>NC_092436.1:4833151-5149579 GCF_036169615.1 Heliangelus exortis | reverse complement strand
AGACCCTGAGAACCCAGCCCTGCCTTGTCCTCCATCTTGCTGTGAACCCCACCACCAGCAGATGGTTTCAGTGGATCAGCTCACATTGGTGGAATTGTCTTGCAGATGGCAAGCCCCTGGCCCAGCTCCATCTGCCCTGTTGCAGGCCTCCATGTGCCCTTGGCTTTCCCCAGATGCCTGGGCCTCGTCTCTGTTGGCACTTGTGTCCCCGAGCTGAGGAGGGCTCTACAGGGCTGGTCCCCAGAGAGATGGGTGCTGGACCTGGAGAGCCCAACTCAACGAGCTGCCAGCACTGCTGCACAGCCCCCTCTGCCTTCCCCAGGGCTCGGGGGATGCTCTGTAGGATCTGGATCAGTTTTCCTGGCAAAATGCAAATGCCACAAGTCTTAGGACTCTCCTCAAGAAGGCGCTGGGGACAGGGACACCCGTTGGCATCTCTCGTTGCTTTCCAGTGCTCTCGCTGGGTCGGCGATGCGATTCCCTCTGACTGCTCACCGTGCATCCCGTGGGTGCTGAGCAGGGCTTGTGATGGGAGATACCAGGTCCTCAAGGTGGCCAGGGCCTGGCAGGGAGCATCCTGGACGTGCTTCACCCCTGCTCAGGCGCTGCACAAGCAGAGGGTTAACGATTCCCACATTAAGTGGCTGCAGATGTGTGGGAAAGTCTGGGGCGACCGGACGGCACCGCTATTAGTATTCAGCCAGGAGCCTGCCGCTGCCTCCCGAGCTCCGCCCAGCGCATTTAATACCGGGGCTCATCCCGGGGGTTAGGGAGAGTGCGTGGGGCGGGGGCAGAAAGGCCCCGAGGCGCGGGGAGGCAGCGGGCAAGCATCCTCCACTGCCTCCTGCAAGTGTCCCAACCCAGGGATGGGCCAGCATCTGTAGGAACACAGCACCATATGGTGTGCAGCCACCTCCTGACAGCACTCTCCTGCTGTGGTATCCATGACCTGCATCCGTGGTGCTGCAGGAGGCTCCCCAGCCCGAGGGGCTCCACACCATATGGTCACTGTGGAAGGAGCCCAGCACTTTCTGCCTTCCCTTTCTCCCTGAGCACTGTTGTCACCCATCACCGCCTCGGCAAAGTACAGGGTGAGTGGCTCCTCTGGAGGTCAGGGCAGAGCTCTGGAAAAGGCTGGATGAAACCTCTGTCTAGTTCTCCCCAGGGCCTAAGAGCTGGATCCAGGCAGGAGCAAGTGCTGGCAGCTGCCACACTGGATAAGTTTCCCAGATGTGATCCCGTGTTCCCCAGTACCCACCACTCCTCTCTTGTGATTTGTGTCTTGACACCACATCAGAGAGATGCTGCAGTTCTTGGGCAGACTTGGAGTTGACAGACACCCAAAGGAACTGAAGCCAGGGGTTAATCTGGCTCTCATTAAACCTTTGGAGAAAATGGAAAAGTCAACATCTGCTTCTTCTTTCCTACCTGCCTCTCACCTGCTGGCACATGGGATCTGTCTCTGATCCCAGCCTGGCCATTCCCACCACTGTGTGGGCTCACCTGGCTCTGGTGTCCCCCGTTCACATCAGGCATGGGATATGGCCTTTTCCCAGTGGTCCCAGCTCCACCTGGGATGGGGCAGGATGTCTGAGCACTGCTTTGATCCCAGTGATGCAGAGCAGTCCAAATGCCCTGGAGTGTCCCTACCTCAGTGGCTGCTGTCCCCACCAGAGACATTCCACTACGTGACCCCAGGCCCCCTCTAGCACTTGACAACGCCGTTTGAAGCTGGAATTCTCAGCCCAAAGCAGCTCTGGCAGCCCATACTGCAGCTGTCCCATCCCTGGGGGGATCACTAAGTCCTGCAAACACCACGAGCGGGGGTGCAGGGACCAAAAATAGAGGTGAGCAATGAAGTGGGGGTGAGGCGGAGGTAGCTGAGTGGCTCTCCTCAGCCCACGCACTTGCACAAGCCAGTCCCTCTGGCTTCGGTGCTTCCTCCAAGCTGGCCTTTCCCAGGAGCTGCCTTAACCCTGATGTGCTGTTCCAAACAGAGTGCATGGCCTGGGATGCTCCCTGAGGACGTGCAGCGCCGGCCGCCGTGTGCTTGCTGGGATGCTGTGGGCTCCCCAGAGCTTCTCCCAGCATCCCAAAACAATGAACCCTGACCTTTGCAGACTTCTCCCAGGAGAGGGTTCTGTTTGGCCAGGTTTTTCCTGCTTCCAGCCTAGCAGTGGGCATTGAGGTCTCCCATTTGTAGGGGGAGAAGGGGGGAATATGTACCACCTGGGGATCAGGATGGTCTGGCTTTCAGCATGGTCTGTGCTAGCTTTTCCACCCCCTGCTCATCCCAGATTCCCAGCACAAGGGAACAATTGGGATTATACCAGTGGATCTCTCCCTCTCCTGCTTCATCAGGAGCAGTGGTGCTATCCTAGGAGGGGAAGACTGTTGGGAAATATCTCTGTTGAGCTTTTCCCAGCAGCCTGGATATCCCCATGCAAGGACTCATCAGACATGTCTTTATCCTTTGGGAAAATGTTGGGAAGAGCCATGTGTGCAGCATGTCCCCTCTGCTGCCTGCCCCCCACATGAGCTGCTCTCATGCTCACCAGCTCCTCTTCTGCACCAGAGACAAGCTGGGCTCTGGGAGTGCAAACAAAACACCCAGATAGGAGGTGATAAGCTGCAATCTCTCGGGCTCATCCACCCAGGGAATCATTAGCTGTGGCCATTGTGCAGGAGTTGGTAGAGTGAGGCAGGAGGGGATGAGTCTGCCTTGCAAACAAGCCAGGGACATGGATTTCAGTGGTATTGTCTTTCTGAGAAGGGCTTTTTTTTGTTCTTGGAAAGCAAAAAAACCCCAAAAGATAGAAAGGTATCTTCTCAGGGGAGTCTCCTTTTTCAGATTAGCTGGTGCACTTTTGCAGATTTAATTTGGCTGGAAACAGTGGCAAGAACAGAGGTCCAAAAGACAGGTTTGATCCAGAGCTTCTGCACCTTCTTACAGCACGGAAGCAAACTGCAAAAAAAATTCCCTTACTGACAAACAATAATGTTTGTCCCATTGAGAGACTCTCAGACACATTATTTGACCTCATCAAGGTGTGGGGAAGATTTAAAGAAGGCTGAGCAGCTGGCATCCACCCCATCAGGGCAGGAGGAGCATAGGACATCTGAAATGATGTCCTGGCCGAGGTGGGAACTCTGTGGCCCTCAGCAGCTCAAGCAGCCCCGAGTCTACAACCAAACCCACCCTCTGCCACAACACCTCAGTTGCTCAAGAGGGTTTGTTTTTCCTTTTTCTAAGGAAAGAAAACCCAAAAGGACAGAGAGGGTGTGCTGGTGGTCCCCAAGCAGCCGTGGCTGGCTGGGGGTCAGTGGGGTGGGAGGCAACATGCGGGCACAGCACAGTCCAGGGAGGTGTCCGGGGGGAATACATGGAGTCAGTTCAGTACAGGCCTTCTTTAGTAAAAACATGAGTCAGCTGCTGGCGTGGGCAGTGGATTTTCTAAACATCCCCTCATATCCTGAGAAAAGGGAAAAAAAAAATAAAGAAAACGGGAGGGGGGGGGTGCTTTAAGGGGAAAAGAAAAAAAGAAAAAAAAAAAAAAAGGAAAAAGAAAAAGAAAAGAAAACAGCAAAACAGGGAAAAAGGCCAGAATTGAAAGCAGACACAGGGAGAGAGCAGCTCCTTCCCTCCAGTTTAAGGAGGCGAGAGCCGGGCTCGTTTGTGCTCCTTTTGTTTCCCGTTAGCCGGGCCCTCACTGTCCCCCTCATCGGCAGCTTGCAGCAAAATTCCCCTCTCCTTGCAGCCTCTTTGCCTTCTCCTCCTTTTTTATTTTTTTTTTTCCCGCACATAGCGCTGCTCTGCGGGGCTTTACCAGAAAGTTTCACTCTGCGAAGGGTCCCTGCAGAGGGTGGAGGGAGGAAGTCGGAGGGACTCCGCTCCTCATTGGCGAGGCAGCCGCCCTCCTCCTCCTCCTCCCGAGGTCTCTTTTATTTATCCACGCACACGCACACGCGTGCACATCCCTCCGCCCGGCCCTCTGCTCCACGCCGGCTCCCAGGCAGCCGGACCCCCTCCCAAGTGGGCTGGGGGCTGCCCAGGGCACTGCTGAGATGGACCAGAGGAACTGAGCGAGGGCTTGGCTGCAGCACAGCCCTGGCACAGCCTCGCCTCTCCTTTTTGATTTGGTTTTGTTTTTTTTTTTTTTTCCCCCTCCTCCCCTCCATTTCTTTCCTTCCCTCTCTTTCTCCTTTAAGTGGAAAAGCCCTGCCAGCTGGGGAAGGCTGGGAGGGCAGGGACAGCCTGAGCAGGCAGCAGATAAAGACTGCGGAGGAGGAGAAGAAGGAATTTCGGGACTGCCGGTGCCCGTGGGACGCGAGGCTCAGGCGCTCGCCTGGCGGGACCCTGCCCAAGGTAAGTCCTCACATTGCCAGCCCGGGTTCCAGCTCATCTTCCTGCCCTGCTCCAGCTCTCAAGCCTCACTCTGGAGGTTGCATAAACCCCGAGGACCCTCTTCCCAAGCCACCCTGGTTGCTCTGGATGGGGCTTTGGTCCCCATCAAGGAGCTGCCACTCCAAAACACACCTCCAAGGTGTTTTTTTGGTGGAGAGCAGCTGGGATCTGCTGCATCCTGTGTGAAAAGCTGTCCCATCAGCTCTCACCAGGGCCTGGGGTGGGATGGCTGCAGGAAGCCAGGGGGATGCTTCAGTTGTAGGGCAGGAGAGGGGACCCCATCGCAGGTATGGGATGGGTGAGAACCTGGTAAAACCTTTCTAGGCATGGATGTGGGCAACTGCTCAGGAGATGAGGGCCTTCAACAGGTCTTGGAGTGAAGCTGTGTTGGCTCAGGCATCCCTGACAGCCCAGGAACAGGGGGCTACATGACCTGTGGGGCTTTGGTGCTCATGCTGGGACCATTGTGGGCTCAGAGCATCCAGCTCCTGCACTCACTTGCTGAAAGGGAAACTTTCAAAGCAGGACTTGGAGTGGGAAGGGTTGTTCTGCTGCTCCCTCCTTACCCCAGAGCATCTGGGGCTTCTGCTAAAGGAGAGGGCAAATAGGTATAAAAGTCATCAGTTTGGCATGCAAACCCTGTTTGCAGGGGCTTGGCAGTCCCAAATCTTTTCAGAGGGTCTCACATCAATGACAGGGACCAGCAATGTGGTGCCCTGGTGCTCCCCAGGGTCCATTGAAGGTTGGTTGAAGGGTGATTTACCCCAACACTCTGAGGGACCAAGTGTCATGCTCTCAGGAAAGGGGAAAATTTCAGTCAGACAGCAGGACCCAGTGGCAAGGACATGGCTCTGCCTGGCAGAGGGCATGTGCTGGGCTGGCTTAGAGGGGGAGCCACCAGGTAGTCACTTCAGTTGTCAGACAGCCATGGGCAAGGTCTGGCATGAGACTTGAAGTCACTCCTTGACTTGCTCTCACCATCCATGAGCAGTGTCCCCAGGCCCAATAGCACTCAGTCAGTGCATCGAGAGTGGTTGGTGTCTGGGAGAAGCATCATGTCACAGCAACACACCTGCAGCATGCAAAGGGCTTTCCTAGCTCCCAAAAACCATCTGCCCCTTCCTCCAGCTCAGCAGCACGGAGGGTCCTTGCTGAAGGAGCAGGCAGAGGGACCAAAGCCACGCAGTTACCTGCCCTCTGCTCAGCTCCTGCATCCCTGCCCTGGGCTGGGGCTTCAGGATGCCCCAGATCTGAGTGAGGAGCATGGTCTGTACAGCTGTAATGCTGCACCCAGAGAGGAGTTAGCTCGGGCTTGCTCTCCAAAGTCCTGTGCATTTCCAGTGGGGTCCCACAGACCGCATTGTGGCGCTGGGAAAGCCACAGCTCTTCCCGTGGGATGTGGTGAATAGCACGTGGCTGGAGGCAGAGTGAGCAGGAGGGGTGGAGGGAGTGGGTCCTCCCTGGTGAGTGATGCTGAGCACTTCAGCAGGGATGCACACAGAGTGGAAAGGCTCAGAGGGAGCTGGGCGGGTGGTGAGAAGCACAGGAGAGGTTACAGAGGACTGGGAGAGGGTTGATGGGGCTTGGTGGTCACTGGGTGTCCTGGGGAGGTAGTTCACAGTCTTCATGCATGGAAAAGCTCACTGCTAAGGAGAACATCAGCTTTTATGGGAAATGCCTGTAGGTTTAAAGACATGAGGCTGGGTGCCTTCAGCCTGACAGGTTTCAAAGGACATGTTGGGCAAACCTCTGTCTAGGGAGATGTGGGCACTGCAGCAGGGTGGTGACCTATGAGTTCTTTCAGCCTCATTTTTGATGAGTTAGTGATAGGATTTCCCAAGTGTTCCGATCACCGCTGTTGTGAAGAAGAGAGCACCAAGCACCAGGGCTAAGGAATATGAAATTGGTTTTGTGCACCAAAGGAAAGCTGAGGTTAGGAAATGCCCTCTATCTGTGAGAGTGATGTCAGACAACAATTGACCTTGTCAGCTGGGCATTGCCCAAATGATGGATCAGTGTGACCTGTCACTGCTGGAGGGTGTGGGCAAGGACTTCTGTGGTCCCCACGGGCCCTCTGGCCCCATCTCTCATGCCATGCTGAAGCAGGGTGAGATTGCAGGGGTGTTTGAAGGGTCAGGCTCCAGTGAAGCCTTCTCCTGGGCTGCAGCAGCAAAGGGCAGGGAGAGGAGGAGCTGTGAGGTGGCCAAATCCCTTGGGAGTGCAGCCATGTTCTGCCTTTGGCCCAGAGCTGGAGGGAGCCAGGGACTGCACGGGCTGGGGCTGGCTCGATGCGTCCTATCCCTGCGAGGGAGGATCTGGGCCGAAGACTTCGTGGGGTTTGTTTGTTTTTACTCTAGCCAAGGGAAAGTAATCCCCTGGAGAGGAGCTGCAAGGGGAGGGTATAGACTGGATATTGTTTCCTGAGAGGCTGGAGTGGCTCCAGGAGGCTCCTTCCGCTCCGCCAGGCAAATTGGACATAACGAGGTTTGCTTTAGGGGTGCCTATTTCCCCTCCTCCTCTCCCCCATTGCTTAATTAGGCTCCCTGAGACAAGCACACCTCTGCCCTGCTCCATTCCCACCGGGATGCCTCCTCCTGGAAGTGCAGAGCTTTCCCAGCACCACAAGCTGACCTGACAGGGACAGGGACACATCCTGGAGATGGACAGGGTGGTTCTGGGATGGGTCACGCTCTGAGCAAAGGGGTCCCACAACTCCATCACCCCCCAGCCTGGCAGCAGGAGATGTACAGGGATGCGCTGCCCCTCACACCCTCATCCCTGCTTTGCCCTCATTCCTGGGCACACAGCTGGGATGCAGGCAGTGCCATCTCTGCAGCTGTAACCTTCTCCTGCAACCACCAACCTGCAGAGCCAGAGGACCCACGGTGTGGAGAGCCTGTGCTATGGAGCAGGGAGCTTGGAAAAGCTACTGTGGACAGGCTGCTGCCAGGTGTTGGTGCAGTGAGTGGGGTATGTCCTGCTCCCGTGGATGGATTTATCCTCTCCAGGCCATGTCTGCAGGGCTGCCTGCTTCTCTGTCTCCACTAACACCCATCCCGGGCTCAGCAAGAGCCAGCGTGCAATGAGGCTCACGGGAGGCTGTGGGGAGCAGAAGCAGGAGCTGGGAAAGGTTGGAGAGTGCAGGGATATAACCAGGACTGTCAAACCCTGGGCTGCAAACCAGGACACAGATCGAGTAAGGTACCTTCTCCCCCCTAAAGAAGGGAACTTCTCAGCATGGGCTGCACCAAGGCTGGGTGGGGGGGACAAAGCTCCCCAAGCAAGGACTCTGCCCCTCAGTGTGAGGCCTCATCCTGCCCGTCCCTCTGCCTTCCCCCTCCTGGCTCGTCTACCACGCAAAAGAGGCTGTGACTGAAATCTTAATGCTACCGAGACACAGTAATTGGCACCAATTAAATTGCTACATTCATGTTTGAATTGCTTTAACTGGCGAGACACACTGTCTTATTTATACAAAAAAATATGTTTGCTTGTGGGTTTGTTTGAACCGGGGCCAGCAGAAAATACACCATTTTGAGCTCTGCTCTCTGAAAGCACATTCTCCACTGGCAAACTGGAAGTCACCTCGGTTTCAGCCGTTGCCCAGCGAATGGCTGCAGAACAGAAATCCTGCTTTTCTCAGGGCCAGCATGGCAAGAAGGGTCCCTTCCTCTCTCCCTCAGGCAGCTGCCAAGTTTCCCTCTACAGCCTGGGACCTGTCTGGGAGGATATGGTCTGCTTCAGGAGCTCCTGGGGCGGGGAGCAGGGCTTGGTGCCCATTTTAAAGCTGTGCTGAGGGGATGCTGGCAGCTGCCAGCCCCAGCACTGAGTCTTGCCTTGGCTTCTCCTCCAGAGGATCCATGGGGATTTAGGAGCAGGGGCTGTTTGTGGAGCGTGGGTGCAAGAGGGAGCTCATTTTTGCTCCATGAGTGTGGGGAGAGGAACTGCTGGAGGTTAGAAAGGACCCTGTGTTGCAGGGTGGTGAGCATGGCTGGGTAGAGCCCATAGGTTATCCAAGAGGGAGGTGTCCATCGTGCAATCTGCTGATGCACAGGACACATGTGGGCTTTCTGCACCCCTCAAAGCTCTGTTGCTGCCCCCAGGTCCTGCCATTATAAAGAGGTGGGGGCCAGAGGATGAACAATACCCCTGGGTGGCAGGAGGGGAGGCAGGGGGTGAGGGTGGCTGTCCCCAGCACTGCAGCTGGACTGGCTCTGAGGGAGAGAGGAAGGGGCAGGATCAGCACCAAGAGCTGCACCAGCAGCTGCATTTTGCCCCCAAAAGCAGCAGGGCCAAAAAATCAGACACAGCCCCCTCTGCAAGCAGCCTCTCCCACCCTGGCCATGGTAACAGGGACCTCTTGGTGTCCTGCAGATGGGCAATGAGTGCCCTGACCACAGAGCTGGTGAGCACCTAATCCCAGCCACGAGAGCCTAAAACTCCAGAACAAAGCGATTAAGCTCGGGTCCCTCACAGGCAGCCCAGAAGAGAAGAGCCAAAGCATCCGTGCAGATTATCTGCTCCTCCATGGACAGACCCGTGTCTCGGAAATTTTCAGGGGAGGATCGGGTTGCTCATTCTCCACTGGGATGTGGGGCTGGGGAGACCACAACACTGGCTGTTCCTGGGGCTTTGCAAAGCCCCAACATCCTGTTAGGGCTTAAGGTAGCTCTTTATCTCATCCTGCCTCCATCACTCTCCCCTTGCAGCTGATGATTAGTGGTTAATTAGAGCCTGTTGGGACCTTTGGCTCCAGTCCTGCCCTCACCAGAGCAGCAACCCTCAAACTGTGACCATGAGCAGGTGATGGAAATGCCAACATGGTGGTGGGGGGGGCTCTTTTAATCTGTTCTTATACCTTGAGTCCCTGTATGAAGGCAGACATGGCTTTCTGGCAGACATGGGGTGATGCCCAGCCAGGATGGTGTCCAGCCCTTGGTCCTGTATTCCCTGCATCCACTCTTCACTCTGCAGGAGGTGAGAAAAGGCAGATGGGCTCTGCTCAGAGAGGCCAGTCCCACATGCCTGGGAGCTGAGAGCCCTAAATGTGCCAGTCTGGGGGTGGAGGGAACAGAGGCTTTTCTACTTGGTCATAGGTGAGTGATGTAGAGAGCTGCATGGGTCCTGGCCTGTGGTTTGGGTGCCCTGCAGCCACGTCCATAACTTGTGAAGCAACATGCTGTGTTCTGAAAATATCTTTGTTGTCAGGGGCAATGGAAAAGTTGTAGAATGGTCATGGGCAGCCCCATGGGCTCTTGGGCATGCTTTACAGCATCCTGCTGGAGAAGGACACTAGGAAAGGCTAAAATTCTTCCATTTGTTCCCCCCCAGGGGGGGGTTCTTGCACTGCAAGGGTCGATCCCCAAGGCTGAAGCTCTGCTCCCCACACTCAGTGTGAGCATCCCACGTAGTGCACAACCCCAAACTCCAGGGCTGTGACTCCAGAACACTGGCCACCCCCCAGCACCACCATAGACTGGTCCCTGCATCACCATGACCCTGGCACCCACCATGGGCTTCGGGAGATCAAGGTGGTCAGGATTCCCCCAGGGTGAGGAGTGGGTGTGCAGCAAGGCACGGCCAGGCACCCCATCGCCCTCGCCCGGCACGTGGCAGCCATTCCTCCCAACACCCCCTTCCCCAGCCCCAGCTCCTCGCCCAGGGTTTTCCCACAGCCTGGGCCAAGCTCCCAGGCTCTGGGGACCATCCCCACGGGCCCCGGGGCTCAGCCTTTCCCCCCAAAGCGGAAGCAGGGGAGCATGCGCAGCCGGGAGGGCCACGAATCCCAACACTCGGGGCTGGGGGATTATTTATAACTCTGGCCCCTCTCCAAACAGATGTTTCGTTTTATTTTGAACTTGCACTAAATAGGTCACTCGTTTCCTCCATCTCCCATGGGCTCAGAACAGAGGAGGGGATTAGGGGTGAGAGAGGAGGGCTCGCTGTGGTCCCACGTCCCCCCCATGCCAGCTCCTCACAGCGGTGTGCAGAGCCCGTGGAGGGGGTTTGCTGGTTCACACGTGGGGACCCCCTGTGCTCGGAGAGGGGGGATGGCCCCAGCTGAAATAGGGCTGCTTGCCACCCCACCCCGTTCTTCATGTGATTGACCCCAGGGCTGCTGAATCACACTGCCGGGGCTCAGCGTGGACTCGTCATCCTCCCCAGCAGCTTGCCCCCCTCCTCTGGGGTCACGATCCTCATTTTCAGCTTTCTGACAGATGCTGTCAGAGCCCGTGATAGCTGGTGGCAGGCTGGTCCAGAGGAGGCTGGCTGTGGCAGCTCGTGTCCTGCCATCTGCTGCGGGACCCATGTCCTCATGGTCACACAGCCACCTCCTCCAGGTGCCACCAAAGCTGGGGACCAAAGTCTGGGGTCCTGGGATGGGACTCTGGTGGTCTTAGCCCTGCTTTCTGCAGCAGAGACAGGTAGGACAGCCATCCCCACCTGTGGGCAGAGGCCCTGAGCTCATACTGCCCCAGAGGTGGCATCTGACCTTGCTTTGACTATCTCCTAGAGAGCTTGGGCCACAGCAGAGATTGTGGCTTTAGTCACCTCTTCACAGACCAAGTTGTCCTGGCAAAACCTTTCAGAGGGTTCAGACCTTAGTGACACTGCCTGTGAGCGCTTGCAAAACCCCACGTCTGCCCAACTAGAAGAAACCCCCAAGCACAGGCACGTTGTGAAGAGGCACCCAGGGCTCTCAGCAGCCCATGGTCTCACCAGTGCCTGGATACAGCCTCGGGACCCCTTGGCACTGGCAGGTGTCCATGTGAGGAGGGTTTTGCCCCCCGACCTTCATCCCTTGGGCAGGGATGGCCTGAGGGACCCCAGGGACTCCCCAGCCCCTCTGCTCCTCAGCCTGGTTTCAGATTTCATACCTCTGCGTTTTATCAGCAGCTGTTTATGGGTCTGGGGATGACAGGTTCCCCATGTGTGTGCCCTGCCTAATTCCAGCCATGTGCTGGGAAAAAGAAAAAGGGCTCTGTGATGATAATCTGGCCTGTGAGTAAACGCAGTGTCATGGGAGCCGAGGGACCCCGGAGGAGAGATGTTGCAACTCCGGACGGTTCCAGCCAAGGGAAAAAGGAAAAAAAAAAACAAAAAAACCAACCAAGCTGCTCAGTTTTATTTAGATTAAAGGGTGGGAAAGAAGCAGTCGCAGAGGCTGGGGGGAGGGTGGCAGAGGAAAACAGGACAAGCCAAGGAGTTTTGCTGCCGGACAAGAGAGGCTTGGATTTCAGGGTCACCAGCCTTTGCACAGGGAGCTTTTTGCCTTCAAAAACAGGGGATCATAACCCCCCTCCCTGGCCAGGAGAAGACCTTGCTCCCTGGCTGTGAAGAGCATTGATCCTGAGATCCATACGGGGCTTTTTTTTAATTGCATATGAGCACCCGTGATCTCACTTAATGACTCAGATGCACTTAAACAAAGAAGAAATAAAGTGTATTTTACTTTCCCCTAATTTGCACCAGATGTCCCTGGCCTGCCTGGCAGGATGGTGGGGCTGGAGAGCATTGTAGGAATGCCTGGAAATGCAGCCCCAGCAAGACAAGGGGCTAGAAATAGAAAGCCAGAGGAAGAGAAAGGACCAGCAGCTGTGTGAGAGGCCTGGCTTCCCCTCTTGACTCCTTCTTTTGCCATGGTTATGCTGGTGCCATCCGAGATGCCCTCATGGGCTGGGATGTCAGCCAGCACCTCTGTCTGGACATGGTTTAGTGGTGGACTTGGCAGTGCTGGGTCAATGGTTGAACTTGGTAATCTTAAAAGTCTTTTCCAACCCAAATTATTCCATGTTTCTGTGGTCTGTGCATGCTTGAGGTGGTGAATCAAGAGGGTCTCCTTGGTATGGAGGCTGATCTGTGTAGACCTCCCATGGTTTCAGGCAATTTCAGGGCTCCATCCCACACGACCCATGCTTGGGGATGGGCAGTGCCATGTGATGCCCATGAAGCAGTGGCTGCCGTGCACAGAAATGCTCTGTCATGAGCACTGCCCCTTACACATGATGGGAGCAAGCACAAGAGAAGGGGGCTCAGATGTCTGGCAGGGCAGGCCAAGCAAAGTCAAAGGAAATTCTTGCCTCGTTACCCAAGAATAGTCAGACTGAGCCCACACAACATATTTTGGGCATTAGCAAAGGCATCTTTGGCTTATGAGTATCCTTAAACAAGAGACAGGTCTGGAGGGAGGGAGCAGTAATAAATCACTGAGGTGTGGGAATGCTTTAGCTCCTTAGCACAGAACTGTGAGGCAGGGAGGAGTGGCAGAGATGGCTGAAGGAATGGTCTTCCCTAAATGAAGGTGGGACTATTCCTAGCAGAAGCTGGATGAGGTTCTTCCTAGTATCCAAAATCCTGGGCATAGTCCTGCTCCTGCTGCTGAAGTTCCTGTCCAAGCCCATGAGCCACAGAGGCATCAGGCCCCCAGCCACCAGTGAGCAAGGGAGTGGGAGAGGAGAGGTAGGAGAAAGCTCAGATTTGGGATGCAGAAGAAATGGGAGCAGGCTGCTCTGAAGAGGCTACAAAGTCATAAGATTGGGAATCATGAGACTTGAATCCTGGTCCTGGCCCAGCTGTGGTCTGGCTGCATGGCCTTGGCAGTGCTGTTTGACCTCCCTGCTCTGCCCTGTCTGTTCTGCAGGGCTCTGTGGGCTCTCAGACACGGGTTGCCCTCTGCACAGTTCCTGCTGCTGCTCAGGGGTGTTGGGGTCCCCCATTTATCCCATCACCCCAAGTGCAAGGCTGGAGATGTGCAGAGAGGCTTTCAGGGGTGCCTGGCCCCAACCAGCTGTAGGATATTGGTGCAGCAGTGGGCTGGGACACCCACCCAGCTCAGCCTGGCCTCTCCTGCACACAGGGCTGGCTGCTCAGGGTGTCCAAAGGAGGTTATTGGTCCCCAGGGACCCGAGCACCCAGCACAGCACTGCCGTCCCCCCCGGGACATGGGGCTGAGCGTGGGTGTGGGGTTGCATCGCCCAGCCCAGCCTCCCTGTGAACCAGCTGACCTCCTATCTCCTCTTCCAGCTGAATTCCTCTTTTGGAATAATAAACAGTGCAGCTCTGGAGGACAGCCTGCCCTCGCCTCCTGGTGCTGGAGAGGAGCAAAGGGAAAGTCAGTGTGTGTGATGGCAGGAAGGAGAGGATGCTGAGGGGTGTAAGATAGGGATGGAGAGCTGGGACTTCAGCTGCAAGGTAGGGAGCTGCTGGGGACCTGCAGGGCTGAGTGGAGGGTGGAGGATGTGGGATGGTTGCAGGACCCCCCTGGTCTCCAAGCACATGCCAGAATGAGTCCCACAACTTGAAAATGCTCAGGTTATGACCCGTGGGAAGGATGTAGGAGTCTGATGGGGACCGTGGCACCTTGCTGACCCACGAGGCTGGGAGGAGACAATGCAAGGCAGCTGAGCATTGTGTAGGTGCCTGTGTTTGTGTCCCCAGGTAGGATAACAGCCTGCTTTTCAGACACGTCAGCTCCTCCTTGTCTGGCACTCACAGGGTGCACGTTATTGCTCTCACTGAGAACAAAAGTTGAGACTGAGGAGGGAAGCAAGAAGTGCTCTCAAGGCTGGCAGTGAGCTGGGTGCATTTGCAACTTTTGTGAAATGCCTGTGTGCACCCAAATGTGCAAGGACACGTGTGCCCCGTGACAGGGAGGACGAGGTTTGTTGTTCTGCTAGCCAGGCTCTGCCTGCATCCTGCAGGGCAGCAGAGATCGGTGTCTCTGAGCGTGCCTCTCGCCCTGGCCACAGCAGACAAACAAGGGAGAGGTCACCACTCTTTCTCTGAGAGACGTTGCCTCCCTCCCACTCTGCTCGGGAATCATCTCCAAGAGAAATGCCTTTCTGCAAAACCAGCAGCTTTATTAAAACCAGCTATGAACACAGGGGAGGCAGCCAGGGGCAGCTGGCGGAGGCTGCAGGGCTGTCACTGCTCGATGGAGCAACACCCACGCTCAGCCCAGCACCAGCGTGCACTCACATCCAGCTCCATGGCAGAGCAGTGGTTTGTCCCATCAGTGATCCCACAGGGATCACCAGTGGAGTGAGGAACCTGTCTGTGTGGGTACAGGAAGCCAAGGTCTCACCTGCAGCAGAGATAACAGAGACAGCCATGAGGCAGCTGGACCTTATCTGCTGGCCGGCAGATACTTGAGTGGGGTGAAAACAGCCTGGCTTGTGCATGCAGGCAAGGAGGGGTGAAAGGAGAGGATCCCAGTTGTCCTTCCAACCTTGAACCTTGAATAATGGATGAATCACACACCTCTGTAAAGGAGAAGTAGGAAAAAAGCTAATTGTTCTGACAGTGCCTTGGGGGACAGTGAGATTAGGTTGTCCATCCTCCTCCTCTCTCCTGCAGGTTGGTGCTCTCTGAGGGTGGGAGCAGTGAGGTCACATTCATTTACAGCCTGAATTTCACCTCGGCCCTTTCATCCTACCCACCCCCAGCTCTTCCCAGTAAGAGCTCTCATCCCCTCTGGCAAATATAGAGAGAAGGAGTCACAGAGGGGGGTGCTGGAGGGGAGAGAAGGAAGCTGCTGAATAATCTGGAGACCTGGAAGAATTTGCTGGTAGATCAGACTTTTGCTGAGCCAAAGCAAGAGAATAATAAAAACATCTGACAAGCGCACGTCATTTAAAAACCATTTCCTCCTTAACATCAAGCAGACCAGGAGGCCACTCCAGGGCCAAGAGACAGCAGAACTGCTGGGTAAGAGACAGTGCCTGGGGCCAGGTCAGCAAGCCCTGACTGCCACCAGCCATGCTTGTGCCTGGCAAGCAGCTCCCCAGGGCATCATCCTGGCATCACAGGGAATTCTCCTCAAACTCTGCCTTAGGAGCTGGTTCAAAAAGCCTCTTGTGCTGGGAGAGGGGAGGAGGCAGGAGCTCAGCCCTGGAGTTGTCAAGTCCAGCTCTGTTCTGGAGCATCCCCAAGGTCAGGACTACTGAACTCGTTTCCCCCCTAACTTTGTCCAGGCATAGAGGAAGCCTTTTCCCCATACTCTTCCACTTGTTAACCTCTTCATTTTGCTTTTCAGAAATACTCATCCCCATCCCTGCAGACGTGATGGGGAGGGTTATCTTTCACCCTATCACATGGGGGACAGATCCAACTGCTCATAGTTCTCTCTGGACTTATCTGTTCTGGGCTCTCAGTTTGCACCAGGGAGGGCTGAAATTGCTCTGTGGAAAGGAATTCTTGAGAAATGTTGATAAAAGGGATTTCTAACTCAAAAGCCCTCTTAGATATTCCCATAAAATACATGTATTTGAAAGTTAAATACAAGAAACATGGGTTTCTTTTGGAGTTTCTTCAGGCTTGTTTCATTTCACTGAAGGAGCAGAAAATTTGGGAGGGTTGGAGGGAGTTCGCTTTCTATCAAGTTTTATCTCACTGGGACTGTGGAAGGACAAAACTAAGGCTAAAAAAAGAGACAAATAATAGAGCAGAGGGAGGGAGCAAAGCAGGGCTGTGCAGTGGGGGAGTGGCCCTTCGAGCAGAGATGAGCAAGAGTTGACACAACTGCTGGAGCCTCCAGCAAAATCCAGAGGGAGATGCCTTAGGAAAAGCTCCTACTGCAGATCCAGCATGAGGGGGAACCCACCACCCTGCTGGGAGGGAAAGGCTGAACAGTGGAGAGAGATGGGAAGTTTCTGAGCTGGAGAAGGGAGGCTGGGTCTTGGGTGGGGGCTCAGTAACCCCCCTGCCCAGGGTGGCTGAGGGGGGCTGCTCTGCCAGTGTCATCCCACTGTATTCTTGGCAGGATTTGGCTGCTAAACCATGGAGCTTGTCGTGCTGTGTCTCCCTCTGAAGGCATCTCTCAGGCTCCTCATCCTCACTGGTGAGTGCTGTGGCTGGGGAGGTGTGTACAGGATTGGGGTCTGCATGGGGATAATGCTCATTCCAGGGCAAGGGGGACGAAAGGGACAATGCTGTGGGGTGACACGGGGGTGCACAGCATGCTCCAGGCACAGCTGTGTCTACCTGCTCAAGCTAACACAGTCCTATGGTGGGGTGGTTGTAAAGTCCACACCTTCTTTCAGAGCCATGTGGAAGGAGGAGACCTTTGCAGAGGCAGCAGTTACCTTGCAGTTACCTTGCAGGGAAGTTTGATGCAGGCAGACATGGTTATAGTATAAAACAAGGTTCTCCATCCAGCATTGCCACAGACAGCAAGAGCTACTCTGAATCTTGCTAAATCCCATGATGTCTTTCTTCCTCTCCAGTAAGACTTTCAGGAGGTACAGCAAATGAAGGGTGACCCACCAAGGTCTGGGTTGACAGGACATTTCTGAGATCCTGTGTTCGGCTACACTAATGAGGGAAAATCCAAGGTTACTTTTCCATGTAAAGGCTGATACTACAAACCAAATACATTTTCATGAGGTTGCATTCCAGTTTGCTTCTCCTTGTATTGCAGACAAATCCAATCTGGTCTCATCTCCCTCTTCTTCCAGGTCTGCTGGAGGTAACGTCTGGTGGTAGTGGGCTGCACATCGAACCTGGAGACACTGAGCTTGTCCTCAGCCTTCACAGCACCTTTTCCCTCTTGTGCTATGGGAATGGTGCACTGTCCTGGGAAAGGGATGGTCAGCCCCTCAGTGCCTCACTGGAGCACCAGGATGGTGTCTTCATCAGCAATCTCACCCTCAGGAATGTGACAGGTCGTGACACCGGGGAGTATGCATGCACCTACAGCCCTGACCAGGCTCCAGAGCCAGTGGAGAGGAAAGCCCTGTACATCTATGTTCCAGGTAAGGGACAGCACATCCTTGTCTCTGCATTTCCATGGTGTTTAACATTCAGGAGAAAGAGGGCTTTGAATTATCATTCTCTCTCCAAGCACCTGGCCTCCCAAAATCCTTCCCCCCACTGCAGGAAAGCCCTCACAGCAGGTCATGTCCCTGTAGCATGTCTCTGGTATGCCAGGTCATGGGACAGGACCATGTGTGGTGTGTTGGGACAAGTGGTGGGAGAGGTTTGGCAAGCCCACAGTGTGACAGCTCTACTTTGCCATGTCAAGTAAAGGAAGAAGCATTCTACCATCTTGCAGAAAGAGCCCTGTGTTGGAGCAGTACTGGAGGAGCACAGAGCATCCCTGGTTCAGCTTCAAGCAGCTTTCTGTAACTAGTGTTCCTTCTCCCACAGATCCATCCCTTGTGTTCCTCCCCACAATCAACTCTGAAGAGCTCTTCATCTTCATCACGGGCTACACAGAGGCCATCATCCCATGCCGTGTGACCAACCCACAGATGCAGGTGACACTCTATGAGAAAAAAGTGGAGAACCCTATCCCGGCTGTTTATGACCCACAACAGGGATTCAAAGGCTTCTTTGAGGATAAGACCTATTTCTGCCGGACGATTGTGGATGACCAGGAGGTGGATTCAGACACCTTCTACGTCTACAGGATCCAGGGTGAGCTGACATTGTCACAGCATTCCTTGGTACCTGCTGTGGCTGTTCCTTCAGCCCAATGTCAGGGAGCAGCAAACTCTCCTGCTGTCTCCTCAGCTATGTCCCTGATCAATTTGGAGGCTGGAGTCAGTCTTATCTCCATTAGAGAATGAGTTCTGCTGAAGTATCAGCTCCATCCCCCAGGGAAAAGACTTTCTGATGGCCCATTCCACCCAGGATAAATGGACTGGGTGCCAACTCTTCCCTTCCTTCATGATTCATCCCTTTCTTTCACCTTTCCCACAGTCTCGTCCGTGAACGTCTCCATCAGTGCCGTGCAGACCATTGTGCGTCAGGGTGAAAATGTTACCCTGATGTGCACCGTGAGTGGCAACGAGCTGGTCAACTTCAACTGGGATTATCCCCGCAAGCAAGTGAGTACTCCAGCCCCACAGGCTCTGGGCAGCAGCTCCAGCCTTCACAGAGATGTCCTGTGGCAATCACTCACCCATCAGTGGCAGAAGCCGTGGGCAGGGAACCTTGGGTTAAGGCTGCTCTCTCAGTGGCCTCTCTGCATGTTCTCTGTCCCTGTGGCAGCCAGACTGGGATCCTCTACCCCTTCCTCCTCCCTCCCTGTGAGCCTGGCTCCATAGCTCCAATGACAGAATGTGCTCTTGACTTCTCAGACTGTATCTCCTGTCCCTGTTGTGCAGGCAGGTAAAATTGTGGAGCCAGTGACTGATTTCCTGCCTGGATCCACCCACGAGATCCGCTCCATCCTCGTCATCCAGAATGCAGAGCTGGAGGACAGCGGGACCTACGTCTGCAATGTCTCTGAGGGCTACCATGAGAAAACAGACCTGAAAGACATCACAGTCCATGTGATTGGTGCGTTGCTGTCTGTGTGCCCAGGGCAGGATGCCCCAGGGTGACACCATCTTCTCTCTTCATGGCCTCCAGCTCTACCCCCTCCTCTACTTTAGTAACCACAACAAATAGCCTACCCTCTCTATGCCACCCCTGCCCACTTTTTTGCTTCTGAACATCACAAATCCCCCACTGTGGCTTTTGTGACCCTTTAAGACACTTGAGGGAATGGGTGCAGTCCCAAGGTGATGTGACATCACCTCCCTTCCTGCATCTGTCCCTTTGTGTGAAGGAACCTGCCCCATCTCCACAACATAACAGCTTTTCCCCTGCATGCTGCACCCACATTCTGCTTGGATGCAACCCTGAAGCCTTGAGGAATGGTTCTGGAGGTGCCCCACCACTTCTGGATGTTCAGAGTGTTTTGTTCCAGGTCCATGCTTGTCCAAAGGGCTGGAGAGGTCTCTTTTTATCTCTGACACCCCCGTCTCTCCTGTCCCATCTCAGAGCGTGGCTTTGTGCGTTTCCACACCCGCCTGCCCAGCACTGTGTATGCCGAGGTCCACAAGAGCCACACCATCCAGGTGGAGATGGAGGCCTACCCACAGCCAAGCATTGTGTGGCTGAAGAACAATCAGACACTGACCATGGAAAGCAGCAGTGAGTTCACCATCACCAGCAGGAACCTGTCAGAAACCAGGTGAGCAGTGCAGGGAGGGCGCAATTCACAAAGCACGCTGCAAATCACAGGCTGGACATGGGTTAAATGCCTTCCATGAGGGGATTTCAAGCATGGCTCAGTTGGGTGGGAGCTGGCTGCCCCAGAATGTTATCAGTCCTCAGGTACCTTTCATGGACTGTGTCTCCTCCAGGTACCAGACAGCTCTGGTGCTGGTGCGGGTGAAGCAAGAAGAAGGAGGATTTTACACCATCCGGGCTTCCAATGAGGATGATGAGCAGGAGCTGTCCTTCCACCTACAGATAAATGGTGAGGATGGGGCTGAGGAGTGTGGGGGCATTCTCAGGTGATGGCTCCAACCTTTGCCACCCTAAGGCTGAAGCCCTGACTCCTCTGACTAGTTCTCCAGAGAACTCTGACTAGTTCTCCAGAGAACTCTTCCAAAGGAAGAGCATTGAAGCAAGAAGCATGATAACCTGAACTATCTCACACGTGGTGTCATAGTAAGGGGGAGAGGGAGGCAGTGCAGACACAAGCAGCTTGTCCTTCATGCCCTGGCTCAAGATAGAGCAGAGAAAGGTGGGCAACTCGAATGTCCAGCACTCTCCCCTGTGCTCAAATCTGTTCTCTAAGCAACCTAAATGTGGACAGATCTTCTTCATGACCCCCTCAAACCATTCTGGATTTGCTGTTAGGTTTCAAAAATAAAGCACAATTGTTGTGATGAGTCCTACCTCACTACCTCCTCCTCCCCTGGCCGTGTTAGGGGTACAGTGCAATCATGTTCTGCTTCCATCCTGCAGTCAGGAAGCAGGATTGACTCCCATCATTGCCTCTTGGTTTTAGTGCCAGCCAAAGTGGTGGATCTCAAGGAGAACAGCAGTGCCAGCAGTGGGGAGCAGATTGTAACGTGCTCTGCTGAAGGCATGCCCCAGCCAGAGATCAGCTGGTCTACTTGTAGTGACATCAAATGGTGAGTAGAGTGAGGGAGCCCCTGGGAATGTCTGGACAGCATCTACTAGAATTAATTTATTAGAATTGATTAATTATTAGAATTAATTGTTTGTTTAATAAAGTATAAATTATATTAATTATATAGCATTTTAATTATTATAAATTATTACAATCATATAATTAATATTTATAATTAGAATGTTATTTTATAATATTATTATACAAAATAAAATATAATATATAATATAATAATATATAACAGTATATATTATGTAACATACAATATATCATTTCATAATTTTATGACATTATTTACAATAATATATTCATAATATATTATTATAATTAATCATTCTATTATGTTTTAATTCATTAACTTTTTATAATAACATATTCATATCATATTATTATAATTAATTATAATAATAGATTTTAATTAATTAATTATTAGGATAACAGACTTTTTTTTTACTGCATTCTGCTGGTCCATGTGCCCAGACATCCCGTGGTGGCACGTGGTCCCAGCAGCCCCTCAAGTGCCTTTCTCCTCTCCTGGCCCAGGTGCAGCACCAAGGGGCAGCCCACCCGGCTGCTGGGGAACGAGTCTGCAGAGATCAGTCTGCAGACCAACGCCACGTACCAGGAGGAGAGGAGGGTGTTCCGGGTGAACAGCACCCTGCAGCTCCACAGGGTGGACGAGCCCCTGCTCCTGAGGTGCACGGTGCAAAACTTCTTGGGCATCAACTCCCAGGACATCACTCTGGTCCCACACAGTGAGTGCTGGGGGAAGTGTTTGAGGCAGTGGTGGGGAGCTGGATTTTTCTCTCTGTGGCTCCATCTTGGAGGTGCTGGGTGCCAGGACTCTCCTCTGATGGCTCCAGGGCTCCAGGGCAGGAAACCTGGGTATGAAGCCTCCTTTGGTTTGATCGGAAAAAGCTGCTCCAGGAGGAATCTGGAGCCTTTATGTCCACTGGCCACTGACACCCTCTTCCCACCACTGGTGGGGTCATCCCTCCAGAGAGTCAAGATGAGAGTTCCTGAGCAGGTCCCTGGTGTCTTGTTATTAGCCTGTGGGTCACTAGATGGTGCCACGGACTCAAACATCCGTGTGCTGCACATCCTAAATATGAGGAAGGATGCTCTAAAGCCAGGCGTGGAGCTGCCATCACTGCTCCCTTCAAAACCCCCTGACTCCTTGCACCCTCCCATGGTCAAACCTCTCCCAAGGAGCCCTTCAGCAGGCTGTAACAACCCATTGCCCATCGTCCCTGGGGTGCTGGCCCAGCAGGTGCTGGGCAGGTCTGCTCCCACCCAGAGGAGAGCTCAGGGTTGTTGTCTGTCGAGGAGGTGTGTACCAGGAGGGGGACAAGGTTAGAGGAGGGAAAAAGGGTTCGGGGACCCCTCTGCGATGCTGTCCCCTCCTTTCCCCAGTGTGCTCAGGCCATGCAGAGGTGGAGGAGACTGAATGCTGTCCCTGTTATTGTTGTAGCCTTGCCGTTCAAGGTGGTCATCATCTCCATCATCCTGGCCTTGCTGGTCCTCACTGTCATCTCCCTGATCATCCTGATCGTCCTGTGGCAGAAGGTAAGAGACTGTTCCCAGGCTGCCACGGTTGCTCCCCTGTGTTAGGGTGGTTGGGAGGAGCAAAGCCTCTGCTGGCATTGGCTTGACAATGTTCCACCTGTGCCAAGGGCTGGCTATGAGCTTCCTTCAGCCTCTGCATGCCCCTGGAATCTGTAGGCTGGGTGGGGAATGAGAAAATGGCTTCAGGGACAAAAGACTCCCTAACAAAGCCCTTCCACATCCCCCATGCCCTCTCTTGCCCTGAGCCTCTCAGTTCACTCTCTTCCCTTTGCTGCTTTTTCCAGAAACCTCGCTATGAAATCCGCTGGAAGGTGATTGAGTCAGTCAGCTCTGATGGCCATGAGTACATCTATGTGGATCCCATGCAGCTCCCTTATGACTCCAGCTGGGAAGTACCCAGGGACAAGCTGGTGTTAGGTAAAAGTTCTGCAGATCCTACTGATGAACCCCTGGGGTCCTGATTGTCTGGGGGTGATAGGTTTGGCTTTAGGATTTCCAAAAGAGACGTAACTCCCTGGAGATACAATGTGGTCCTGGGACAGCAGGACCATCTGGGACCATGGTGGGAAGCCAGCTGCCCTCTTTGGCATGAACCACTGGGTTATTCCTGGTTATCCTTTCTTGCAGCTGTCAGCTCCTTCCCTTCCCAGCCAGGTGGAAATCAGCTCCAGCCACAAACATCATAGCTCACAACCATCTCTGTGCCCACCAGGATGACAGCAGAAAGGCTGGTGTGGTTTCAGACAGGGAACTTGTCTTTTCCAAGCTCCTCTCCTCACCTCTCCCCAAGGATCATTGCCAACCTTGTCTTCTCACTGTTTCTTTGCAGGACGCACTCTTGGCTCTGGTGCCTTTGGACGTGTGGTGGAGGCAACAGCCCATGGGCTGAGCCATTCACAGTCCACCATGAAAGTGGCAGTCAAAATGCTCAAGTGTGAGTTGCCTCCACACCATCCCTTTCCCCTATCCAAAAACTGCAAGGTAAACAGTGCCCATGAAACTCTGCTCCTTGCCCTGCTGCTCACACCAACTTCTCCCCAACAGCCACTGCCCGGAGCAGCGAGAAGCAAGCCCTCATGTCTGAGCTGAAGATCATGAGCCACCTGGGACCTCATCTCAACATTGTCAACTTGCTGGGGGCCTGCACCAAAGGAGGTATCTGAGATTTGGTCACTTTATTTCCTCTTCCTGCTGCCCTGGGCTGTGCTGAGGAGAACTGTCCTCAGAGAGAATAACTCCAGTTTTCTGGTTCAGAATGATTCACCTTTTCCTTAGGAAAGCCTTGTGGAGCTCTGAAAGCCTTTCTTTTTCCAACCTGATTGAAAGAGAGGAGAGGTGTCTGTTAAGCCCCACCTCCCTTTCCAAACACAGATTTCCAATTCCAAAAGCACTCCATATCAGAAAGGTGGCTTTCTCCCTTGGCCCTGCCTAGGTGTCCTGCAATCTGGTGACATCCCCTTGGGATGAAATTTGCTTCCCTGGGGAGCAAGCAGGCCTGGGCTGATGGAGGGTGCTGTCTCCCACCAGGACCCATCTATATCATCACCGAGTACTGCCGCTACGGGGACCTGGTGGATTACCTGCACCGCAACAAGCACAGCTTCCTGCAGTCCTACGGGGACAAGGCCCGCAGGGAGGCAGAGCTCTATGGGAACACCCCCAAGGAGGACCATGTGCAGAGGTACCTGAGAAGCAGCACTCTACTCCTGCCTGGTGCTTATCCCATTCTAGCCCCCGTCAATGAGGGAGGATGGTACCGCCGGGAAGGATGCCTGCGTTTCCTCCTGATCAATAAAATAAATACCAGCCTGGCACTGGGACACAGCTGGGCACTCTGTTCCCTTGTAAGACTGGCCCATGTGCCAACCAGCCACCTCCAGACAGATCCTGGCAGACAGGGAGTTACCAGAGGCAATCTGTGTGTCTCAGTCTGTGTCTCAAAGGCTGAGTTTGGTAGCACACATGCCAGCTATTCCCTGGCATCCTTAACTTTATTGGCATAACAATAGCTAGCATTGAATGCAGAGATGAAGGGTTTCTTAGCATGTCTTAATCCTTGAAGACTTCAGCTCTGCATTTTCAGGGCAGGTGGCATTGCTACTGAGTCTGCAGGAGAAGTTCTAGAAGGGGTGCAGTTGCACAAGAGGTGCTACAAGGGAAACAATCCTTCATCTGTCTGCCAGCTGTAAGGGATGGAGGCACTTCAGTGCAGAGAAACTGTCCCATGGGACCTTAGGAAGCAGCATTTCCTTCCAGCACATCAAAACAGTAGTAAAACAGAGCAGTGTTAGGACATCAGCACAAGCTATGCCATGCACTTGCTGCTTGAAGGGAGCTGAGATCCTCCTAAGCATTCAGCACAGTCTCCCAAGCTCAAGTGCTGAGCCAGCCAAGGTGAGCAGGAGAAGTCTTCAGGAAGAAGACAGGAGAATATGGCAGGGCTGTTTAAACTTGGCACTGAGGACACCTGAGATGTTAGGTGGTGGAAGGAGGTCCCCAGTGCTGTTTGCACTTCTTTGCATGCATGATTCAGGGCTTCTTTCCCTGCTGTGTGGGACATTTCAGTGCTGGGGTTAAGGGCTCAGGAACTGCAGTCCCACAAATCTCCTCTGGATCTGAGCAGCCTCTTTGCTTCCTCCCACAGTCACCTCTCCTTGTCTGTCGAGAGTGATGGAGGCTACATGGACATGAGCAAGGATGACTCCTTGGATTATGTGCCCATGTCTGACATGAAGGGTGAAGTCAAATATGCTGACATTGAGTCCTCTAACTATGGCACTCCCTATGAGCTGGACAGCTACTCCCCAGCAGGTACCAACTCAGCCACAGTGGGAGGGAGAGGTGCTTGAGCTTTGGGCACTGGATGCTTTGCTTGCAGAGACAGGTGGTCCATATTGCAAAAGTCACCTTTACCAGTCCTGCAGTGGTGGCAGATGCCCTTGTGATGGGAGCTTCTGTCCTTTTGCTGCTGGAGGCAGAGCAATCCTCAGCAGGTCCTTCTACTGCTGGGCAGCCCACAAATGTGCTGAATAATGCAAATATCCACCTCTGCTTGTCCTCCAGCTCCTGAAAGAACAGACCGGGTGACACTGATAAATGAGTCTCCACTCCTCAGCTACATGGACTTGGTGGGCTTCAGCTTCCAGGTGGCCAATGGGATGGAGTTTCTGGCTTCCAAAAATGTACGTATGCAGCTGGTCCATGATGCCTGCAGCAGTGCAGGGCAGCAATTCTCTGCTGTGTCCTGTGGTCAGCTTCTGCTCACTGTCACAGAACACATCCCTCTGTCCATGCCAACCTCCTCATGGGAGAAGTGGCCATGCAGCTGAAGAGCTGCTGACCACTTCTCTTTTCAAACACAGCCCTGAGGATCAGCATGACTATATTTGCACGTGAGAGCTACGCCTGGCTTAGATCAAGCTTCAGATCTCAAATTCCCTGATGCTGAGCTTCTCCCAGGCCATGTGCAGCACAGCTGTGGTGTTATCTCATCCCAGTTTACTGGGATGACCAAACAGTGTTAACCTCCCTGTGCTTGAGGCACTCCACAGCAGAGCTACTGCTCTCTACAGACACCTCTATTGCACCACATGCTCTGAGCCCTCAAGGCCTCATCAGAAGTGCTTGTTCATTGGAAATTAAGCCACCACAGAGGGCCATGTTCTGTGATTTCCTAAAGTCTGGCTTAGCCCAGGGCAGGCAGTAATATAGTTTGACTGTGTGAAACATCACACAGGGAAGGGCTAAGAGACAGGGTAGGGATGACATCAGTGACGTGCAGAGAGAAATTCCTGGCTCTCTGCCCCCAGCCAACCAATCTCATCCCCAAAAATGCATGGTCAGTGCTCCCCATGGAGCACAGAAGAGGAGCTTGCAGCTTCCTGCAGCTTCCCACAATCATGCTTGACAGTGGGGTAATGTCACCATGCTCACTAGTAGTGTCTGGCAAGGTCTTGAGCAAACCTCATGGCTGCCTATATGGAAAAATTCCCAAATGCTGGAAAAACAGGAGGCACAAGCTAGGCTGGTGTAACTGATGTCTTTAGACTGCTGGGTTGGATTGTCCACCAGAGCTGGAGACATCCCCTCCTGGCTAGCCCACCAACCCCCTTGCTTGGTCAGCCAAAATGTGGTAGCTCTGTGAGTGGCTTTGGGCCATGGCTGTCTCTAGAGGTGGAGAAGGTGCCCTAAATTACGTGAGGTGACTCCTGTCCCTGCAAATAAGCTAGTGGTGGACAGGGCTGCTTCCTTGGGCTGTCTTGTGGCCACTTGAAGTGACAGTGCCCTGCCTCCCCCTGCAGTGCGTGCATCGTGACTTGGCTGCCAGGAACGTCCTCATCTGTGAGGGGAAGCTGGTGAAGATCTGTGACTTTGGCCTGGCAAGGGACATCATGAGGGATTCCAACTACATCTCCAAAGGCAGTGTGAGTACCAGGAGCCATGCAAGCCCCTTCTTCCAAGGGCTCTGGGCCTGGCACCCTACATGCTCCCCCTGCTCATCACTGTGCCCAGGGGTGGTGACAGGGCAGGAGGTGGTGTCAATGCCAACCATCCTGTACCTGTGGAGAAGCAGAATTGCGTGCCCATGTCTCCAGGCTCTTACAGAAGAACCTGGGCAGTGGCAGCAAAACTGAGGGTTGGCCCCTGTCCAGCCCATCACTGGCAGCAGTGCCACATCCCCTCCCTGCACGGCAATGAGTCCAGTCCTGAGCTGCAGGCAGGAGGAGCACGGGGTTAGGCACTTGGCAGTGGTGCTGTGAGTGAGTGGCCACCCTGGGAACAGGTTCACAGACATCAGTCCTAACCACCAGACCACAGGGTAAGAGGAAGTGTTATCCTGCAAGCAGCTACTTTCCAGAAAGATGTCTCCAAACTTTCGAGGCAGGAGAGGACAAGGCTGTAACTGAGCTTCCCCAGAACCTCCACTGTGACTTCAACAACAGCATTTCCACTCCAGCCCTGGAGTTTTAGGAATGTGCAGCCCCCAGCAAAATAGGCCATGTAATTCCCAGAAGCCATGTAATTCCCAGAGAAACTGAGGCTGGAGGAGCTGAGAGTGGAATCAGGCCCCTCCAACCTTAGTCCCTCTATTCATTTCTCTTCTGTTTTTCCCCCATTTGTATGGGATGGAGGACCAGGACTCAGTGTCTGGGCAAGGAGACCCTCCTACAGAAGAGCTGGAGTTTTTCAGTCTGCCCTTGGCATATCTGCTTTTCCTTCCAAAACAGGAAATGAAACTGGGCCCCTTTGCAATCTTTCCTGGAGACTATTTTGGTAGTCATTGTGCAAGTAAATCCCAGGAACAGCACAGCCAGTGATGCACACATGCTGGTAAAATGAGGCTCATTTTTGTGTATCACTCTGAGGGAGTAGGAGCAGGAAAAAGCTGGATGTATCTTTTGTCTCTTTTTCAGTCATCCTATAGCTCTCTCCAGCCTGGTCTCAGTTTCCAAAGTCCAGATAGGTCTGGACTTTGGTCATGTTGTAGTGGACTCATGTGGTGTGGTCATGTAGATAGAGCTGACTCTTCTTGTTCCATTTTTTTCATCTCAGACCTTCTTGCCCCTTAAGTGGATGGCTCCAGAGAGCATCTTCAACAACCTCTACACTACCCTGAGTGATGTTTGGTCCTTTGGGATTCTCCTTTGGGAGATATTCACTCTAGGTAAGTGCCCTGAAGATCACAGTCGTGTTTGTAATTCTGATAGCACATGGGCAGGATCCCTTCCCAGAGACAATAGAAATCCATTTCTAATCCCCAAGTCCCAGCCTCACTAGTCAGAGCAGGACTTCATCTCCTGTCTCCTTCTTTCCCATGCTGACATTGCCATTTGGAAGTGAAATGAAACAGGAAAGGTAAAGAAAAAAGGAAACCTTGGTGTGAAATGCATGCTGGCATGTGGATGGCAGGGAATTCACCAGCCTGATTCCCCTGTTCTCCCTTTACATCCAGGAGGGACTCCATACCCTGAGCTGCCCATGAATGAACAGTTCTACAATGCCATCAAACGTGGCTATCGGATGTCCAAACCCACCCATGCCTCTGATGAAATGTAAGTTTGCCCTGGGCCTGTCCTACAGAAGCTTTTCTGCCTCTGTTCCCCCCACACTAACTCAGCAGTGCTCTCTCTTTCCTCTTAGCTATGATATCATGCAGAAATGCTGGGAGGAGAAGTTTGAGATCAGACCATCCTTCTCACAGCTGGTGGTGCTCATGGGAAACCTCTTGGTGGACTGCTACAGAAAGGTGTGCTCAAAGGACCCTGTGCTGGAGGGACAGCAGAGGGTCTGTGCTTTGTGGGGGATGCTGCAATGGTTAGGGCCCTCAGTCAGGGTTTGGAGACCAGTGATTAGTGCTGCTGTGCCAGAGAATTTTGCTGTGACTAAGGCTGCATTAGTTTGCACAGCCAAATAACATGGTTTGGGCATCCTGGGGACATTGCTGAGACAATTGGCATCACCAACAGGCAGATGGTATCTCAGCAATCGCAGAAATCAGAACTGGCAGGAGATCAAAAGCCTGCCTCTGACTGTTTGATATTTGGAGCTGTGAAGTTGTGCCCCTGACCTACATCTCAGCAAAATGTTCATTGGTGTCTTTGGTGGAGTCAGGGTAACTGAACCCAGCTAGAAGATGCCAGCACCTCTAGAAAAAGTCTAGCAGGCAGGAAAAGCAAATATAACACAAGTGCCTTTTCTCCACTCATGAGACCTTTCCCATTTCTTTGTTGACCTGCCCTGCGAGAGCAGAGGTACCAGCAGGTGGATGAAGAGTTCATGAAGAGTGACCACCCCGCTGTTGTCCGCACAAGACCCACAATCCCTGGGCTGAACAACGCCAGGCTCAACCCCAGCTCCCCCCCCAGCAGCATCCTCTACACAGCCGTGCACCAGAACGGGGGCGAGAATGATTATATCATCCCTCTTCCTGACCCCAAACCTGAGGCAATCTGTGATCTCCCTCAGGAGGCCTCCATCAGCCGGGCCAGGTGAAAACATCACTTCTGAATATTGTCCCTTCCCCTGACTGTCCTAATCTGAAAATGGGGGCCTCAAGGTGAAATGGGGATGTTCTGCTATGGGAGACACCAGAGTGGGTTGGGTTCAGCAGGAGGGAAGGAGGGAAATATCGTCCCCATCTGAGGTGCTGCAACCTTGTGTGAGCCTGCAGGGATGAAGATCATAGATTCATAGAATCATAGAATGGTTTGGGTTGGAAGGGACCTTAAAGATCATCTGGTTCCAACCCCCCTGCATGGGCAGGGACACCTTCCAGTAAACCAGATTGCCCAAGGCCCCATACAACCTGGACTTGAAGAATTTTAGGGATAGGGCTGCCACAACTTCCTTGGGCAACCCATTCCAGTGTCTCACCACTCCCACAGGAAACAATTTCTTCCAAATGTCTAATCTAAATCTCCCCTCTTCAAGTTTTAAACCATTTCCCCTTGTCCTTTCACTACAGAGAGAGGCAGAGGAGATGAACCAGAGGAGCTGGGATGTGAGCTAAGACATGGTGTCATGTCATGTCCCTATACATCAGCAGGTGCAGATGGGGACAAGAGACTCCACTTAGAGGGAACACAGGGCACAAAGGAGCAGGAAACTGACACACTTCTCAGCTCTTGGGAATCCTCTCTCACCAGGAGACTTGGGACAAGGCACTCATTTTTCTCTCTTCCTTGTCTCCCTTCAGCTCTACACTGAATGAGGCCAACACATCATCTACAATATCCTGTGACAGCCCCTTGGGCCTTCGCCAGGATGAGGAGCAGGAATCTGACCCACAGCTGGGCTGCCAGGAGCTGACCACAGGGCACCAAGAGGTGGAGGAAAGTTTCCTGTAGTCAGAGCTGGGCTAACTCTGGGCTAACTCTCTGCATCTCTGACCCAGGCACAGCAGAGGCCCATGCTTTGCACCTGTACCTTGGGACATCCCCACCTGTCCCAGCATTCCTCCTTCCCTCCCATCTCCCAGTGCTGGGTGGGGAATTAGACTTTTCCCCATTGCCATTCCCTTTCCCCTTACAAAGAGGTGGCTCAGTGCCAGCAGCCTTCCAGATCACTGCCACATCCTTCTTGGTGACCAGACCACTGCAGGAAGGAGATATCTCACAGACCAACATCTTCTTTTCAAGTGGAAGGCATGGACTGGATCTCCACAAGAGACACCACTTTCTGCATTGCTAAGATGATACTCCAGCCTCTTCCCCCTCCGTGGCAGTGAGTTTCATCTCCTCTGCACCAGCACTTCTCTGATGGTCACAGCACCAGCCACACTGTGCTGCTGTGAAATGCCACCAGAACAGATGATTTGCTTGGAGTGTGTAGAGAACCTGCTACACCAATCTTCAGGTGCTGGAGATCAAGAGTACATTGGGTAGTTTCTCCTCCAAGCACAGCCAAGTCCTGGAGAGAGCAGTCAGTGTCTCAGAGATCACCATTTTCCATTCCTGACACCTCTTCTACGGTGGATAGAGCATCACAAGCACTACAGGTACCCATGGCTCTGGGGCACAGCTCTGCACCCACCTAGAGAGGCTGTCACACCCTGAACATTTTTGTGCCCCAGGGGCAGGCCAGGAACTCAAACTGCTCTCACAATGACTGTTGTAATAGCAAAGAGGGCAGTCCAGTGTTGTTTGTGTCATCTGTGTCGACACTAAGCTAATTATTCTCCATTGAAGATTTAAAGGGAACAAATATATTAATCCACAAGCCAGGGCCAGTATAAGGAAGCAATATGGCTATTCATTAATCTACTGCCACTAAACCCAGCTAATCTGCTGGGAAATCGTATAACCCTGCCAGCTGCAAAATCTTTGTGCCTTATCTTTGGGAAGCAAGGGCTCCCTTTTGATAGACTCTTCACCCTGACACCTTTCTCAGGGTCTCACCGGTCCCTCCTGAGTCATAGCAAGGCTATGGGGAGCAATAAGGATGCCAGAACACCAACTCAGGGACATCTCAAAAGAGAGAGAGGGAGAGGGGCTGGGAAGCTGTTTGGTCACAGATGAACTCTATCTTACACCCTGCTGCTTTCTAGGGACCAGGCACAGCCACTTGCAGGCTGCCATGGCCATGGATGAAGAAGTGTCATGGGGAACCAAGCAAAGCAAGAGAATCTGGGGAGGTTTCAATTTTCTTGGGAAGTGTTCTGAGGAATAAAAGGGCAGAGACCTTCCTCCTGCTTCTTGCCTCCTTCCTTGCTTCTCACAGGCAGGTCAGGGACTTTTTGTGCTCTCAGCTGCCACCTGAATGAGGGGACTCAGAGCAGGAGGAGCACCATGCTTTTGAAATCAGTGGCAAGCCCCGCTTCTGCAGAGATGAAAGCTAGACCCCAAAAGCTATAGCTCTGACACCATAGAAACTAGCAGGTTTTTTTTCTGAAAGGGGAAATTTCATCTTGCACAGAGTATCTTTGCTGCATGCCCACCCCCCCATTAACCCCTTTGTTTCCCTCCTTATGCACATCTCTCTGTGCATCCTACAAAAAGCACACAGGCAGGTTTACAAATTAAAAAATTAAATCAGCATCTTGCTAGGTTTCTGACCCCTCAGAGCCACTGAGAATTTTTTATTTTTATTTTTTTAAAATATGAAACTTCTGCCAGAAACCCCCAGAAAAAAGCAGCTTCTGTTTTAAGTGGTTTTAATGCTGCCGTTCTTCCAGCTGAAAGAGCAGAGGATGTTTTGTGGGCTGATGTCCTTGGTATAATGTGAACATAAGAAATAGCACTTTTATTGGCAGCGGATGGAGTGTATTTTCAGCCCATGTGGTTCAGATTCCCCACCATCCATAGGAAACACACTGTGAATGACAACTGTTTTTCCATGCTCTGTTCCTCCTGCTTGTAATGAAAGAGCCATCTTCTGTGGCCACAGCTAATGAAATTATCCTGGCTGTGTGGAGAAGCAGTAACTCATGAGATCTTTGGGCTCAGACCACTTTATTTTTCTAACATGTAAGGTGCTTGGTAGGATCCATGCCACTGCAACTTGAGCCCATAGGATGGCACCTCAGATCATCCTAATAACCCCTGTCTGCACCAGCTCCATTTTTAGTATGTCCTTCTCTACCAAAGCTGACCAGAAGTACCAAATACTCCAGGTAGGGTCAAATCTAGACCTTGCATAGGGCATTAACAGTTCTGGTCTGTTCTGGATTTGGCTTGCCTGGGGTAGCTTTGGATAATGTTGGCCTTTTCCCAGCCACAACATACTGGTAGTTTGGAGTCATCCTCTGACCAATCTAAGCACCTACGTCTTTCTGCTTTTCCAGCATTTCTAACCAAGATACTCCCTGCTGTTCCAGACATTGGATCATCAGCACATTTTGTTTAAAAAACTGTTATTTTAGGGCTGGACTGACTAATAAAAATATTAAAAACTTCTAGCATCAAGTGAAACCCTGGAGAGCTACTTTTTACTGCCTCCATCCAGCCAAAAGATTTTCCCATCAATTAACTCATCCTCACCATCCTTTTGGCCATTTGCTTATTAACTTCACAAATCCTGTACTAAACTCCATCTTGTACAGATTAATTACTAATTAAATTACTAATTTCTCCATATCATATAATTTCCATTGTGCTAAAAGAGGAGCCCTGTTTCTTCTCCCTGCTGGGGGAATTCAGGTATCTTGTTGTATTAGCTAGACATTAGCTAGACTTGGATGCCTACTGCATTTTGTCCCATTTGTAGATCTATTGCAATTATTCTTTGTATAAAAACCTGTTCTGGCTCCTGACAGGGTGCTAACCCCACCTCCCTCTTCCTTCTTAAAGTAGGTACACCAGAGTCTTTGTATGATGGTACCATTCCCCACTGCAGGGAGATGAGACCAAATATTTGGTTTTGGCCCTGTGACTGTAAAGACCAAATCTTGCACTTTGTGGTACTTTCTTTTCCTTCCTCAGCTCTTCCCATCCCATTTAACAAGGGCATGCACACCCACTGCAGTGGGTAGATTTTCTCAGCCAGGGCCTGGCAGACAGCTGGGCAAAGCCAACAAGTTTTGCTGAGTATCCCTGCAGCTAAGCTCAAAGAGAGGGCTTGGCAGGGCTGAAGCTTACAGCAGCCCCCAGACAAGCCTTTTTCCCTTGGGAAACCAGCTCCAGCCCCTGCTCCCTCTCTCCCTGCTGCCAACAATCCAGTTCCTGAGTGGTCCAGAGCATGAGGACCAGGAGAAATGGTCAGTTGCTCTGGGCCCCTTAAATTTGGAGCCATAATTTCTCCAGTGAGACTGAAGGGAACAGCTCCCTCTGGGTTTTTAGTCCCAAACAATCAGTATTTTTGTTTGGGTTGTGGTTTTGTGTTTAGAGGTGGACCCAAACTGAGCCCCCCCAGAAGGGACACATACCGCAGCTTGAGCCCATCTCTGGTGCAATATCTTTTATTTGTAACTATATTTTACTCTACAGATGTTACATTGCTATCATCACCAGTATATGCATAATCCTACTGCCAGACACTATTTCATAGGTACCTAAGTGTATCCCAGAAACTGACGTGACACTCTGGTGTCTCTTTCCACACTGAAGTTGTTTCTCAGACTGATGTGCACACAGGTTTTAATCCTTTTGTCCTTCTCGGTTTGAGTGTGTTAGTGGTTTGTTTTTTTTTTAAGTGAGAGTGTCACCTTTAGTGTTTGTGTCGTGTGAAGAAATCTAGAGCACAGTGGACTTTATTTGTAATTAAATTGTCTCTGCTCACCTGCCAAGGGGACCGTGGCAGTGTCCCACGGGGACTGGAGGCAGAAGTGCTGTGCAGATGTGCAGCCAGGGGGAAGTCAGCCAGAAGTGAGAAATGGCTCTGCCCCTTCTTCCCAGCCAGGGCTCTGGGCTGGGCTACAGGGTACTGGGCAGTGGGTTAGGGTCTGGCTGTGGGGAAGTTGGGCCTGTGTAAAGCTGGGCAGATCTGGAGAAGGGGATTTCACAGGCTGTCCCCCCCTCTGGGGGATTTTTCTGAAATGGGATGTCAGCTAATGCACTGAGGAGGCCAACCCCATGCTCCGATGCTCAGGGGTGAGGAAGGCTCCATTCAGGCTCAGTGTGTAGCTCAGATCCCAGGATCATTGTGGCCAGTCCACCCCCAGGATGTCCCATGTGGACAGGAGAGCTTTGGGCTGCCAAGCTGTGCTCCCACTTTGAGAGCATGAAAGTTGCCTCTTGGCAGCTCTCTTTTTGGTAGCCTTTGCCCTGGGTGGCAGCTGGAAGTCTTCATAGGGTGCTGGGCAGCTCTTGGGTCAGGCACAGTCTTTCCCACAGCAGACCCCAACCCTGCCTGGATTCTGAGAAGTCAGAACTGACTGTAGTGGTGGAGACACTGTGCTGTCTGCAAGACTCGCCCAGGGCAGACCAGATATTGTTAAAAAATCACGTTGCCTTGGCCAGCACATGGATAGTTGGGCTCCAGGCATAATTCCCATGCTTCAGCCAAAGGGCTGGAGTCTCTGGGACATGCCAAGATGGATCCAGTTTGATTTTTGAAAAGGCAGGTGAGCTGCTCCAGTGTAGCTCCAGCAGCATTTTTGAGAGATGACTCTTGCAGGGGTGGGAAGAGGCAGGGAAGGTAAGTTGTGCTGGGAGGCCTGCAGCATCCCATCTCTCCCATCCATTCTTCCTTCATGGTTTACACCAGGACTGCAAAACCTGCCCAGAGTGTGCCCTCTGCCCTCTCCCACTCCTGCTGTCCTGGCTTGCTGGAATCATGCTATGACTCTGCAGCATCTCTGAACAGAAGCAGCACCTGCCTCCTTACTGTCTGTCAGAAACCATCCTGAAGGCAGAGTTAAAAGCAGAGTTCAGACTAAGGTACCAAAGAGTTAACATTTTCCTAGGTTTACAGATGTATTTGTAGGATTTGTAATATGTCACATCTATAGCCATGAGATATTATTTTTATGCTGTAAACTTTTGCAAATACATTTTTAAAGAAAGAGTTTAAAAAAATAAAGTTGTTTTTCTTTTTGCAAAGTTCCAACTCTTCCTTTTTTTTTTTTTTTTTTTTTTTTTTCTGCCTGGTTCTAGTTCCTCTCTCTCAGATGGGGTTGGGAATACAGCTTAACCATGTCGTGGGTGAAGGCTAAGCATGTTAATACTCTGTGCATGACCCCAGTGCTGAGCAAAAGCCAAGCTGGGAGCCAGGCAGAGAGAAGCACAGCAAGGCAACAGCTGAGCCAGGGACATGGTAAGGAAAAAGGGTCGTGAACAGGGCAGGATCTGCCCCATCTCTCTGGTCACTGACCAGGTTGTGGGTTTTGTTGCACTGGGAGGACGTGTGCAGGGGGAAGGACTCTGGGAATAGTTCCCATGTGTATCCCCATTGCCTGATGTTTAGGCTCCAAACAAGGGCTTGATGTGCTTCTTGGGAACATCGCTGGGTCTGACTTCAGATCAGGGTAGGGATGTGGGAGATGCCAGACAAAACAGTGCTGGGCTGAAGGACATGGGGGACAGCATGAAGCTGTGGATTTTTCCATGTAAGTTTAATAGTTCAGAGCAATGAGAGAAACTGTGGAGATTGCAGCAATGGGTCAGGAGCCCCAGCAGGAAGCTTGTCCCACTCAGCATCCCCAGGAGGGCCCAGGCCAGCTTGGGGAGCTGTGTGCCCAGGCTATGACTTGTCACCTGTGGACTGCTGCCATCAGAGATGCTCTGCAGGGGGCCTTCTCAAAGAGGCTGAGATATTGTTTCCCTTCTCTGTATTAAACCTGTCTGGTTTAATACTTGTTCACACTGGTGAGTCAGTTCTCTCTGAGCTGGCATTCGTTCCTGGAAAAAGAAAAAAAATTAAAAAGAAGAAGGAGGGAAACAAACATCCTTTAAAAAGCCCCTTTGGCTTAAAAGGAGGAAAGAATAATCAGCCAGACATCTACTGTGGCTCAGCCACGTGCCAGCTCCCCATCTCTGGGAAGGAGCCCCCCAGCACACCACACTGCCTCTCCTTCATGTTCTTCTTCCCCACACTCTGCCAGGAAAAACTGCTGAGAGGAAATCTTCTCCAGCCAAACTCTACCTTTCCTTCTCTCTGGACTCCCTTATGCTCTCCAGTGATCCTCCTGGCCAAAACCAAGTGCTCCCTCCACATTCCCATGACTCTTAGTCATCTCCAGCAGTCAGTTGTGCTCTCACCTCCTGGTCTGAAGACATAATTTCTCTGGTACATTGCTAACTGCCCTGCTCAGAGAAGTCCTTTCCCCTCCTGTTTCCAGAGGGGTAAGGGGCTCTCCTCTGCCTGGCACCTTTGAGTTGGACGTACAGATTGAACAGCCACCTCAGTGCAGATGTTTTGGAAAAGCCCATCTCTTCCTGCCCACATTTTGCAGCCTGTATCCCTTGCCACCTGCAGCCGGGTCCAGCTAAGACAGAGCCCTCCAGCTAACCCTGGGGCTGAACCTTCCTCCCCTGTGCTTCCCAGCACTGCCAAGGGATGGACGAACTTTCCCACCCCAGAGCTGTCCTGAACCATCATCAGCTTCTGCTGCAGCCGGGGTTATCTACAGATAGAGCAGAGAGCAAGGGGCACCCTGTGTCTGAGCTGTCCTGCAAACATTTTGCTGACCTGGGAGTCCCTGCTAGAGCTGTTTTGTTCAAAGTTCCCCTCACCCCCTGTTTTGGAAGAGGCACAGTCCAGGGGAGGGTTAACAAAGTGCCTCACGAACCGCTCCCAGCTGCCTTCCATGATGTGAATTAGGACACAGCTTCAAAGGGCCTCCCCACCATGCTGGGGGGTGGGTGGGATTTTGGGGAGGAGGGGGCTTTGCTTGGGTCCTGTGGCTGCCGGGTGGTGACAGCGGCTGTGAGCCCAGGGCTTGCAGGTACAGGGAGAGGAGCAGAGCTGGGATAACCCTGTGTCCCTCAGCCCAGCTGGGGACGGGGACGGGGAGGGGGCTGCAGGTGGGACCCGACCCCTCTCCGTGCTGGGGGAGGCAGCAGGGGTGGGTGATCCACAGCTGGGGGGGCTCAGCCTCTGCGCAGGCCTGGAGGGTGGCTTAAGGGAGATCTTGTGTGGCCACAGAACCTCTTTCTGCACCAGGGATCACCCTCTTGATTAGAACACAGCCATTTGTCATCTTCAGAGGCTTCTTCCCACCTGGGAGCTGCCCTGAGCTGAATCAGCTCTGTGGGACCCTTGTGTGCAGTCAGCCATCTCCCTCTGCGGGCCCTCGGGACACGCAGCCAGCAAGAGCCCCTGAGGTAAAACTTGTCCTGCTGAGGTAAAACTTGTCCTGCTGAGGTAAAATGGAGTTCCCTGACGCTGGGGCAGGTCCCAACCTGGCTCTTTGTGTCCCCAAACAAGTGTGCAGCAGTCCTTGGGGGTTTGAGTGGCAGAAGTCGGGGTGGATCAGGATTGTCCTGAGCACTGTTATAATCTCTGCCCATGGCAGGAGGTTGGAACTGGATGATCTTTAAAATCCCTCCCAGCCCAAACCATTCTGTGGTGCAGTAACCCCTGACAGCCCTGAGGAGTGGTCTGGGGCTGAACCCCTCTCTGAGGAAGGGTCTGTGGTAGGAGGGGGGCTCCAAGAGTGGAGGGCCCTGCAGTGGGATGTGTGCATGGCCCCTTCTCAGTCAAAGGGGTTTGTCACCAGTGACGTCTCAAAGCATTACTTTTTTTTTTGCTTTTTTTTTCCCCTTCCATTTCAAAAACAAACAAAAAAAAGGGAATTTCTTAACTTGTGGTCAACTCGGAAAGGAGAAGCTCCTGCTGAGGGAGCACTGGGGACAGTGCCCACAAGGAGAGGCACCCACTGGTCGAGGGGATCCTTCAGCTGCCTCCCTGCTCCACGCTGGGGGCACCACAATCCCTGGGGACATGGGTCCTGCTCTCCTGCTGCTGCTCACCACAGCTGGCAGCTGGCAAGGTAAGTCCACTGGCCCACCAAAGCCTTATGGTGTCTCCATGCCACACTGGCGTGGGTCTGGGGGGTCAGATGAGGGTTTCTTGGGTGTCTGGTGTCAGTGCTCCATCCCTTCTCGGGCAAAAAGGGGCTGACAGCCTCAGTGGGGCTTGGGACAGAGCAATGCTGAAGTTGGACTAATGAATGCTTTGCTCTTGGTGGTGGAGGGTGAAGTTGGGCTCCACACCGTGTCTACAAAAAGCCTGCTGGGGGCTGGGGCAGTCCTGGGGCTGCTTCAGGAGGCAGTCACCATTGCTGTGGGCAGCCTCAAGGAGCCTCAGCATGAGCAGGGAGCAGACAAGTGGACATGATTGCTCCATGGCACAGCAGGGAAGAGACACTGGTTTGGATTTTAGTGCAGGCTTGGCTGTAGCAGCTTCCTGAATACCATCCAGAACTGTTTGTCATTATAGAGGGAGGACAGTGGTGGAAAGAGGATGTGTTTCTAGTCTGTCCTGGCTCTGGAGTCAGTGGTACTTTGGTCGTGTTCTTTTGGCTGCCTGCAGCCCTGCCAGGATAAGGCCAAAGGATATGGAAAGGTGCATGTGAAGTAGGGAGATATGAAATAAAACCTTCCCACTGTTTGGGTCTGGGCAGGGACTAGGACAAAGGAGAGGTTCAGCAGAAATTGTCTCTGAGAAGAACAGTCTCTGAAGTAAGTTTTTGTCCAAATGGAGCCAAAGATGGAGATGCTCGGGCAGCAGGTGGGAGAGTCAAGAAGGTTGGCTGCATTGGTACCTTTCAGTGTGCCAGGCTCCAGATGTCCAAGTTGCTCTTTTCTTTTACACAAGTGTTACACCTTGTGGTTAAAACAGAGCTGAAGCAGCCAAGGAGGGAAAAGTGAATATGCCTGGGTTTTGAGGCTGTGGAGATGACTAATAGGCTATATCCCATCAACCTCAAGATAGAGTCACTAAGCCTGCTTTGAGGTTTGCAAGCAGGCAGAAAACCAGTATTGCTAATCTTGCATGTTAAGTGCTGGCAGCATCTCAGATCTTACGTGATGCTTTCCTTCATTATTGTTTCATTATCTTTTCAAGTTGGCCACCTTCAATAGCTTTGAGCTGGAGCCTGACTCAGCTTCTCATTCCTTCTCCTACTTCTTGACTTGCAAGTGTATCTTCTGAGAGTATGCAGAGTTGAGGAGGTATAACCATTGTGATCTGGACTCCTGCTGGGAGAGTGACAGGGGTTCATATCCCCAAGCAGAGGAAGGATTTGAAACCTGATCAGCTCACATCAGTGTTCTTGGCTATCTTGAGACAGCTTCCTGGGGTTTCTTTTTTTTTCTTGTTTTGGATGAATCTAAATGTCTGAGGTGGAAGCCTCAGGTTTAATAGCTACCTTTTTCCCTTCCTCCTGCTCTCCCCAGATACTCTAGGTGCTTCTGGGGAGAGTGTCCCAGAAACCAAGCTTCTTCCCTCCCATTGCTCAGGGAGCTAAGCAAGAGGAGCTCAGGCCTGATGTGGGTCCCTCCCTGGGCCAGATTTTGGCCCAGTTATACTCCAGGACCAAGTCAAGGTCCTGATGATTGCCTTCTGTGGTAAGGCCCTTGAGTCCCTTTCTCTTGTTAGCCTGCACTTCTCCTTCCTCACCATTTCCTAGCCCTCAAAGGAAAGCAATGTTTTGGCTGGCATGGGAGAAGCAGGGACTGAGCCTGCAGCTGTAACTCCAGGTCATGGTTACACAACCCATGTGTGGTAAAACCTTTGGCCAGCAGTTACTGGCAAGGCTGCGGAAGCTGCTGGAGAGCAGCAGGGAGACATCCTTGGGCTTCGTGCAAGATTGCACCCTGGTCAGCAGGGAGAGAGCCTCTTCCAGCAGTCCTGCTTCCCCATTCTGGAAAAGGACCCACTGGTCTGACTCATCCCCCAGCACACACAGAGTGGGTGCTTGGGTGGCCTTCACCTGGTACTGCCCTGCATTTAGTGTCTCTGCTCCACCTGTCCTCACCTAATTTTGGTGGTGGTTGTCATTGATTGGAGTCTCCAGTGATAGCCTGAAGGCTCCTGGATTCCTGGATGTTATGGAGAGCACCTAACCTGAGCTCTTTGTGGCCATAGTATCTCTGGAGTAACTGGAGGCTGATGACAAGAAGGACACAGAGTGACAGTGGCTCTTGTCTGCCTTGGTCTTTGTTTCGGCCATAGCAGAACCACAAGGCAAGATGATCTTTTCCTGCATCAGTTTGAATGAAGTTCTGAATCAAAGAGCTTGGCTCCCTTTCTGAATAGGGATGTGAAGGGATAGCTAAAGCAGAGACCAGGTGAAGGAGGAGCATTCAGTGATAAAGAACTAAAAACAACAGAAATGTGTCAAGCCCCTCTAGAAAACACAGCTTGGCAAAATAAGAGGAACGTTGTACCTCAGATATGTGGAAAATGTGTCTTTGCAAAGGATCCTGGGATATGTTTTTTCCATTCTGGAAATAAATGAGGCTTTTCTTCTTTCCACAGAAAGATAAAAGCATCATTAAAATACCCAAACCAAACAAACTAAACAAAAACACCACAAGGGAGATAAAATGTCAAATATACCATGCTCCAAAGCTCCCTGATCTTTTCTTCTTCCCACAGGGCCAGCAAGTTTGATCCAGGCCTTATTTGGGTTTCCTCTGGGCAATTGCATTGTTGTCATGCTCCACAATGCTCTTCCAGGCCCTTCTTGAGCCTGGTACTCTTGATCCTTCATTGCTCAGAAGGAGGCATCAGCCCAAGACTACTTGCATGTTGTACAGGCTCTGGTGTTACAGTCCTGAGCACAGTTGGTAGCACAGGACACACATTTGAGCTTAGGACATAGACTTCCTCACCAAATAAGCTGTGAACAGGGGTGGATGAGGGTGGGTGTCTGCTTCTGCTGGCTGTGTTACAGGCACAGTGTCCAGGGCAGCACCTGGAAACAGGTTTGCTTTAAACTGCTTTTCTTTTTCATGACCATAAGCAGCCTTCTTTCTTCACCCTGCAGCAAGGGCTGGAACATCTGGCCACTACTGCCCTTTCCCCTGATGGAAATGGAAATGCAGCTGGAATAATGGTGTTGCTTTGTCCTCTCCCACTTCCTGATGAGTTAGGGGTTTTATGTTCATTTGGACAACAAATCTTTCAACTGAAGAGGTCCTGTGAGTCCAGAGGAGTCTGCGTTAGGGTTTGAGAGATCACAAGGACAAACCCAGCCCTTGTTTCTGCTGCCACCACACAAGAGGAGCAATGCCTGCAGTTGCCTGGTGTACAACGAGCAGCAAATGAAGCTGAGCAGCTACTTTTATACTTACTGCTATTTGAACCTGGGTGTGTGTCCCTTTAAGATGTGAGAATGGGTTAGCAACTGGGAAGGAAAGCAGAAGTGGGAGAATAGTCCTGGAGAGGGGCCAGAGAGTAGTGCAGAGCCCCCTGCACACAGATAGCCATTTGCAATGTGTTTCCTGTCCTCCCCAAAGGCCTGGCATGGGGGGGTGGTACTGCTTCTTCCCTAGCCCTACAGCACTGATTCATTTCTCACTTCCCCCCACCCTAAATATAGGTGGTGACTCAAAGAACTTGCTGACGCAGCAAAATGGGAAAACTGTTTCCCTCAGACTCTATGGGCTGGAGTTGGACCCTGGTTCCCCTTTATTCAGCCAGGAAAGGAGCCACCTTCAAAGTAGGGTTGGCATCAGAAGTCCAGCTGAGGAGTCACCATAGCCTGGTGCTCTGTACACATATAACTACAAACTGTGGGCTTTCATGAGCTGTTTAGCTTCCCTGTGCCTCAGTTTCCCACCCCCCAATATAAATAATGATGGCAACTTGCTTTATAATGTAATTGATGGTATCTGCAAGGAAAACACACTGTTTGACTCTATGATAAGGCACAGTCTGGTGTCCTTCAAAATCCACTGCCCAGCAACCGAAAAGCCAGTCTGCCCAAAAGGCATGCACTGACCTCCTGCTCTACAGAACTTTTTCCTGTCTGTTCTGGCCCATCACAGCACCAATGCAACAAAAAGAGCCTCCTCCACTGCACTTGATTTCACCTTCACCAAATGGTGTTTAAGCTGAGTTCAGCTCCAGCTCTGCCATAAAAGGAAAACTGTTCCAAGAGGCAAAGCCCAACAGGAATAATTTCCAAGCTATTATTTGGTCTAATCAGCTCCAGATTATTTTTTTCTGTATTGTGTTCATATGTGGGGTTCTATCTCTTCTTTGAAATCCATTCCTTGGAGAATCAGGCTGTATTGGTCAGGTGGGATGGAGGATGGCTGGGGTGATGCAAACCTAAGATCAAGTTTGAATCCCAAGCCCAGTCCCTTCCTGATGCTCAGCTACTCCATGCTCAGCAGTATGAACTCCAGCAGAGCATCATTAGAGATCAGTTTTGCACCCTCACTATTCCTCTCTTTCCTCTGTAGGCTCGGCATCCCCAGTGATCAGCCCTGACCTCCCTGCTCTGGTTGTCAATGTGGGTGATCCAGTGACCTTGCACTGCTCAGGAGAGTCTCAAGTGGAATGGAAAACACGAAAGGAGACATTCAGCAACCACACGAGCAGCACTCTCAGTATTCCCAAGGCCACTTACAGGGATACAGGCACCTATAAGTGTGTTTATGTCAACAGCAGTGACAATGGCATTGCAACTGTGCATCTGTTTGTGAGAGGTAAGCAGAGGTTTCCCTCTTCCCATGCAGATGGCCTCTTTCCAGGGAGCACAGCCCTCACACAAGTCCTCTCAATGGCTGTGGTGCAAGGTGTGTTTGGGGGAGCTGTGCAGGCTCCCACTGGTTACTCACAACCATGCAAGCCCATATGGAATGGGGACAACAGCTGAATCACTGGGGTAGAGTGCAGAGCATCTGCATATCATGCATATCTGTCTGGCCTGGACTTCTCCCTCTGTTTACCTTGGGTTCTGTTCCTGCAAAAATAGGTATGAAAGTCTGTTCTGTGTTGTAATGAGCAGTGAGATCTGGGAATCAGAGAATGGTATTGTCAGATAAGGGAATGTCACATCAATCACATCTTCATGATGTGACCTGAACCCCAAACATTCTCTTGCCCCAGAAGAATTTATGCTGTGGTAGCTCCACCACCTTCCCTTGTACCAGAGATACAATCCTGGACAGGGAAGCTGTGGAGGCCTGGTGAGTAAATCTACCACTGTGGTGAAAAGTTTGATCAGAGGCAAGCATATTTCTCAGCCTTTTCTGCCCATGTACATCTGTGAGCTGATTGCTGTGCTCTCCTCAAACGCCTTGGCTGGAACTGGGCTTTGTCATGTGAGGTTTTGGAGTCTGAGTCAGGCTGGCCTTGAGCAGGGCTGCCCCAGCATCAGCCTCCCACTGGGCAGCCATGCAGCAGACTTGCCTTTGCTGGAATGTGTTTCTCAGCTTTGATGCATTTTCTGATCCCATTCTCTGGCAATCCTTGTGTCCCCCCCAGACCCCAGTAACGTGTGGTACACCCCAACTTTCCGGATCTCTGTGACCAAAGGTGGTGATGCTGAGTTCCCCTGCCTCATCACAGCCCCTGAGTATGGATCCAATGTGACTCTCACAACAGATGATGCCTCTCCTCTCACACCTGGAACCAACTATTCTTTCAGTGCTGAGAAAGGAATAACACTACACAATGTGCAGAGCAAGCAGAAGGGCTCTTACCGATGCCAAGCAGTGGTAAATGGAAAAATAGAGCAGTCATCAAGAATAAGACTGATTGTGGAAGAAGGTAAAGGACTGGGGTTGTGGCTGTCCTCAGGGAGACAGCAATAGCTCAGCTGGCCACAGTAGGTAGTTAAGGAAAAGCTCGTTACCAGTGGTAGGAAAGACCTCCTGAATTTGCAGTCTTTAAAGGATATTTAATGGAAGCAAAATTCCATCAGCTTCTCACAAATTGGCTCCTTCATGTGGGACTCCATGATTTCACCAATGTTCAAAACTTCAGGCACTACCACAGAACATAGAAAGAAGTCCCCCAATCTCCCTGATGTTCTGCAAGTCCCCAGGCCCTGATGCTCAGGATATGACCATGACAGAAGGTTTCTGTTCCCTTGCAACCCACAGTGCTGCCTGCTGTGCTCTCCCCAAACTGTGCTGTTTCCCATAGATGTGTGCACAAAAAAAAAAGAGTGATGATCCATAGGGAAGGAGAAAGCTGAGGGTAAAAAAGCTGAAGAGGATGGAAAGGAGAAGGTAGCATGGCCCTGGGGAGTCTCACATGGGGTCACTGGATTGAATCTTTCCCTGCTTGCCTTTGTGTAGCCCTGGAGAAGCCTGTGTCAGTGATGATGGACCCTATGGACCATGTGAGAATCGTGGGAGAACCTTTCACAGTCACTTGCAGAGTAATTGCTCCTTCCCACAAGTATGACATCAGATGGGTGACAGCAGCAAAGAGTGTAAGTTGTGTACCTTCATGAGGGGACAGAGCTTTCCTGGAAACTGGGAGGCATAGAGTGGTAAGAACTGCCACAGTCACTTGCAACAAAACCTTGATCTGCCCAACCAAAGCAGCTATTTGAACAAGCTGTTGAAATCTGAGTATGGCCTTGGGATAACACAGGGCTGAGAGACACCTGCCCAGTGTCAGGATCTTGCTGCCAGAGAGAAGGGAAGTGTGTTGTTTCAGCTGAGTTCTTTGAACATGAGCAACAGCATCTTCAAAGGCAATGTTCCTCCAGCCAGCACTGACAGAGTTTATAAAGCAGCAGCCATGTTCAGGGCACATGGTTCCACAGAGACAAGTTATGGGTAGAGAAAAAGAATGCATTTCAAAATCTCTCTTGTGCTGACCTTTAACTGCTAGATGGTTGAGTAAGGTTTGTCTTTTTATATCTGATGCCTTCAGTAAGGAGCTGACATACAGGATGTGCTTGGATCTCACAGTATAAGGCAAATTTGCACTTAGGAGGCCATGATCCTCAGTGCTGTGGAATACCTGCCCTGAACACCTGGGTTTAATGTGCCTCTTGGTCACCATACAGATGGCTTTCAGGGACTCTATAACAAAGCTTAGTAGCCCAGAACAGGGAGGGGGGTGGATGTTTTTTTGTAAGTACTCAGCTCAATCCTTTTTCCTTTCATGAAAGTGCCTGGTGTTCCCTCCCTGCCTGACAGGTCAGGAGAACCAAAAAGCCCAGCTTTGAAAATGAGAACTACTACATCAGCGACACCCTGTCTGTCCCAGCAGTGACCCTGGAAGACAGTGGGAAATACACTTGTATAGCTAACAACTCAGCAGGATTCAGGAATGCCTCAACAATGCTGCAGGTTGTAGGTAAGTACTTACCCAAAAGACCAGGAAAGGGTGGACTGAATCACAGCCTTGAGTATTTGTGGCTTCTGCCTTCATATTTTTCCTAGTTTTGTTGTTGGCAGCATTCTCACTTGTGCCTGAAGGCTCATATCTGAAATGTGGAGCTGCTACAAAAGGAACAAGTGTTCCTTTCATGTCTTGAGGGACTTTTCCTTTTTTTTTTTTAATTCTGGGTGAAAAATTAGAAAGTTTTTAACAATTTCTGTGTCTATAAAGAGACTTAATGCAAACAAAAAAATGAAGTAAAGTTATGCCAAAGACCAGGAAGGGCTGCCTAGAAGAAAGGGCAAGCCACATGAGCAGGGTATGGATCTTTGTCTCTTCCAGTAACAGATACACATAAGAGTATTCAGGTCTATTTTGCACTTGTTTTTATCTCAAGATGGAAAATTCATCCTTGCATCTCCTAGGCACCCAAAACTGCTGTATACCATAGCTCTGAAAGAGGCCTTGGGCTGAGTTGTTTCCAGGTGAGATGCCAAGAGCTTATCTAAGGGATCTGTCTTCTACAGTCTTGGCCTCATCACCTAGGAAGAAATTCTTTACAGAGAGAGTGATCAGACACTGGAATGGGCTGCCCAGGGAGGTGGTGAATTCTCCATCCATGGAGGTTTTTAAGAGGAGACCGAATGTCTGGTAACCATGGTGGCTGTGGATCAGGGGTTGAACTTGATGATCTCAGAGGTCTCTTCCAACCCAGATGATTCTGGGATTCTATTAGGATGAGACATGTAAAGCCTCTTTCCCCATGAGAGTTTACTAAGATTTTCTAGCTCTCCTCAGACAGTTAATCCAAGCTGTTATGGCAAAGAAACTTAAAAGGACTATTTTGGCAACAAAATCTGTGTAATGCCTCATTCCTCCTATCCTTCCCCATGATAGTCCATTTATAAAGCTGATTTGAGGTAGTTTTGGGTCTCTGGACATGCTGATGGTGATGCTCTCCTCCATCCTGCAGAGAATGGTTATGTGTACCTGACTCCACTGCAAGCCACCAGCCAGGAAGTCACTTTGGGAGAAAGTCTGGAGCTTCAGGTCCATATTGAGGCTTACCCAAAACTTCTTCTCTGGGGCTGGGAGCACACAAACCCCTTGAAGAACTCTAGGAATACCACATTCAAGGATCAAATGATCTCTGGAAACAACTGGTATGTGCTCTCTCTTCTACACTGGCCATGGCTTGTTTCCAGTGATGGTTTCCTTGTGAGACAGGCAGACTCCATGCAATAGCCTGTGGGATCAGAGAAAAATGGTTTTACAGAGGGGAACTGTTCTGTCTTCAGCAAATTGAGGCCAAAAGGAGACGAAAGGGAAGAGAATAATTCGATTTGGTGGGGAGTTTGGGCAATTCCCCTTAGAAGCCCAAAATAATCTATGAGAGGAAGCGTGTTACTCAGCAAGCATGATGGCTTTAGGGCAAACTCCTTCTTGCATTGGGATCTGAGAAACGAGCTGGGGGCAGAGGGGTGTGGGCACTAGGGGCCATGATTTGATGGGCTAAGAAATGGGAGGAATAACTCATTCTGTCACAGGCAGGAAGATCAGCCTCCTCCAGCCTTTCAAAGGCAGTGATTTAGACTTCAAACTTTCTGAGCATTCGCCCACCAGTAGCCTTTCAGAAGTGCTGTGCAGTTGGTGGCAAAAGGTCTTTCCTCTAAGATTAAAGGCAAGAGATCCTCCCTGCTTCTCCTGAAGCATCAAATAGCAGATTCCCCTTGTGGGCTGGGATTGGTGTTAAACCACTTCAGGCCACAGGGAGCAGCAGCCTTTCCCTGAGCAGACTGTGTGAGTGTTTGAGTGTGCTGAGCACAGCTTTCTTCACGGTGTGAATTCCCTCAGGTACAACAACACCCTCTTCCTGAACCGCCTGCAGGAAGGAGAGGGAGGTCTCTATACATTTCATGCCCTCAACAGTGAGATGAATGCATCAGTTACCTTCAGTATCTCTGTAAAATGTAAGTATCACGGGGGTCCTGGGTGTTTTCTTGCTGCACACAGGGAAAGTAAATCAGAACACAGCTGTTCCTCTGGTCATAGCACTCGCTTATCTGCCTTCCTGACAGCTCCTCCAAGGGTCTGCAAAATCAAGGTGCCAGCCAATGACTCCAGCATCCTCCAGTGCATGGCCATTGGCTACCCTGCCCCACGTCTTGAGTGGTACCAGTGCTCCATCTACTCTGACAGGTGAGTAATGCCTGCAGAGGCTGAGCACCTTCAAGGTGGGTACTTGCCCACAGGTCTGAGGCTCTGCAGAGCACAGGCTCACTGAGCTTTGCTCTGATGGGAGGCAGCTGCCTGTACAGCCCCATTCAAGGAGGGAACTGCTGCCACAACCCAGCTGTAGCAGTTAAGGCTCTGTCTATACAGGACTTGAATGTTGAGGGAGGGAGATCTTTTTGCTGGGCACAGAGTACCACATCTCAGAGCTGTATCCCTAATTTCCAGTGTCTCCTTTCTAGTCTGGTACAGGCACTTCTTCACTTATGAACAGCTGTGCTACAGAGGAACACTCATTCTCTCCTGCTTGGTGTTTCTGCAGATACAATGAGGACTACAGGTTGCTACTGAATGACTCCAGTCCCCAGGTGGTGAACATGTTGCCCTTCCATGAGGTGGAAGTGGAGAGTGCCATCCCCTTCCAGGAGCTGGGTGACAATTTCACCTTCTGCTGTGTGGCCATTAACAGAGAGGGGAATGCTTCTGACATGTTTCATTCACTCACCATCACCAGTAAGATTCAAACTGGTAGCTGGGCAGAGTGCAGGGGAAATAGAGGGCTTTTGGTGTGTTCTTCCTATGTGTATATCCCCACTGTCTTGCAAGAGAGGTGGACTAGATTCCATAAGCTCTCTCTACCCACAAGGAGATGGGAGGCTTTGGCACTTGCCAGTCCTAGGAACCATGTGGGAATTGCTGGTTGGGCAGAACTACCTCAGTTCCCAGCAGCTCTTGTGGGTGTCTCTGAGGTCGCCACTGGGTTGTGTGGCATACAAGGGAAGCCTAACTGAACAGCTGGGGAAAATGCTCCTAGACATAGGATTGCAACAGGAGTGTTTTACTCATTCCCATTTTTTCCTCCTCCAGGAAACATCATGGCCCCACCAAACAAGCTCTTCAGCCCCATCCTCTCCACCTGCATAGGCACATCGGGCCTGCTGCTCCTTCTACTCCTCTTCCTCCTCTACAAGTACAACCAGGTCAGATTCCCTGATGGATAGCAAGGGCTGCAGGGCCTGCTCAGCCTCACAGCCCACACTGCCCCTGCTGGCAGCCACGGGCAGGAAGCAATCAGCTTGGACATGCTAGGCAAGCCATCTCCCTCACTTCCACTGCCTCCAGCTTCCCTCAGGAGTTTCCTGCTGCAGGGCAAGGCTCATGTCCCCAGCTCTCCCACCACTGGTCCTTCAGCCTTGTAGCCCAGAGGTCACTGTGGCTGTTTCTCAGTGCCAGACAAAGGTGCTTATACTGTGCTGTTAATTGCAGCTGGCTCTGCTCTGCTCACCAGGAATCCACAAACCAAATTAAGGAGAAAAAGTGATTTTCCACTTGCATCTACTCTTTATTCTCCTCTGTGCTTTATAAAAAGGTGTCTTTATGGGGTAACAGGGTGATTTTAGAAAGTGTTTGTCTTCAGGAAGACTTGGTCACTATTTTTATACAACAACTTGCCCTGTTTTCTCTGTACAACTAACTTTCAGCATTTGAATTCCTTCTCAGTTGTTTCCATAAACTGCACCAATCAGCAGTCACCTCTGCTTTGTCAGTGGGTCAAAATCTCCTGATTTTTGATCAGGTCAAGATCTCCTGATCTTTTGGCATTCTTCCTTTGACAGCCCATCAAAGGCTGCAAATTTTGCAGTAGAGTTCTGGTACTGGTTGTCAGAAGATCCATCAGAGCCCTCTCCCAAACAAGCATCTACAGCTTTGCAGGCAGAGATGAGCTCTCTCTGGCCAGTAGTCCAGAGAGAGGTGGATGGATGTGTAAGCACAGCTCTGAAGTAGCTTTCTAGGAAGACCTTGCAAGCCCAAGAGAAGAAAATTGTATTTAAAAATAGTCTTACCTACCTCTGCCATGGGCTGCTTGAGTCATGACAGACTGCTGCTCTGCTAGGTTGATTGTGGAGCAGAAAGCAGCAGTGCTCAGAAAGCAGGCAAAAGCAGATACACCAGGTATGTGTGGCATTCTTTGAGGGACTTCCACCAGAAACTGTGCTCCTGGAGCATCCTGTCTGGGCCTTTTTGGACAGCCTGCATGGGCACGGATGTTCAACTCTCAGGAAAAGGAAACAGAAGCATTGTGGGGGAGGAAACAAACAGATGCTTTGCATCAAAACTGCAGAGCTGTTTGTCCCTTGTGTCTGTGCTAACCTAGCTTGGAATAACTACCCACACACTGCATCCTTCTCTGCAGCTGTCAAGGGGAAGTGGTGAGGAGCAGCATTTCAGCACACATCTCCCTGTAGATGGGATGTGAGGTGATTCATCTCAGCCATGGTCACCCCACCCCTGCTTCCCTGTGTCTGCCTGGATGGACCTGAGACCATTTTTGCCACTCTGGGGTTCCAGTCCTTGCCTCTCCTTGCACAGGAGCAAAAGCTGCACACAGTGCTCTGCTGCTAAGCTACTTCACTGCCTTTCCATGTGCTTGTGCCTCCAGTCCTGGAACTCTCAACATGAATGAGAACACCCAGCACAAGCTGGAGCTGCCTCTGCCCATGAGTTTCTGCACTGCTTCTCTCTGCCTTACCTGGTTACTTCTGCCATGAGATTCGGGGAAAAGAATAAATGCTTACTTCTCTTTCTCCATTTCTTGTTTTCCCCTGTAAGGGAAGGGGGGCTGGACAATCTCTGCTGTTCTGCTGTGCTCAGCAACCCAAAGTATCGAGGAAGGAGACACAGTGGGGACATCATGTCCTTACTGAACCCAGCTGGGTACTGTCAGCCCCTGGTCTGGTGCTGGCTCTGCCATCCCAAGTGAGGGTAATAGCTGCTTTCAGTGAAAGAGGCAAGAGCAGTGCCCTCAGTCATGGGTGACCGGTGGGAAGGACTTTGTAACAGCAAAAGGCCCAGGGTATCCAGACAAAGCCTCTGTCACTCAGTTCAGGTACAAAGGAAGAAATATTTGATGGGCCAAAAGCCAAGTCTTCTCTCTGCCTGCAGGGTGAAAGCTGGAGTGCATGTGAGGACTGGGGACACTCAGGACTTGAGGGACATTGAATAACTGAAGTCTCTTCCTTACAGAAACCCAAGTACCAGATACGGTGGAAGATCATTGAGGCCTGTGAAGGGAATAACTACATCTTTATTGATCCAACTCAGCTGCCATACAATGAAAAATGGGAGTTTCCCAGGAATAACCTCCAGTTTGGTAAGAGGACTTCCTTGTTGCTTGCCTGGTGGAATGCAGTTCACTGCAGATCTTAAATGCTCCAGTGGGCAGAGCCAAAGCAATTAAGTAATTCTAAAGCTGCATCCAGACAGCCTTGTTGCCCTTTTCCACACAGGGTGGCAAATGCTGGGATATAACCTCCACTGCTCTGAGAAAGGTTGAGAGGATCACAACCCTCCTTTTGCATCTGGGATCATTCCCAGTGCATAGAGCTGGCAAGCCCATATTTGAATGGGGCCTTTTTCATACAGTCTTTGCTCACAGTAGAGTTCCCCTCAGATATTAACCAGTTCCTGACTATGCAATGTGTCATTTTATCTGGGTTCAGCAGGAATCCACATCTTCCTCAAGGCTGTGTGCAGGACAACTGCAAAATTTCTTCTTATAAAGCATTTTAAGTATGCTTTTTTTTTTTTTTCCCTCTACAGGAAAAACTCTTGGTGCAGGAGCTTTTGGAAAAGTGGTAGAAGCCACTGCTTTTGGCCTTGGCAAAGAAGATTCGGTCCTCAAAGTGGCTGTGAAAATGCTGAAGTGTAAGCCCAGAACAATGTACAAATGCTGAAATCCCCCAGGCTCCTTTGGGCAGGATATAGTGTGTGTTCACCAGCTGTGATGGTGCTCCTAGAATGCAATATCTACTTTTTTATGTTTCTATTACAAGCACTGGATGCTGGAATCATGCTGTTGTCACATTTGTGGACATGTCTGGCCAAAGGCACAGATAAATGACAGTTTCTCTTCTGTCTCTCTTTCTTGTTCCATCTCTGTCTACACTTTTTTCTGTCCTCTTCCTTCACGCAGCCCCTCTCCTCTTGTCTTGCAGCATCAGCAGACACAGATGAGCAGGAGGCTCTCATGTCTGAGCTGAAGATCATGAGTCACTTGGGACACCACCAGAACATTGTTAATTTGCTGGGAGCATGTACCAATGGAGGTAGGACCCAACAGCCCTGCTTCCCCCACTGACCCTTCCCATAGTGTTGTTACCCCTCCTCAGTCTCACACCAGAGGCAGCTGATGTGCTCATCAGCCTCTTTTGAACCTATAACTTCACATGGAATGGCCCTTTCTGGACAGGCTTAGGTGCAGGATGGGTTCTGCTGAGCCTCCCAGGGAAAGCAACCTTTAGGACAGGTCACAGTAGTGTCATTTCTTCATGAACCCTTTCTGCCTCTCTCCCAGGCCCAATCCTTGTCATCACAGAGTACTGTCGCTATGGAGATCTGCTGAATTTCCTGAGGAAGAAGGCTGAATCCATAATTATCCAGGATTCTTCTCTGGACACCTCTTTAGACAGCACTGCTGACTACAAAAATGTTGATGTAGAGAAGAAATACATCCGGAGGTAAAAGCAGAGTTCTGGCACTCAAGGGCAGAGCAAGGCAGAAATATTCAGAGGGCTGTGCTGGGGAAAGAGTAAGAAAGAGCAGAAGTCTGGGGAAATGCAGAATACCAGCACATAAAAGCCACTGCAGATGGGTGTGTTTAGACTTGGTTGCAGTTCCAAGCTCTTCAAAGTCTGTGACAGCAGTCATTGGATAACCCACAATAAATCCTGGTTTCGGTCCAATCTGCCCTCCCACAGTTTGGAATGAGAATTTTTGGCTTCCTGCACTGTTTTTTAAGACAAGAGACTGAGCACTCCCAATCAGCCTAGGGCAGTCCCCTGACAAAAGGGGAACAGTATGTGGAACTCCATACCCCAGGGCATTTGGGTCCCCCTTTGGAATCAGTCTCAATGCTTACTTGCCCTTAAGCTTCCAGCTAAGCCACTTCCTGCAGGCAGGGGTGTAGTTTCTTCTCTCAGAGGATGAGGAGAAGGATTGAAAGTATTGCTGGAGGGTTACTAACAGCCTTCTTCCATCTGTTTCATCTGATTCAGTGACAGTGGCTTCTCAAGCCAGGGTTTGGAAACCTATGTTGAAATGAGGCCTGTGTCATCATCATCTTCAGCATCATCAGATTCTGTGCTAGCCAGAGGTGAGTTAAAGGCCTTTTATTGTGGTGACCCTGTCTTGCTTAGCACCAGGGGACCAGCATAGCTCACTTTATTAGCCAGGTTTGCAGGAATGCTAAAATTTTGCTTTGAATTTCAGGGAAAAGCTCAGAGGAAGATGATGAAACCAGGGAGGATCTCCGTCCCCTCAATCTCTCTGACCTGCTACAGTTTTCCAGCCAGGTGGCCCAGGGCATGGCATTCCTTGCATCAAAGAATGTGAGTGCCAAGGGGACAATTGTCCCCAGCACCCCAACTGGGAAACAACAGTCCAGCCAGCAGGCAGCATCCATCCTGACCCCATAGGGCTTGGGATGTTTTTTTAATGAGGTGGCCAAGTTCAAGCAAGATGTTGCTGGGAAATTGCCTCTTAGTTCCATGTTTGGTTCAGACCTGCTGGGCTGCAGTGAGCAGTGTTCCCTCAGGAGCCTTTGTCTCCCATGGGCTCCAGGAAGGCCATCACTGCAGGGGATGTCCATCTTCTAGTCTCAAAAATTTTTTGCCCAGCTTTTATATGAGGTCAGGAACTCTGATGTGAAGTTTCTTGCACTGGCAGTGTCCCCACTGCCCCAGGGACAAGGAACTGAAAGTGGCTGTTGAGCTGTCTGCCAGAGCTGGCTCATTAAGAGTACCAAAGTCATTATATGATTGTTTCAGAGATGAGGGCACTGTGTCAACAGCCCCTGGCTCGGAGCCTCCTCCCATGGGGAAGATGATGGCATCACAAATTATTAAAGGACAGAGCTTGAAATGTCACCATGTCTTAGCACTGCAAATGAAGTGGTTGAAATGGAGCCCGTGCTCCTTGTGCACGACACAATGCCTCTCCCAGGGGCTTTTCAAGCAGTACGTGTTCCTCCTGCCCCTCTAGGTGTTGTTTTGGTGGCAGGCCCAGGCTGTAGGGAATTAGCTGGGACTGCTCAGGGATATTGGCTTGGTCTCAGTTGGATTCTCTTCTCCCCCCAGTGCATCCACCGTGACCTGGCAGCCAGGAATGTGCTTGTCTCAGATGGACGGGTAGCCAAGATTTGTGACTTTGGCCTGGCCCGTGACATCATGAATGACTCCAACTATGTTGTAAAAGGCAATGTAAGTAACTAAAACAGGGACAAGAGAAGGTGTAAGGGTGGGGTGTGCCTGGAGCACAAAGGACAGGATGGGAGCATAAGCTGCCAGCTTGTCCCATTCTGCAGGGCTCTTTGCTCTTCCAGGCCCGTCTGCCCGTGAAATGGATGGCTCCAGAGAGCATCTTTGACTGCATTTATACAGTGCAGAGTGATGTATGGTCTTATGGCATCCTTCTCTGGGAGATCTTCTCCCTTGGTAAGAAAGAAGCAAGCTTCTAAACCTCTTGTTTTCCATGGCTTACCACTGCCCTAATGTCTCTGCAGGGAAGTTTCTAAGAAAGGAGTAAGGTTGACAAAAATTTAGGTTTTATCAGAGATATAAAACACTATTATGCTTCCAGAGGGACAAATAAAAACAACAGCTCCTGGACTATTTGTTGTAACCCAGAGCTCTCTGAGAATGAGTAGCACTGGCTGCAGTGTTGAGTGAGCTGATCTGATCCTGTCACAGGTAAAAGTCCGTATCCTGGCATGGTGGTGAACAGCAAATTCTACAGCATGGTGAAGCAGGGATACCAGATGGCCAGGCCTGACTTTGCTCCCTTGGAAATGTGAGTGGATGCTCTGACATGCACATAGGGGGTGACAGGGTGGCTGGAGCTGCTGCACAGGGGGTGGGCGGGTAGATGGCAGAAGGACCTTGGTCACAGGTCTGCCTGATGCTCCCAGGCACGTCTGCCCTTGACTTTTAGGTTAGATCTTACCAGGCTGCTCTTTCCTCCTGTAGGAAATCAAAACCTGGACAGTCAGTTGTGATGCTCTGTCTACTGTTTCCTCTGGTTATGGACAGGAAGATGGGAGAGCTCCTGTTAGATGTCTACATTCCTGAACTTTGTTTTCAATCAGCTACTTTTAACTCTAGGACTATGAGAAGACAAGCCTGAGGAGGCTACAGGAAGTGAATGACTTTAAGTTTAAAAAAAAAAAAGTACTGGAGGAATAAAGCTCCTCGTTGATAGATCAGTTTACTGTACCCACTTCACATGCACTGACCGTGGGTTTTACAGACAGGAAGATGAGGGACTGCTCTGTGTTTTGTGCCTCAAATATAAAGGGGAGAGCCTGGGGCTGCAGCTTTGTAGCAGCCCAGTGCAACCCCCCTGTCCCTGTTTGGCTCTGCAGGTACAGCATCATGCAGGCTTGCTGGAGCCTGGAGCCCACACAGAGACCCACCTTTGACCAAATCTGCTGCTTTATTCAGAAAGAGCTGGAGGAGCACAAGGAGCAGGTAAGGACCTGTGCTGGGGAGAAGGGAAAGGTACTTTCTCTCAGTGTGGAAGTAGCTCCTGGACAATTTTCCTGTAGAGGTCCCTTAGCTGATGGGAGCAGTTTAGTGTTCTAGGGGCAGCAATACAGAGAGGGGTAAGACTGCTAGTGCAGCAGCTGTGCCCTGTTCCCCTGGATGTGCTGTGCTGCCCTGTGACCAGCAATCCAGCAGCTCCACCACAGCATGGGCATGCCTGTCCTGCCAGCTAGCCATGCCCTGTTGCTAGCTGGTCACCTCTGCAGAAATAGATGTCCTACATCCTTGAAGGGACTCTGACACACCCGGGGTGGTTTTTGCTTTCAAGGACTACACCAACCTCCCCTCCACTGCTGAGGAAGACAGTGGCTGTGATACCTCTGGCTGCTGTGAGGAGTCCTGCGAGCAAGAGGAGAGTGGTCAGCCCCTTCTCAAGAGCAACAACTATCAGTTCTGTTAGCTGGGACCATCACCCTGGGGTAGATTCCTGTCCTCCTGGCTCTGCAGAGCACATGGTTCTGCTCTGCCCTAGGACATGGGCACCTTCTGCTTTGGCTCTCCTCTGTGCTTTCTGAAGTGTGAGTTTTACCAACTCCCTTGCTGAAATGTTGGTGCTGGAGTGACTCAACACCACGACTCAACCTGGGGGTTCCCAAGGTCTTACCTCAACACAGCATAGAGTTGCTAGGATGATAACTTGCTCCATCTCTGCAAGGTACAGGGAAGTTCTGCACTGTTTGCCTCCCCACCTCCCAGAAGAGACTGGGGTGTTTGGTTTTCATAGCATTTCTAAAAAAATAAATAAAAAAGCTGCAGCCAAGTTAGACACTTCCAAAAGTCACTCATGTGACTGAACCCTTGTTCTATGAGCACACCTTGAACCAAGTGCTGAAGCTGAAACTGTTCCACACAGGAGCAGCAGCCCTGTCTTGGTGGTCCAGCTCTCTTCCCTTTGTCAGTCTGACCCTGGATGGTGCAGAGGCTTTAGCTGTATCTAGCATCAAATAATGCATTAAACTCTACATTTCTTCATGCAGCTTCACCTCTCTGCAGCTGATACTTCTGCAGGGATTGAGTGAATGAGCTGAGGTGACAATCCTAGGGTTCTCTGAACTTGCACCCCAGTAACAGGACAGAGGGACAGTTATTACTCAGGTAAAACACAGAAGTAACCAATGCTCTTCCACATAAGCACTGAACACAAACACAACCCAGGAAATAATGGCAGCTTAAAACAGGTCTGGAAATGATCAAAATAATTCAGAGATATGGTAGGATGTTATGTAGCAATTACTGCCTTTGTCATGATTACAGCTGTGCTTTTGTACATATTTGCCTGAGTTTATTTGAACTGTACCACTGAGGTGATTTTTTGTTTTGTTTTGTTTTTTCATAAGCTAGGGCCCCATCCTATTAGTACTTAGAAGTAGCTAAAGAGCCTTCTCAGCTTCCCCTGCCTTAGTGGGTGAAGAATGAGTATTCTACATAAAAACACTGACAGAGCTCAAGCAACCTCCTGTGTGGCAGGTGGCCTTTGTCATATGAGCAATTAGTGGTGGGGGCCACCCCTGATTATATTAAATCTGGTTTTATGCTAACATGAAGTGATTCATTCCTCCTTACTAAATAAAAAGCTAATGCATTTCTATCTTTCAGCATTATAAAAAATAAAATAAGATGTTTAACAAAATGAGTCTCTTCCAGGACGTTAAGGACTGTTCTCAGAGGGGAACAGATCAGAGCACGGGTGATGGCCCATCCTCTCACACCCTCCAACTCTGCTCCAGCTCCTCAGACACACTCCTCATTACCAGTTCTCAAAACCATTCAATTTTGTATAATGCAAAAAAACCCCAAACCTTATTAAAAGCAAGGTTTTATAGCACTTTGACTGTCCTGCTTCTAGCAGGGACAAATTAAATAGTCACTGTGCATGGATATAATGGGGGAGCAATTTAAATTGTGATGATATAACAACAGACCCTGTGTTTGAGACAGTTCTGTGAAGAAAGGCAGTGCAATGCCAAGGAGAGAGGGGACCTGGTGACCAGTGACTCAAGCTTACTGCAGCAGAATGGCTTAGATGCAGCAGCAGCTCCAGCCCAGGCAGTTAGACATCCTGAAGAGAAATTACTGTCACTTGCAGCAGATTCTCCTGTGAAATTCACCTCAAGAGCTGCTGTGTTCAGGGAAAGGCAGAACAAAAGCAGGTAGCCCTGGGAAGCTGCCCATTTGCAGAAGATGCTTTCTTGCCACTTAGCTATGTTCATTTTATGAGATGCTCTGGTGAGGTGGCCCAAGCAACTTCTTGAGCTGCTCCTCTCCAACACCAAGCTCGTCCCTACCAGCAGGGCAGTGCAGACTGGAATGGGGGTGTAAGTGCATACAGTGTTTGTGCCCTTACCCCCTGCAGTCCTCCAGGTCCTGTACATGGAAAATAAGTCTCTTGGCCACAGTTTCACCCCAAAAATTGGAGATAATTTATTAAATTTTATAACTGACTGAAAAAAGTCACTAATGTCTCTTATAATAAGTTAATGTTCTTAACAGAAAAACCCCAAGCCATAATTACTGCATTTGCTGAGAATACATTAACAGTATGGTACTCAATAGGTTCCCCTTCACAGAAGGGAGTGTTCAACCACACTGCAAGCCTCTGGATCTTCCCCACTGCTCACCCAGATAAAATAAACTCCCTGGATTGCAGCCTAGCATCCCCCTCCTTCCTCTGCAGGTCACAGCAAACACCCAAACACCTTAATCACCAGCAATAGCAAAAGGGAGCTGGCAGCAGGCAACACCCACAGCTCTGCACACACAGCCTGAGGTGTTCTGCATCCACAGAGGTCTCAGCCTGACTCCTCTCAAAGAGATGATAAAGCAGCCTGGGCAGTGTGAAACTTCTCTAACCCACACCCCACTGAGTGGACACGAGCAGGGCAAATGCCACCAGGCAGAGTGCTGAGATAGCCCAGATGGATGCAGCTCTCAGCTGTATTCCCTCCTCTGAGGGGGGAACACCAAACGCTGCTTTCATCATTTCTCCTTGGTCCCACAGACAGACCTTGTGACTCTGCTGTAAGGGCAGGACAGCAGAAACTCAAGTGCTTGAGCAGAATGGAACTGCTAAAAAAAAAAGCCACCAAACCAGTGACCAGGAGGACAGAACAGAAATTCTGAGTGTCCTTCCCCTTTCCACAGCCACCACCTCACACAATGCTCATATAGCCATGGGGCTCACCTGGTCAATTCTTAACTTGGAGGACACTTTTCACTCACTGTATGCTTCAGCTTCTACAATATTAGTGCTTATGTGAAGGGACAATTCCAGAAACTTTCTGCAGCCAAAGCACCCACAATCCTGGACCCAGGAGTGCAGCCCCCAGGGAGGCTCCCCAGATACAGCAAATTGAAGCTGCACAGCTCCTCCTCGACTAAAGCAGCTTTGCAGCCAATGCATGAGAGCTCTGCAAGATTTCCAAGCAGGTGTCAGTGTCCTAAAAGAATATATTCAGAACATTTTTGTGGAAATCTTAGCTGTCTGCCTTTCACGCCTGCTCCCACACCCCCAGCCCTGCCACCAATATGCACAAAGAAGTCAGCAAGCAAGATTCAAAAACAGAAAACCTGTGCGCTTGACCGTGTGTACACCCCACTCCCAGAAACACCTCTCCCTTCTCCACCCACCAGCTGCAAGGAGGGCAACAATCCACACTGCTGAACAGGGGGACTCTTGCACACCTGGGGAGGCAGTCACAGCCTGCACAAAGGGGGTGACAGACCCATGCTTGCAGCATCTGTAGTGACACTCTGGAAGCACACAGCTCTTTGGTCATTTACAGCAGTCAAAGCCACTAGCATCACACTTCCAACCTGTAAAAAACAATCTCTCCAGCCAGACAGCTGCCCAAACCTTGCAGAAGATGGCCCAGCCCACTCATCCACATGACCAGAGAGAGAAACCACCACTGTTCTGTTACTCAGCAACCCGTGTCATCCTCCTGCCTTCCCTCTTCCTCCTCTTCTGTCTCTGTTTTAATCTGCGCCACCCTCAGCCGGTACAGCGCATCGCGGATCACCACCTCCCCGGGCTGGCAGCTCTGCACGACCTCCTGGATCTGCCTGTTGACAATTTCTCTGCTGGTGAGGAAGTCCACGAGCCTGTTGTAGAGGTAATAGTGCGTGGCATTCTCGAAGGTGATGGGCCTCTGGCGGATGGTGCTGGTTTTGCTGTCACTGATGGCAGCAATGATGGGGCTGTAAGGCTCCAGCTCTCGGCACAGGGAGATGCAGCGGTGCGGAGCTGTTGGGTCTCGCTGCCTGTCCTGCTCCGAACCCGCGTGGACGATCCAGCGTGCTGATGACCTGGTGACTGGGTGCTGAACAGAGTGCTCAGCTACACTCATGTCTACGCTGTAGTGCTGGTCTAGGAGCTCAGGGCAGGACACATACTGGGAGAGAGAGAGAGAGACGTGCACCAGGTAGAACAAGAAGTGATTTTTCCACAGCTAAGAGAAACAACACAAAAATACCAGACTGCTGAACTCCCACCAGCACCACAACCCAGGACAGAGGCAGGGCTAACTAACTCAGGCTTCTCCTCAGTGCCACAAAGGTGGTTCTGGACACTCCCTCCTTACTCGTCTGCCCTCAGAGATAATCCCAAGGCATTAGCAACCTTCTTCCTCTCACATTTCTCAAGTTATAGCAGTAGTTTGAGAGAAACAAGTTGCTGTGTCAAAATAAGTGACATGCTCCAAAGTTTATGATGTGAAGTGTTACAATGCACTTCAAACACAGCTCTTCCTGTTAAGGAGCATGAACATAAGGTATTAGCTAAGTAACATGTAATGCCTTCCACTGTGCTCAGAAGCTGGGCACTGGCACAGCTGTGAGTTAGAAGACACTTACCAGGTCAGTCTTCAGGCATAATGAAGGTTACAAATATCTCATTTTTAAAATTTTTCTTTTAAATTTTAAATTTCATGTGAAACATTTCCACATTGACCTGGCATAGCAGAGTGGAAAGGTGGACATAACTCACCGTTGGAGGATCCATGGGGTCAGAGAAGCAGCCCTGGTTATTCCCCCACATTTGGGAAGTCAGGCCAGGACAGCAGATGTCTGCACACAGTGCCACTGAAGAAGCTGTATCAACAACATACACTGGAGGCCAGTGACGAGAAGAAACCAACAAGTCCACATGATCCCGGGCATTTTCTCCTCTTACTATGTACTTGGAGCCACACACAACCTGAAAAGAAAAATATCAACCTGCATAATAAAACTATGAGAAAAATATGAAAATAATAGTCTTAAAAAAAAATAAGATATCTTTGAGGTATTCCAGACAATACAGTAACCAGACAGTTGCTTTCTTTGCAGATACTCTGGTCCTTCTCCTACACATGCACTTTATCTTGTGATAAAGAGGTGGTTTTAAACTCCATCTCAGCAGCGACATCAAAACCAGACTTCAGATCAATAGTCAACCTTGACATCTCCTGCAGGACTGCTCCAAGCTCCCCCAGGCAATGTTTCATTCCCAAGGCTCAGAGAGGCCCATTTCCTTGCTTCCATTTACTGAAGGAGTGAGCTCCACACTGGTAACTCAGGTAACAGTAAATAGCAAGGTAAGAAAAAGCATTGCTGACTCCAGCCTGTCTTACCTGGTGTGGACACACTTTGTAGATTTTCCCTCCCGTGTAGTCAGCAGAGGCTTCTGTGACACTTGTCCCATTCTGCACAAAGTCATACAGAGCCAGGAGGGAGTAGCACAGCTGGTCCTAGAAAAGAGAGGCCCCAGAGAAAGTCTGCATGTGGCTAAAATTAATGGACTGCTGACGAGACAGAGAAGGCTGCAGGCAAGGTCTCCCAAATCCTAATTTGCACTTCAACCAACAACTTCCTAATCCCCCACACAGCACTGTGAGGATGATGAGCAATTACATGATGCTGAGCCTGTGACAAGGTAATTACAGGCTTCCTTTCTTCTAGCCCACAAGGGCTCAATTTATTTCACCATGTGTAAAGTTATCCTATAATCTGCAGGCACTCACTTCTAACCCACCCCTGCCCCTAGTGCAGGCAGATGAGAAGTTAATTATCTAGGATTGTGTGTGTGAATGAGGGAAAGGCAGTGAAGAACAGCTCCACTCCTGCAGGATTCTGTGTGGGCAAACAAGCCATTACCTTTGTATCTGAAGCCTCCCAGGGGATGCTGCACTGTGTCAGAAAGCTCTGCAGCTCCTCCTCACTGTAAGAGCTTATCAGCTCAAGCCTCAAGTTTTCTTCCTGAAGGAGCCTCACCAAGGCACTCCCATTGCCTGCATGGAGAGGAAACAAGTCTCAGCACTCATTCTCAGCAAGGGAAGTCAAAATTTCTTCTGGAGACTACAAAAGCAGAGATTGCACAACAACCTGACAGCAAGAGAAAGCTGTGAACAGTCCTATTTCCATAAGCTCATCAGAGCCCACACTTCTCTCAAACCCTTTGCTAATGAGGTCACCAGACTGTGCCCTGCAGAGCTGCAGACTCCATGAGCACTTGTCTATCTTGTTGTTTGTAACCTTTAATAACTGGAGTCATTTCTGTATAAACAAGTGACAGAATAATGCAGAGAAATGTGACTGCAGCCTTAAGATTGAGCATCATGCCCTTCACATCAACTCCCTCCTTCTGCCTCTAGAGCTCCACCTCTATGAAAGCCCATTTAGCCCTTCTGCAGCTCAGCCCTAAAACAGCTGCAGCCCTGGCTGCAAAGCCAACTCAGATACTTGTTAAGCTTAAAAAGACAGTTTTCTTATTTATAACTGATAACTAAACTGTTAAGGGAACCAGGTACTAAATAAATTCAGCTCTCATGTATCTGAGGTTATCTATGTCATAGTTTCTTGTTACATGCATCCAAATGCCATGGACATACTGAATGCTGACAACCCCCATCAGGACTAACACATCCACCTCCAAGTCTTTTTTCAAGTTCTGTTAAAAACGTATTCAACCCTTTCCTGAGATTGTGATACTGAGGTACCAAGTCCTGCCTGCAGCTTTCACAGTGCAAGTATCAATCTAACATGAAACAAACACTGACCAGCAGTCAAGTTGTGCCTGCATCCCTCTGCAATCAGACCATATCTCAATCTTCATGTTCCTCATGTCTCAAGAGGTGTGCATTCACCACTGCATTCAAGCTTCACTGGGCAGACCAAAGCTCAAGCTGCTAAGTATCCTGAGAACAGCTGAGCTGATCCCTTGCACTCCTGCCTTCTCTCAGCAGATGTGACATTTAAAGAATGATGAAATCATCAATTCTCAACTCTAAACACCATCAGAAGACTGAAGTCACCACCAGGTAAAGCACTCCCTTGATAAGCACAACCTCAGCAGTTACCTGGCACTGCCTGTGCATCCAGGTTCTTGTCCTTCTCAGTATTGATCACCATCGCTCCTCTCATCAGTGGAGGGAAGAAAGGAGCAACAATAGAGGCATCAAACTTTGTGATGGGAATGCTAGAAGGAAATGCCACCTGCTCAATCACCTCTGTCTCCATCGTTGACCAAAAGTCTTCTACATTCACCTCACTTGATGGCAAGAACTCTGGCCAAGTAAACTAGAAAAAGCAAGAAGCAGACTAGTCAAATACAAATAACTGTTAATTTGATATTTTTGTGTCACCCTCACTCAAAGCATGAGGACTACCTAGCAGACTGCTCAGCCAAAATATAACAAGATGACTTTGGGCTCCTAGAGTTGCCCAATATCACTTTCCCTTGGGTGAGAGTCAAAACCATTTGACATAAAATCCAGATGTGCCAGACACTACTAGGAGGGCTTTTTTTCTCTTTAGAGAAGACAGGACCTCAAGAAAACTCCTACTAAGGAAAAAAAATAAAGAATGCCATTTTGTCAAAAAAAGAGAGATAAGTTCAGCAACATTCATTCAAGGTCCCTACTGTCAAAGGCTGCTGGACCAAAGCTGTGGTCCAGGAACCAAGGATCTTGTTTACCCCAAACCATACATCAACACCTCTAAGAGGAAGCGCAGGCATCGCCACTCCAGCCACATCCTCTTGCCAAGCATCAGCAGAAAACTGCTCACAAAAGTCTCATGTAATTATCATGCATTATGAAGCCCAGAGTCAGCAAAAGCCATTATGATCTGCTTAGAATACAAACAGGATGTGAAGTTTGTGAAAAGCCCACCTCTGTATTTTTCAGTGCCAAGACATTTGCCACATTCCTTTGGGCTATCTCCACCTTGGGGGCAATGCCACATATTCCACAGATCATATCGTTGTAATCCCGGACTGTCAGGCATTCAAAGGCCCAGTAGCCATTGCACAGCAGTTCCTGGAGCTGAGCCCTCTCATCAGGGCTCAGGCTTTTTTCTGAAAAGAAAATGTGCCAGTGTTACAGCTTTCACTTCCTAAAGTCAGTGGAAAGGTAGAAGAGCTCTGAGTAGGACTCAGGAAAAAAAAAACAACCTGTCTTCCAGAGAACTGTTACAAAGACCTGGTCACAGAGGTACTGTTGGGTTTAGGAGGTGATTTAACAAGAACATAGAGCAGCAGGAGAGGAAAGTTTTACCATTTGAAGGTCACAGTTTGGTGTGTCATGGTTAAAACCAAGGAAAACTCACCAGTTTGCTCCTGAACAGAGTTGAGAATATAGCCAACAGCCACTCTGGGATCCTCTCCAAGTTTAATGTGGTCCCGGATTGCAAACAGAAGATCCAAGCTCACCAGCAACTTGTTACCCACATTGAAAAGGCCTGCAGTCAAAACAAGACAGTTATTGTCTGTAGGGTTATGTGCTAAGAAATACATTCCTTACTGATACACAAAACACTCATACAAGTAAGGCTCAGAGGATAATGGAAACAGCTGGATAGTTCTGCTGGACTGCTCCCTTAGCACATTAGCAAGATGAGCTCCTTTCACAGACTTGCCTTTAAATTTAAATAGCTACAAGGAACAGCAGCCAACCCATCTCCTCAGCTCCACACTGCCTTGCAGGAGGCCACAGTGACTGCCACCTGAGTCTTGTCAGTCAGTGCTCACTGCATGCTGCAGAGAAGTCTGACTGTGACCTCAGGGGTTGCCTTGCAGAACTCAACATCCACCACTTACACAGAGAACCACACCAGTGAAGCAAGGGACACCTTTCCTCATCAAAGCATTTATAATTGTTTTTCTCAAATACAGCTTTACTTGCAGAAGAGGTACAATAAGTCAAAAATAATTAAAGTTTAATACACTGAGGCAAGGAATAGGCTTTTCTGTTCAAAGACAATGCCTTGATACAGTTGAAAGGCTTCTGAAGGGTTTAAACTGTAGTCATGCTGTAATTTGGTATGCTTACATTTTTCCTACCTGTGTAAATATCAGTGAAGCTATGGAGGGCCAGACACTGGAGGTTCAAGCACACCTTGACCTGAGCTGTAACCACCTGTAATCTATTAGCTGTCAGCAGCCAGCACTCCTGAGGACCAGCAAGGGAACTGTAACAGAAAACAAAAAAGATGACTGATAGTTGAGCCCAGTCCTGCAGTAACTTTAAGTGTTCTAGTTAGATCAGTTCATCAGTATGTCTAAGTCAGTTCTCATCATTTCATACCAGGGGAAAAAAAAAAACCAAACAAACCCCCTACATTTTAAAAGGGATTTCCTGGGAAGAGCCAGGGCACTACTCACATTCTTTAAACAACACTACAGCATCTCACTGTTCTGTAAAAATTACTGGGTTTAAAAACTATCTCTGCTGGGAAAAACTCAACTAGTACTAGCCTGAGCAAAGCAAACATCCTTAACTGGTATCAAGAATATCTTTTCTGTTCATGAAACAAAGACTCAAGATTTTGCTGTGGGAAGTGTTTCACCTCAGGCTTTCAGCAACAGGAGGACATTTGGCAGACATAGTGAGAAATTAACCTATGGGCTGTCACACAAATCTAGTTAAGGCAATCCAGCCTATACACGGGCAATTTCTGAAAGTCCTTCATGTTTCTATTTGGATATTTGTTCCAAAAAAGGATTCACACAAGCCCACGCTAAGCCATGAAAAGAATAAAAATGTCATAAGCAAAAAGATACACATAGGAACTACTGAAAACACAGAGAGAGAGAAAAGGGAAATCACATAATGCACATCTATAATCCCACAATTTTACTCCTATCAGCCTCAAAACATCGCCCTGGGAAACAAAGAAGGGATGACTAAGGAAAAGATTCTGTTTCAAGAAAAAAAATCAATTACATCTAGACTTGGCAGTCACCCTTTGATCAAGCAATCCTGCTGTATGGAAATGGGAACTGACAAACTGGAGAAACAGAAAGAGCTTATGGCAAACCAGCTGAACCTTTGCCACAAAAAAGCAACTTATTCAGTGCCACACCAACTTCATCACCTAAGAAAGAGGGACTCAAGAAAACATCATTCCAGGCGGGGCTGTAACACAACATCGGCGCGAGGTTGAAAGTCACAAGTCTAAAACTGAATCTTACTTCTGTCCCCCTTTGAACAATGGGCTGTTACAGAGGAGGCACTGCGTAGATGGAGACTCATAGTAGTTTGACCAGGAGGTCTGCTCTATGGTGACTGTCTCCTCACTCACGTTGGACAGGATGAGCCGTGAGCTGTTGAGTTCATGGATGAGCGTGAAGACCTCGGCCAACTCCAATTCGTTCTCCGGGATCTGCACCACCTTGCGCAGCAGCTGCAGGGTGGACTGGTGCTGGATCTCCTTCTGGGATGGGGTCAGGGGCTCACTGGTGTTCAGCACATCAGGCTGGCTTAGACTGACCTCCTGGAAAGCAAGTTGAATATTCATATATTAAACGAGCCAAGCATAGGGGATGAAATACTAAGAAGCTTGAAGAGGTCATAAAAGGTAAGAAAAACACAGTAACCTTTGTACCCAGATTTGACTTCCCCACTGCTCAATCACTGACCTTGGACAGCAGTCTCAAGCCTAAGTTACTTCACCAAAAATACTTTATTACAGCTCAGCCTCCCAGAACTCCTGAAATACCATGAGGCCACCACAGACTCAGCACTAAACTGGAGTGTTAATGCAGAGATGGTGGAGCAAGAGGGTAAGGACAATCACCAACAGGTATATAAATACTTTGAAAATCCTGGCAGTCATTACTGCCTTTCTCCATCAGTTATCAAGCACAGTCTCCTGTATAACCCACTCAGCCAGCCACAGCAGTCTGCATACCTCTCCAGAAGTTAAAGGAGACAAGTGCTAAATGAGAACTAGAGGCTGTGAAGTACAGAATACACTGATCAATTACAACTGATCAGCTACAGTCCTTAGACACAAACACCCAGCAGACTTAATACTCTCAAGACAAAAAGCACAAGCACAAGAGAACAAATGATGGCTCAGAGGAACAATGAGAACACCAACAGGCTAAATCTGTTCAAGCACTTAAACTCTTCTGCCACCATTTCAACCTGGTTTTCTGTCTAGTGTAGCAATGAGATAAATCATCAGTCCAAATCCCAGAGACAATAATGAACTGTGTGATAGGAACAGTAAACACATCTAGAAACAGAAAACAAGAAAGAACTAAATAAAGAAAAGACAAGCCACATGCCTTTCAAAATGCAAGCTGAGCTAAGCACACTGCTGTTCCCTACATAGCTGCTTATGCAGGAGTTTCACACAGGCCATTTCTGTTTGTTTTGTTTGTTTTAAGAACACTACACAAAGTTATGTTCTTCAAAATAAAAAAAAGCAAGTGGAAGGGTCACATTACCACACAGGCTATAACACAGTCTCTCTGGGTGCTGAGTGGGCATTTCAGCAAAGAATAGCTCCTTTTTTTACTTTTATTTTTTTAAAAAAACTAACAATTCTTTATGAAAAAAGCTACTCTTTGAAATTTCAAAGATAAAAACATCCCAAGAATAAAAAAAAAGAGAAATTCATTATTTACATCCATGTAGAAGAGCAGACTACTGAAAAACATCTTTTTACAGCAGAAAAAAAAACCCCACTAAAACCAGAAATAAATTCAGGCTGGAAGTAATGTTGCATTACAAACCTCTAAAAATAGGAAGCTCAAATAAAACATGTACAAACTAAACTGCCATTGGCCACAAACTGGTCCCAAAGCAAAAGCATACTCAGGAGTTTCTTGGTGAAGCCTGAAGTTCAGCAAAGCTGACTCAACAAACATGACTTCAGGGGTGATTTCCCCAGCATGTACTGACACATCCTAAAGTATTTTTAAGCTGCAGAGACATCCAGTGGTAGAGCTGAGTGCACTGCTCTCACTCTCAGCCTGAAGCACCAGTGTTGCAGGAGCTGGACAGCACAAACATCATCACAAGTATTTTCAACAGGACATTACTCAGAAAAACTCACCATAATGAAAAAAATTAACATGATCCCACTGGTACTTGCGAACCTCCTTGCCCACCCACAAGAGCCATTTAATGAGACTATTTCAAACCTTACCAGGGATTTTGCTGTTTTCTCAGCTCTGTCTTTGGCAAAATTATATCCACAGCTTGGACAGACTCGTGGCTTGTGCCTGTTTGTGTACACATAGCTGCAAGAGGGGTTCTTGCATTTCCCTCTGCCACGTGATGTTGCCAATCCCAAATCCTGAATAACACAAAAAAGATGTTTGCTGACCTTGACTTTTTGATGCCAATAAGGTTCTAGAGAAGTCTGCTTAAATATAATGTGCCTTTTCACCACTTCATAACACTTTGTCTCTAAACTAGCAGGCTTTGTCACTTTGCACAGAATATTTTAACTTGCCCTCAACAATTCTGGTGCCAGTTTCACTGAACACAAAACACACATTAAACTCAGTCAGAAACCACCAGTCCTCCCTGCTGAACTTAGGAGATGGGGATTACCTTAAGAGGTGAAGAAAAATGCAGTTCTTGGCAAGGTCCCAAGTCTGAGTGCAACAAAGTACAGTCACCCCAGACATACAAAGTACAGACTGTTTCACATTAAGCATGAAATACACTTCTGCAAATCAGTATTATGAAAGTAACAGATTTGTGTCATCCCAGAGATGACACTTTCCATGGTTTAAGTCAGACCATCTGAAAAATTCTCACCAGAGTTAGGGTGCAGCTGTACTTGTAGGAAGGGAATATGTCTGGTTTGACCTCCACTACTTTAAACTGAGATGCCCTGCTGGTCAAAGCACTGTAGAGCTGCTAGAGATTGAAAGCAGAAAAAACACCCATGAGGCACCTACTACTGAACAAGCACACCCTATAAGCAAAACCTAATTAGCATTTTTTATGTCCAAGAAATTACTTAACATTCATTTAATACCAGAGAACTACAACACATTGTTATGCATACAATTCAAACACAAGTATTCCAGCGTCTTGGCATACCCAGTCACACTTCACAGGTGAAAGGCACAGCACTCAGTAGTGCATGCCAGATTATCAAAGTACTAACAGTTCCTCAGAACATCTTCTGGAAGCAGCTGGGAGGTTCTCAAAGCAGCCAACAGAAGGATTGTCCAACAGCATCTCTCTGTTCAACTCCTACACTCAGCCATCAACCATGCACACTGCTTCTGAACCACCTCATAAAAACTGTCAGTCACACATCTTGTCAGCATAAGGCTGCTACATTTTTGCTTTCTGTATCTCACCACTCAGGTTGTATCTCATCTGGAAAGAAACCAAACAGCCCACCCCCAGGAGAATGCTGTGCATCTGAAGAACAAACCACAGGTACCTTGCGCTCCTCGGCACCCGGTGACTGCAGAACCGACTGGCCCAATTGTTTCAGTGTACTGGGCTTCAAGCCTGATGTTCTCACAGGGGAATGCTTGTCTTCAAGGAAGGAAAGAATGCAGCAGGTTAGATATGAGAAAACAGGTCCTGTTTCATTCTGACATCTTTGGTAAATGTCACCACAGTCATGCCAGATTTTCCCTCTGAACTTGAAATGACCCCAGCAGGTGTTTCATGGCCCATTTACTGCACTCTCAGAGAGAGGGAGGGACTGTTTTTCCTAGCATAGGTCACTATTTCCCTTCAGACATATCTTATTATTTGTCAGAGACCACTTCAACCACTCCCAAAGCACACCAGAAGTACTGCTTTTACCAGTATTGACAAAGGCCTGTCTGTTGCTAGGCTGCTCAGTGCTGGCTTCTCTCCCCACGCTGGCTGGTGCAGGCAGGATGGCTCGCATGGGCCTTGCTGCAGCCAGCAAGGAGGGCTTGGGTCTTGGTTTACTCTTTGCTTCTTGTCCTTTGTGTGCAGCAGCTGAAGAATCAATTCTGAAAGACAAGAGCTACAATTGGAAAAAAAATTCTATGGATTCTCCCTCAGTTTTCTTCTCTTGTCTGAACTGTGCTTTATTACTACAATAATCACAGCTATTGCAGCAGAGAGGAGAAATAGAAATAGCACTAAGGATACATCTGCTCTGGGACTACAGTTTAACTGTCCCTTAAAAAAATAAGGGGACAACACAGAAAACAATTTCAAAGGAACAACCCAGAATGGGCAGAAAGCAGACAGTAAACAGGACAGGAAGCACTGCCAACAGCCTTCAACTCCTTGTATCAGTCCCATCAGCACATAACAGCATCACACATTCCCATAAATATAAAGAAAATTGACTCACCCCATTGGCTTTTTTGCAGAGGTATTTGGACTTGACCCCTCAGAAGATGGTGGCACCTCCAGCCCTAAGCTGTCTTTTTCTGTCTGCTCGGAGGAAGAGTCTCCTTGCCCTTGTTGGCTCTCTTGTCCCAGCACCACTCCAACAGCACTGCCCCCGTCTTCAGCAAGCACATTGTTTGCCAGAAAGTGAGCCTCAGAGACAATCACTTCCTCCCACTCCATCTCCCTCATTTGCCCTCCAGGCACAGCGTTCAGCAGCTGGCTGACAGCTTCAGAGCTTTCCAGGGCAGACTTGGAGGTGCTCTCACTCACAGCTGCTGGCTCTGGGAACACTGACTGCTGACCTCTTTTAGCTGCTGGAGTTTTGAGAGAGGTGCCTGAATTTGGCTCAGATTTGCTTTTTGGTTGCTTTTCCTAGAAACAAAGAGAAAGTCACATTTCAGAGCTTTAGGCTTCCACAGATAAATTACTTCCCTCACATATGCCAGGTCTGCTGAGGCATATTTAATGCTGGATCAAAACAGAAAAATCCTTAAGTGTTCAAGCAGTGAACTTCACGAGAGCAGAAAGACATCATCTCCTACGACAGCGAAGTCCCTGTTAACATTTCATCTAGCCTTCTGGCCCTTCATGTAGTATTTTTGGATTCTGTTTACTTTAAAGAACCAGTTTTCAACACCCTCAAATATCACCATTAGCATCAACATCACAAACTCACCCACCACCCTCTGCAGCAAGGACCCACCTCCTACACTCCCCTTTTGGCAGCTCTCTGAGGCTCCCTGTTCTTCCACACTACTGAGGAACCAAAGGTAGAGAGCACTTGTACCTTTGGGATATGTGCATTCAGAAAAGCTTGGATTTGAGAGAGCCAGGAAACAGAACATTGCTTAGGAAGGTTTTCTGACTTAAATGTTACTTTCTAGATTAAGAATACAGAAATTTCATTACAGTGAATGAAGATACAGTGCAACACTGAGTAAATGTCAGAAATGGAATTGAGTTTCTGGCTTGATAAACATTAATTCTAAGCTCTCTACAGTGTTCCTATTCAGAAGAAAAATCTACAATTTTAAAAAACACACATCTTATAACCTTAGTCCCTTTCATTTCTAAGCAATAGGATGTATTTAGTTTCAGCTCTATGGATGTTATTACCTGTTGAAAAAAAAACCTGCTGGTACATGTTTTTCCCAAGGCAAGACACTATAAAAATAAGTGGAAATGTTTATGCAAACAAGTTCCCAGAAGAGCAGAACAAAACTGAAAGCCAGAAAGAAAACTTACTCTAAAGTCCTCCAGTTCCAACCAATCTAGGGTTTAAAAGGAGCAGGCATGCCATGTTCTGGCAGTTTTTGCAGTTAACCATCTACCTCCTTCAGCAGGTTTACAGAACAAAAGCTGTGATGCCATCACCTCTCTTTGTACCCTGCCACACAGGATGTGCAGCCACCAGTTCAAACACTACAGAGCTCATAAGGTGGCTAAAAAATTCCTTGCCCCCAAATGCCTAATGTATTGGGACACAAAACAAAGGAGGTTCAGAACAAATCCACATAAAGCCACTGAATGTCAGTGCAAATTTTCATACTCAGAACATCCTTTAACTTGTGCCTGAGGAGCAGGTTCAGACAGAAATGTAATGAAGCCACATCTGTTCAGAGCTGACTAATTACCATGATATTGCCAAGGCTTAAGGAGCAAGTGCTTTTTGCTGTACACAGCCACTACAGATGGCAATAATTTAAGAAGTGTAGGAAGGCAGAGAAAGACTTTTCCACTCAGTGAAACTTCACAACCCCACCAACACCTGGGAATTACCCTTCAGCCAGAGGTCAGAACCTCATGAATGATCAAGCACACAACCATGAGTTAAAAACACCCAACAGCACCTCAGCTTCCACCAGATAACCTTACAGCTAGCTCCCAAAGGATCATACTGGAGCTGAAAATCATTCCTTCTTTCTGTTGAAAAAACAATGTTGAAAGACCACAGGAAACCCCAGTTTGCAGAGCTTCAAACACAGATAAATTACTACAAAACAAATGGATAAACCAAATCTCTGAGCTGCAGCAAAATTACCTTTGGGATCCATTTTCTTCCCAGGAAGTTGCCACATGTTGGGCATTTTGGTGGCTTATGCCTGGTGACATAAGTGAAGGAACAGCCAGGATTGCTGCAATTCCCATGTCCCCTACGAGTATAGGTGGTTGTCTGAAACAAGAGTGTCAAGAATTTCTCTGGAGAGCTGGAAAACACCAAGCTGTGCTCACTGCTCCCTTTTGCCTTGTAAACACTTTACAAATCCCCAGCCCTCCATTACTTCTTTCAAAGTACCAGCACACAGTTGGATCAGAGGGAGTCAGCACCATAACTACTCCAAATCTAAATGCTCTGTCTACACAAGAGCCTCCATTACTACCAGAATTTAGATCACACTGCAGAGCAGACATGAACAATGCATATGACCTACCAGAGGGGCTAACCTGCATTTACAATGATGCAATAATTCTCTTAAGAGGCAAGATGTGATTAATAGACTCATGTCTATAGGGTGACAAGACTTGAAGACAAGCACTGGTGATGTAGAGGCAGTTTTCATCAGTAATATTATTGTATGCAGTGGTCAGGTACTCCCTGGTGCTTTACTGTAACTTGCTGCAAGTTACTGTAACACCAGCAGCACCATCAGGCTTGATTTAGAAAGACAAGTACAGCAGAACCTGTCCTCTCTGCAGGAAAGCAGCATCAATACATTGAGGTTTTGTCAGTGCAGCACCTGTCAAGATTCTATACCAAACACTCCTGAGGGAGCTGTTGTGCCATAATTCCCTAACCAGGGACATTTTTTTCCTAGAAGTGTTGCTGTCAAAAAAGTGAGACAGTTTAAGGCAGGCACTACTCAGGAACAAAAACCTGGGGTATTTCCATTCTCCCTAAGACACCAGGAAAGATGTCACATGATATATTCCATGTGCTATAAATATCTGCTGTGTTCCACCAGCAGGAAGCAGAGGACAGGGTTTGATGCTAGCTCAGACACCTGGAGGAGCTGCAGTGCTGACTCCATGATGAAGTCCTACAAAGGCCACAGAAATCCAGGTGGCTGGAGTGCTAAGATTAGAAAAACAATACTATTATTCCTCGTGCAACAGGATACAACAACTTTTTACAGTGTTCTCAACACCTTGGGGCACTGCCCCTCTCCTGTCACGTGGCCTAAGTGACAGCCACCCAGGAGACTGAGCAGCTCTCATCTTCCTGTCACAGATTCTTGCCCTTTAAGGGATGGGCAGTGGCATTTTATGAAGACAAAGATGATTTGTCATGTAGAGGATGTAGATGGCTACACAGATGCTAAAAAGGACAACAGAGAAACAGCTGTTGGCCAGATGTGCTGTGTCAGCATTATCTAACTCCATCAGTTTCCAAGAACTCCTTGAGGAAGGAGGGAGCAAAACCAAATCCCTGTAAGGCACTCTAGGAAGTCAGAGACCCCTTTGACATACACAAGGCATAAAACCAGGGAGAACAAATATATCAACCAACATGGTGACTCCAAACTGGATTATCCCTGAGAGCTGAGCCAGAATGGAACCATTCCTACACTAACATCATAAAGACAAACATAAAGTAACATATCCATGCCTTAAAATAAATTGATTTCTTACCAATTTAATTGATGCTGGGTTCTCCACAACAGAATGAGCTGGCAAAGGTAACATAATAAACTGTGTGGCAGGTGCAGGGGAGCTGCTCTCTTCAGTATTCTAAAATGAAATCAAAGGGAAAATACTTGCAGAAAAAAACAGACATGGTGACCTGTGCCCCACTCTCTCATAAAAATTGCTATTGAACATATATCTTAAGGAGTGTTGAGACCAGAAAGCAGGGAAGAGAAGCAACCATTTCCTTAAAAAAAAAAAAAAAAAAAAAAAAAAAAAAAAAGCATTTCCAATGGCCTTATCAGACCTCTATTGAACATTACCAGACTTGTCACAGACTGACATTAAAAACAGCAAATCAAATTGTTCAAAAAAATAAGGTTTTCTATGTCCAATCCTTAACACCTCAACTAAAAAGGTCTCCCTTCTACCCCTCTGCAACCAAGAAAACAGCCATCAGGAGCACAGAGGTAACATTTTTCCCTCTCCAAAATCTTGTAGTCCAATTGTAGACCCCCCCTCCCCAAGTACGTTACAAGAAATAATTAAAAACAGCCAGTCAGCTGCCTTCAGACACAAGAGATACCAGCCCGTGGCACGTGTTAGGGGTGTCACTAGAACAACTTACCCTCCCAGTCACCACTGTCACCACGGACACACCATCTGAAACCTGGGGAGGGGCCACTGCAATGCTGCTGCCTGAGATGTCTGCAGGGCTGCTCACTAGAGTCTCCTCAATGACCATCCGGGCTGTCTGATACTGCTGCCCTTCTATCTCCAAAGAAGCCTCATCCAGGAAAATATCTCCAGCCACCTTCTCTGTCAAGGGCCCAACATAGTGAGAGAGAACCTCTGAGGCAACCACTTCTTCCACAGCATCAGGCTGAGCAAAGGAGGCAGTGTCTTCCCCCAGTCCTTCGATGGTGATGCACTGCTCAGAGATGCCAATCTGGCTGGAGTCCACAGAGAGGACGTTCTGCACGGCCTCACTCGTGACATTGGGGGAAGCTGTCACCCCTTCAGGTGCTGCCTGGCCTTGTGTCACACACAGTTCCAGGGACTGCCTGCTCCTGTCCTCCTGAAGAGTGGTTTTGGGGATAATGATGTAATCTGCCCGAGGAAGGATCTTACGGAAGCCTGGGATGTCTGCAACTACTGCAGCTCGAGTGGACATCCTGGAGTTCTGTTGGAAAAAACAGTATGGAATAAATGAATATGGGAAAAGGGATGGATTCAGCTCTCAATCCTGCTACTAAACTGCCCCTCAGTTCAGGAAGGATATCGAGGTCCTGGAGCAGGTCCAAAGGAGGCAACTGGGCTGGTGAAGGGACTCGAGCACAGATCCTATGAGGAGAGGCTGAGGGAGCTGGGGGTGTTCAGGCTGGAGGAGGCTCAGGGGAGACCTCATCACTCTCTACAACTCCCTGAAAGGAGGTTGGAGCCAGGGGGGGGTTGGGCTCTTTTCCCAGGCAACTCTCAGCAAGACAAGAGGGCACAAGAGGTCTCAAGTTGTGCCAGGGGAGGTTTAGGTTGGACATTAGAAAGAATTTCTTTAGGGAGAGGGTGATCAGACATTGGAATGGGCTGCCCAGGGAAGGGGTGGATTCTCCATCCCTGGAGATATTTCAAAAGAGCCTGGATGTGGCACTCAGTGCCATGGGCTGGGAACTGCAGCGGGAGTGGAGCAAGGGTTGGACTTGATGATCTCTGAGGTCCCTTCCAACCCAGCCAATTCTAGGATTCTATGATACTTCAGTGTACTAAAGTTCAAATGTTTTCCTGAAGTACTTTGCTGGGAATTCCTCCACGTGACAGAGCCAGCAGAATCCCTCTAAGCCCTGGCTGTGTCTTACACTTCACCATCCATCACCCAGAGGACATGACACAAAAATAACAACCTTCCCTGTCAGCAGTTACTAGACTTATTTCTCTTGGATTTCAAAACGTTGTCCCTTGACTGAACAAAGGGAAAAGCAAGAGGTTGTGGCCTCTGGCACCACTTCTTTACGGGCTGCCCCATGCAGAAACACACCCTATGGCCTGCAGTTAAATGGTTCTCCTACACATGGTCCTGTGTCAGCAGTGAAGTGACTCGCTTGCCACAGCAAAGAAATGCCAAGAAGACAACTTACTGGATCCAATCCCTCTTTCTCTAGCTTGGCTTTTTCCAAGTAATAGCTTTTTTCAGCCACACTGAGCAACCTCCAGCTCTCGCTGATTTTTTTGTTGATTTCAGATTGAGGGAGGTGGGGGAGCTCTTGCTGGACTTTCAAGTAAATATCATAATAGTAGAGGAGGTAAGCAGACCTGAAACACAACCAGAGACAGAAATGTTAACATCACTTCACACCAGCTCCTTTGGAAAAAGGAAATCTACAAGGTCTGCATTTGTTTCGAGGTCAAAAGACAAGCAGGTTACATTCAGTTCTAATTCTAAAGGCAACCCAAAGAAAACAAAGATTCTGAGGAGGAGGAATAAGAAAAACAGCTCCCATGCCCTACCCAGGAGCCAAGTGAAGGCAGAAAGAACCTACCTGGGCTTTTTAGCTTTTTCTCCATGGTCGCCAGTACTTTTGTACTTCTTTTTCTTCTTAGATGGCACTGGTGAGGCATAAGTGTAAGTGTCCTCTATCTCCTCCTTCACCACAGCCACCTCGGTGCCACCGTAGGGAGCCTCCATTGCTACAAACACAGGGTTTATGTTCTGTGCCTGCCAGCTCAGGTACTTCTCCCATAAAGACTGCTCTTAACCAGCTTCATAAACTCACAGCATCACTGCCATGCAAGTTTCACTTTAAATAACCAAGATAACTCCGCGTTACCTATTTATCTGTTTTTAGAAGAAAATCCCTTTAGCGCGGTGACCTCGGTGCCACCGGGTGGGTGCAGACACACTGCACCTGCACTTACAACCTGCAGATCCCCTGGAACCTCCCGGACTGGCAATCCAGACCCAGCCTCACACCCAGCCCCACGGCATCACGGCCACAAACGCGAAGCCGGAGGCCGAATAAGGACGGCGGCCCCGCAATCCTCTTACCCCCCGGATCTCCCGGGATCCTCGCTTAACACCGAGCCCGCTCCAGCCCCCGCGGCGCTGGCAGGCGGGGAGGACACGAGAAGCCCCAGGAGACCAAGGGCAGCGGTGCCCGCGCTGAGGTGCAGCCCCCACGCGGTCACCAGCCCCGGGCAGGCCCAGAGCCGCCACCGGGGGCCCGAACCCTCCACAGCGCCCGGGACGAGGCGGGGCGGGCGGGGGGGCCCCCTTCGGCCCTGCTGAGCCTCCCCCTTCCCGGTGCCCCCTGAGGAAAGGCGCTGGCGCCTGGGTCACTCACTGGGCAGCCCCGGGGAGGAGCGTCCGGACACGCACCGAGCCGCGGTCACGTCCCGGACGGGGCTCGGCGGCGCGGAGGAGGCGACGGCGGAGCTACGGGCCAGCCGCATGGAGAGGAGCGGGCGGAGAGGCTGGGCGAGACGGGCCGCCGCGGCATGCTGGGCCGGCGGCCGGGCCGGGCCGGTACCGCGGGGCGGGAGAGCGCCGAACCCTGCGCCTCGGCGGCCTCCGCCGCTACCGGAAGAGCTGCCGGAAACAGCGTCCGGGTCGCGCCCTGACGGGGGAGGAGCGGGAACGGCGGGGCGGGACGGCGGCCGGCAGGGGTCAGGTTTCCTCAGAGTGCGCGAGGGTGGCAGCGCATCCCTCCTGCCGCCCGGTTTCCTCAGGGCAGGGGCCGAGCAACCAGAGCGCAATTAGAGCATAATTATTAGAGCGCAATTAGCGGGGTGCGGGCGGCTCGGGAGACCTCTCTGCAGAAGGAGTCGCCCCTTGTTCCTCAGCGGTGCGAGGCCTGGCAGCTCCCCGGAGCAGGGGAGAGGCCGCAGGGCCGAGCTCTGCTCCCCGGCTCCGGGAGCCTCAGCACAGGCTTTGGGCCCCGCTTCCCCTTCCCCCGGGTGAAGGAACAACCTGAGGCTCAGATTTAGCCGAAAAGCCAAGAAATTGACGGTGCTGGCTGTGAGGCCTGTGCTGTGCCACCGAGAGCCCCGAGGGATCTTCTGTCAGGAAACGAGGCACTGACACCTGCAGTGGCCGCTCCCGATGTTCCTGGGATTTTTGGGGCATTTCCCTCTGAGCTCTGAAGAGTGAAAGTTTCCCTGCATGACAAAGTAATTGTTTTCTTGCCCTACAGGACTCTCAACCTGTAACTCTCCTCCTCTGAACCTTCTGGAAAGTGGAATATTGTGCAGCCTTGCTTTAGCATGCTTTTCAAATTACATGTTTTGCCTTTTTTTTTTTTTTTTTTTTTTTTTTGCTATTCGTGTCTATTTCTCTGGTTTACATCATGATTTCTAACTTTAGAGGAGTGTAAACCACATTGTTTCATGTCTTCTCAGATCTTGGAGAAGCAGAATGAGGGCTCCTCTTGTCTAGTAAGTCATTAATAAATGCACAAGTCAGTGATACGACAGCCAGTATTAAATCTGCAACCATTTATTTATTCTCCTGGAGTCTTGCAGTCATTCATGTGCTCTGTTAGTGTTTATGTGCAATAATTGGTGGCAAACTGTCTGTTCTACGTCAAACACAGCGTGGTTTCATGTAGTGAAAACACTTTTCCAAAGCTCTGAATTTTTATCTGGATCAATGCACAACCACTAGCATTTTGTTGGAATTATTACCTAGCCAAATATATGGAAAAAAAAAAAAAAAAGTGATAGGCTTCACAGGACTAATGAACAACTGAAAAAATGATTTAAGAGAAAAAAATGTGACAGAAAGCAGGCATATTTCCCTCATCATTCATGGAGGAGTTTCTCATGGTGTGCTTGCTGCTCATGGCCTGAGAAGCTCAGAACTCTTTCCTAAATTGGACATTTTGACTCTTTCAGGGACAGAGGCTTTATCTCAGAAAAATGATACTAACAGCATGTAAATTATTTTATATCTGTGTTGTAATAACATTTTGAGGAGTAGGGAAGCTGCTGTGCTGCACTATCTATTGTAAGGCTGAGGAAGGTTGCAAAGGAGTATCTGCTGTGCTGGGGGGAGAGGCACTCTCTCCCCCTCTGGACATTTTATTCATCATTACCTCAAGAAATGAAAGGTAACAATGGAGATTTCACAGGGATATCCCTCTTGATTTCCCTGATAAAGTACAAGGGCTGCTTTGAAGACATTCAAAAGGCATCCAGGCACACTGAACTGCAGCAGGTACCAGCGTTTGTTTTTGAAGAGCTGACTTCAGAGTCTGCTTCAATGGATGAGAAATGGTAGCAGAGTGTTACCAGGTTGGCTTCTGTCATTCCTTTCTATCCTCGTTTAATTTCTGCTCTGCTCCCAACCCCAGTCAGTTCCCAACCCCACGCAGGGTTTCTGGGGAGATGTTTTACCTACAAGAAGGTCTCTCCCCCACACCCTTCACCCTGATGGGATGAGTTGTGGGGATCCCACCTTGCTGCCAGTGCCAGGAGGCTGTAAACCCTCATCAGGAGGAGCTTCATCCAGCTCCAGCTCCCTCACCTTCAAAGCCTTCCCAGGCTCCATCCCTGCTCCTGTTCAGCCAACACCAGTGTCATGCAGGCACTGTGGGGCTGAGGTGTCTTTCCTGACCCTGATTTGACATCATCCCCGTGTCAGCCCTCAGACAGCACCAGCTTCCAAGAGGCTCCCAGGACACCAGCCCCTGAAACAGAAGTTATGTGAGCGTGGCAGTGAGAGGGAAGACTCTGCCAAGAATTTTGGGGGGGGTCATTTTCACAGTGGAAGTGGAGGGCTTGAAACCCCAGTGGTGAAACCCCAGTGGGAGCTGCTGTTGAGGCTCCTCCGTGCTGAGGGACACGGGTGGGGAGTTCAGAGCAGCCAGGTGGGCCTCAGCTGCAGCCACCAGGGAGAGTTTTCATGAGTCCTTTCTAAGTCATTTTGAAGCACCCTGAGATTTGCTAGGATGCTGTGGTGGTGACCCTGGGGTCATGCTTTCCTTTTGAGAGTAAAACCACTCTGAACAAGGTCCTCTGTGGCTCTGCCAGAGCTCCCATTTCACCGCCCCATCCGTGGTCTTTGTGCTGATAATAACTGCAGCAGCGTGACAGAGCAGCAGTCTGGAGGACTGGAGACAAAGAAGCAGCATCTGTCTGCCTGTGGAAGGATAAAGGAGCCCCTTTTCCCTCAGAAATGTTGCAGTGAAGATGTTACTATTTTTAAAATGGCTCCAGTGTAAAAGCAAAAGAAGGGACTTGCTGTATTTCTGACGAATTCTGGTATGTTTGGGAGCTTTCTGCAAGAACAAACATCAGGGATCCTGGAAATGTTAACATTGTTCAAACTTTTAAATTATATACACAGGTTTCTGGAGGTTGGGGGTTACCAAGCACCAGAACTTTGGCTCTTAAATATGCCTGTTTTTATTGAACAGGTAACTCAGAGCACAACATCACTGAAGAAGGAAAAGGGCCAAAACTTATATATTTTATTTAGGTGACAAAAAGTATCTTCCTGGTTTATCCAAGGGAGTTATCATACCAACCTCTAATTTAATCTTCCAGAATCATAAAAAATTCAGTTTTTCCATGAGGCTGCTCTAGCCACATGCAGCACTTGGATTTTTTGTGTTTATAAAACAGAACCCACCTCCCTGCTTGGGAATTGCTTTGGTTTCTGAGTCACTATCCAGCCCAATGCCTTCAACAATAGTCAGACTGGCACATATTGTACAGTAAGTGTCATATGTTTCTTTCCAGAGATTACCTAAAATATTTTAAGGACATTTATTAAATTTTACCTAAAGAATAAAACAGGAGCAGTGGTTCCTATTACCTCTCTATTCTGGTTATTTCAGTACAATTCTTAACAAGGCTTAGGAGTGACCTTCATATTTTAAACTCAAATTTGGTCTCTGCAAAATTTTCTAGTAAATGAGGTGTTAAAGTATTATGTTAGGTGATGGGAATAATGGAAGCCATGAGAAATGGCACAGTTAAAATGATTGTCTAGAGAGTTTATGAAGGGGAAGAGGAACCTAGTGATACATTTGTCTGAAATAATGAACCCCAGAGGAAAGGCTGGGTAAGCATTCTCCTTCCTTCTGTATTGTAGATAAAGGAGAAGGGATTGCTTTTGAAACTGAAAATTCTAATTTCATTGAGTTTTGGAAAGTGGAATTGGAGTGTAACCATTCAAAGCTCAGAGGAAGAAAGGTCTCCAGCTTTGCTGCCAGCTGGTCACAGAGCAGCACAGTCCCTCAGCAAGTATCCAAAGCCTGCTAAAACTTCATATGGATGAGACATCCATCCAGAAAACTGCATCAGGATAAACAAATAGGAAACAAACAACTTCCTGTTTAAAGAATAAATTCACTGCTAGGTAAAGAGAGGAAATGTGCCCTGAGGCCACCTGAGTCTACTGCAAAGGGCTCAGTGCAGCACTGGTGTCTTTTAATGGCTGTCTTGACTAGGTCTGACACTTCACAGGGTCCTGTGTATATTTTCCTTAAACAAATATTTTTTCTTTCCCCAGGAGCATTGGGAACAGTGTGGCATTGTCCTTGTTGTAGCTGGAGTTCTCCCCAGAGAGCCAGGAAGATGGTTTTGCCTGAAGAAAGAGAGTTTTCTCCCACTATCTGTAAGTTGTGTAGTAAATGAGAGCAGGAGGCAGAGCCAGCAGAGGGCTGCATGCTGGGCCTGACAGGCAGGTGAATTCTGTCCTTCTGCCGACTGCAGCTGTGCAAGTGCTGTTATTTTCCAGTCTTCATGCTGTGCTGCTTTCTCTGACAGAACATATTGCTTTATTTCATTACAGTTTTGTTAAGTAGCATGTAACATTTCTCTGAAATCAATCAAGATAACTGCCTCCTTTCTGTAATGAACAGGTTAATGGTTTCACTCCATGTTGTTTTTTTCCCTGTTCCCAAAGCAAAGTGTTTGCTCTGATCCTTTGTGAAGGGCAGAAGGGTGTTTCACTGAGTGATAAATGCATTCATTAGTAAGGAGCTGCCCCTTATGAAGGCATCACCTTGTGAAATTAGAGTGTCCTTTGTGCCACGCCTGGTAAGTGTGACAAGCTTGACTTGGTCGATGTGGTTCAAGAAGGAAAAACTTCTCAAAGACTTTGGCATTTGGGGCTGCAGATCTAATAGGACACATTAGCAACAACAGTGAAAGCTAATCAAGGGCAGTAATTACTACATGATGTGAGGTGGGTAAATACTGTTTCTCACTCCTCATTTTAATGATAAAAAAACTGAAACATGAAGAGATGGAAAGGGATACCTGCAGACTGGTATTTCAGACCCAGTGAAGTCACTGGGTGCTTTGATTCTAACCCCATCTCAGTCAGTTTGGGGTGCAAGGGGTTGCTGGCAGTGTCTACCACTCATGGACCTTCAGTAACACCACTAGGAAATAAATCCCCCAGGTTCCCCCTCTGTGGCAGAAGGTGGCTGACACCACACTGGTGCTCTGTGACAAGTACCCACCCACCCCAGCAAGGAGGTGGTTTTCTTAAATACAAAAAGGAGCTCCCAACTGTAAAGCACAAAAGGTGTAATCCTGGTCTCTGTGGTGTTAATCTGGTTTCAAACAGCAACTGACTTGAGAATCAAGTACCCTGATGGTTCATGTTTTCACTGTGACATTCAGGACAACAGCAGCTCCTGGTGTTTTCTACAGGATAATACCATTACTGAGTGCAGTAGGGCTAATCTTGTCTCCACTGAAGGGGAGAGCATCAAAGCTTTAACATCTGCACCTCCTACCTGGTATCTGTCTGCTGTTTCTCTCCTTCCCCCTCCCTGTTCCCTGGTCCATTTTGAGCTGAAACCTTTCCCTTATCACATTCAGCAGTTGCCCGTTGATTACAAGAATTAAAAGAACTTTGAGCTGTGGCTCAGCCTGCATGACAGATAATTTATAAATGTCTGCAAGTCTCTGACAAGCAGAACTTGGTGCCAAGGCCTTGTTTCATTTAAGACCTGGGAATGACTTTCCATATTCATCACTCTGGAGGGTCCCCAAACAGACCCTTCACAGCACATTTCACACACACAGACACAGCCAAGCACCCTCCAGCCATCAAAGCTCCAGTGTCTTACAGAGGTTTCGTGGACTGTGAAGTGGGATGATATCCAGGAATGAAGTCACATCCCCCTCTTTCCCTCTAACAAGTGCTGGCTTGTTTATATGATCCCCTTTGATAATATACTGCAGGGAAGTCCCAGCCAAAATATTTTTTTTGTCACACTGTAGGGGCTGCACCTGTTTGTTAATGCCAAAAGGCATCTGTCTCATATTCTTAGCACAGCCACATGTAGAAAGGATGAGCTCTGGATGGCAGTGCCATACCTATAAAACTCAAGAAGTCCTGGCTGTTGTAAGGGGGGCTACAAACATCCAAAATTGTTTCTTAGATAGCAGGTTGAGCTATCCTAATGCATACAATACAATAGAGATAAGAATTTTTAAATGAATATAGATGGATAAAACAGTGCATCAACTTGCATTTCTGGATTAAAACCAACAGATCTGCACTGAATAACAACCACTGCAACAACAAGAAAATATTGAATTCTATTTTGGAACAATTTTTTTAACTTGCTTTTATAAATCATCAGTCATATGAGTGCATAACTGAAGAATTTTTGCCACAGAACTGGCATTCTGGGGTTTGAGTGGGCACAGTTAAAGGCATGCACATGGGGAAGGAGATTGTTCATTTACTTCTTCTAAAATGGAGCAGGGTACCAAAATTATTAGAATACATGGGAGCATGACCAGACCTGATGAGAAGATTGAAACAAAGGGGAAATAGATGCTGGGAAGCAGAAAGCAGCTCCTCAGAGCAGGATCCATTCATCTGTGAAATGGTTCTGTAAGGAACCAAGGGGAAACCATGACTTGAAACAGAGCATGAAGAGACAGAACAGCCACAAGTGTGCTTGAGGGAACAAGGAGATTCTGCCCCAGCTCTTCTCTTTTACAGGACTTTGTGTAGCTGGTGCTCTGCCTGTTAGTGCTTGTTAATGAGAAGTCTCAGCCAGAGATCAGACTGGTGATTTGTCTTTAACAGAGAAAAAGTAGGTTAAAAAATCCAGGGGGCACACACACACACACAAGAGCCCCAAAGGAAAAAGAGAAAGGGCTGCTGATACCCATGACTGACATCTGCTGGGGTGTCCTGTGATAACTTTAAGGATAACTTTAAGATACAGTTCCCTAGAAAGCCAACTACCTTCATGCCCCATGGCTCCAAAACTTGTGAAGTGCCAATGGGGTAGAAAGCCCTATTAACTTTTAAACCACTTGATGAATTCAAACAAAATTTGACAGAGGGGTCAAGGTGTCCACAGTGTTGTGTTTGAAAAGTTTTGTGTAAGAACACAGCAGGCAGAGAGTGCCACTTGTGTGAGCTGACACATAATTAGATACTAACAAGGCAGGCAAGAGGCATAAGGTGATGGGGAAGCCTTCCCTTGAGCTTCCCTCATTCTGGGGCTCTCTGAACCAGCAAATATATTTGCTATGATTTGCAACTCACACTTCCACAAGGAGCAGTTCAGATTCCTCAGGATAGACTCCAACCTCAGGGGGATGCGAATCACTTTGAGACCATTGAATAAAAGGGTCACAAGGGGGAAGGAGGAAGTATTTTGTTTAAGAAAGAGATAAATAAATGTCTCCACTAATAATTGTTGCAACATGGAACACATATTAGTGAGTACATGACCTGATCATCAAAGCCATGACAGCAGTCTGCTTTCTAACTTCCTAATCTGGCTGTGTAAGTGTTTTGCCTCAGGAAATCACCTGTGTGCTGCCCCCAAATGTAATTTTTTGTCTTGCTGGTTGCTGAGGTATGTGCACAATGTTGTGAAGCTGCTTTGCAGACAGGGTGCCCCGTGCTTCTCTTCAGGCAATTCACTGGTGCTGCAGCTCAGAGCTTATCATCTGCCAAAGTGGTTTCAGCAGAGGAAGACACTTCTTCCAATTGCATGTCAGGGAGGGAACACAAGACAAAAATTAGAATTGGCTAAAAATTGTTGTGTTTTTTTTTTTTTTAATTAGCTTCCTTGAAAAAGAAAACACCTATGTTGGTATTTCTTTAGAAACTTCATTTCCCAAAAAATTTACAAATGCTTATGAACAGTGGAGCAAAGGCTGTGTTCATCCTCCAGTTGGTACCCATAGTCCACACTGAAAGCAGTAGATGCTGAAACATTCTGGGCACTGTCACCATTTAAAACCCTCCCACACCTGGATTCACAAATCATTACTTTTTTGAACATCTGGAATAAATACTTACCTTCAAGAATGCGAAATTTGCTTTTCTCTGAGCTTTTAACAACTCTTTTCAAGTAAGTTCTGCCTCCTTAATACACAACTGATGGAAACATAATTGTTGTAAGATGTGTTTGATCACAATGCTTTTGCTGCAGTAGCACATTTCAGCTGGCACACAAGACATGTTTTACAAGCCTCTGGGTGCTGCACTTGTCCTGTTTCACAAAAGAGGAAAGCAAAGCTCAGCAATTTAAGATCAGCTCATCTGGGATTTGCAAAGCTGGGAGAGAGAACTAGCTGAAAGGAATTTTACTTTCTGTTCCACAATACAAGGAAACACAATATATCTGCTGTTTTGCAGGGCAATGTAGAAGTAACAATTAAATGTCCCCTGAACAGGGGATACCAGGGACAGCAAGAAGTCAGCGCTGCCCCTGTGTTGCTGGTCTGCTGGCAGAGTTGTTTGCTGAGTGGGAAACAACTGGATGCAAGAGTAGGGATCCAACCACAGCCTGAAGGTTCCCTGGGCCTGTTTGTAAATGGAGAGGGTAGGGGAGTGCCTGCCATACTCACAGCAGAGATGGGGACAGCAGAAAGCTGACAGGGAGCACAACAAGTAGTCCTTAGGCTGACTCTGAGACACATTTGTGAAGCAACCAGGTCCCTTATAAATGATGGCTGTGTCCTGTTGTCACTCGTGTCTCTGTGTCCTAGAGAACAGGGCCATATGTGTGGTCATGCTGTGGACATATCCAGACCTGCACACACCAGGCAACACTCACAAGCTGCAAAACTTCACATGACTGATGCAACTTGTAGGGAAACCTTTGTCTCATATTTGTTTTCACCTGTAAAGCTTGAAAAATGCTGCAGAGTGCTGCTGCTTTTACCTGTGTTGAAAGAGCCACTGATGAGTCACAACATGGAAATAGCTCTGCTGATAGCAGAACAAAAACCCTGGGTCTCTTGCCATGGTATAGAGGCAATCACTGTGTTTGGAAAAGAGCAGATCCTGATCATGCATTCCAGGATACAGAGTGACTGCTCAGAAAGGTTCTGCAGAACTTCTTTACCTCCTTCAGTCCTTTTGTTTGCCTGTTGAACACAGAAAGTCCAGGGGAGAGCAGCAAGAACAAACAGAGGTACAGCAAATGAACCCTGTGAGGAAGGACAGAAAAGAATGACTTGGTTTAGTCTGGAGAGAGGCATGATAATACCCTTTAAATATGTAAAGGTGTGGTGTAGAAGGTAATAAGGTATTATCTTGTCTGCCAGAAGTAATAGATTGCAGTAAGGGAGATTTATTGCTTAGACATTAGGAAGGGCTCAGAATAGACCATGCAGGGAGTGGAGGAAATCTCTATCACAGGAGCCTTGGAAGAGGTGAGACAGCATACAATCCAGAATGGTTTAGCCAAAGAAATTGCAGTTCCCTTTCTTTTATCTCCTATGACATTTTCTTACACTGTTCTTAGTGTATGTGTGATTAAAATACCCCAGAACTCTGCTTGGGTTGCAGTGAGATTAGCTCATGTCCTTTAATGACATAACTGCAAATACCAAGATTCCAAACAAACTATTGGGTATTAATGATTCAACTCTCACTCATTTGTAAGAAGACAATTGAAATTCCACACAAGGAAGAGCTGCAGTGCCAGGCAGACCTTGCAAAGACCAACAAACCCTGTGCTTTAGCAAGGTGTCTTTGCCACTGTAGGAGTCTCGTGTTATTGCACTCCTTGAAGCAACCAACCATTTCAATCAGTTCTTGCCATGCTAGGTTTTCTATCTTAGTTTTGCTTAATTGGGTACTGCAGGGTTGTCTTGAAGAGTTGAAGTCTGCACTTTGAAACCACGAGGTTCCTTTATCTAACCTAGGAAAGAGAAATGGAATTTAAAAGCAAAGTTGTCAGTAACAAACGGGACAAAAAATGCTGAACCACTGCATAAATGCATTAGCTGGGCTCCACTTACACAGCCATCTGCTGAGCTCAACCTTGGGGATTAGCTCCCAGCAACTGAAGCCCTAAATTATTGTTTTAATAATCATGTCTGAATTCTTCTCTGAAGTCAACCATCACTGCAGGAAGCAAGTAAAATTTTATTCTGGCCTCATTGGCTGGGTTTGCTATCACTGCATGTACATTCAGCAAGCTCTCAGGTCTGTCTGCTTCCTCCCTGGTTTTCCTGTGGAGATCTCTTGCTGATTTCCCTTTTGAAATTTTTTGTTGCTGGTGCTCAGATCTTGGCTGGCAGGAATGCAACCGTGCTGTGTGCTGATTGCAGCTGGCAGGTGGATTAGAGCACATTCAGATGGCCTCTGTGAGACAGAAATGGCAGAACAGGGGATTATTTCACCATGAAGAGCCCAGAAGCTGATGCAGACAGTCACATTGAGGAGATAAGCTGAGGAACCTGCAGATGCACAGCACTTTTTCCTTGCAAGAGCCCCTTAATCTTCCAAGCTCAAAGTTTTGGGGATCTGCTGCCAGTTCCCTTCCTCCTCACCTAAACTGGCTGATTTCTCTGAGGTGCAGGATGTTCTCAAATTCTTCCAACATATGTGGGAGTGACAGTTGCCAAGTAACAAAAACTCATCACTTTTCCTGGAATGCACAGCTCCTCTTTTTCCTGTTTTGCAGAATGGACAGAAGAAGCTGTCATTTAGGATACTACTCTGGGATCAGGGTCCTTTGGACTCCAGTCTTTCCCTTAGATACATCTGTTGGATACAGAGTTCAAGGTGAGTTAGGATCTGACTGTCCCTGTGGCTCTGGACTTCAGAAGCAAAACTGGGGATGGATTTTATGATTCACTGAACTGACTCAATGACCAGTGTAATGAGATTTCATTAAGAATACAGCAGTGCTGCAGCCAGGGAGAGCCAGCCTGACATTTTATCAAGAGGTGTCCTTCCCCCTCACATACTTAAAAGCCCTCATACGACTAAATCAAGGTTGGAACAAAGCTGATAGATCCCACTCCTTCATGGGAATTATGAGCAAAATTCATGCCCTTGTGATATTTGTGGAACTGGAGGAGGTCCACAGAAAAACAAACAAGGTGATTGGGGATGAAGAAGCTCCATAGGAGATGATATGACTAAATCTAGGAGAACAGAAAGCTGGAGAAGAAGAGCATCTTGTTTAACAAAATGAAGCAAGCACTGAGTTAACACTGCTTCAGCTGCTCTCAGCAAGAACCACAGTACTGGGACCAGAGGGCATTTGCTGAAACTGGTAGGGGGTTGGGTTTAACAGGTAGAAGGCAGTGCTTTTTTACACTATGGGGAATGAACTTCTGGAACTGGCTGCCACAGGAGGCTGTGAAAGCAGACAGAGTTGTCAGGGAAGGAATTAGACAAATTCACAGACAAGAATTCTAGAAACAGATACTAAAGTGTGTAAGACAGAGATGTCACCTTCATCATCTGTAATGCTACAGCTGTGGCTGCTGCTGCTAAGGGTGTGAGGGGAGTGGACCACAAAAGTGGCCAATTTATCATGCTTTCCCTTAACATCTTTCATTGCCTCAGTCTAAGACAGAATACTGTACATGATGGATCCAGGTTTGCTGTTATTTTTTACTCACCTCTATTTTGATGGAGGCTCTGTTCTTTCAGCACTGCAGCAGGGTTCACTCCCCATTTGATCTTCCCCATCCTAAGCCCAAGAGAGCCAACAATCTACCCCATCTTTCACAGAGAACCACAGTAACCTCAAAATCTCATCCTGGGGCCCATATTCCCCTTAAATAATGCAACCTTGTTCTGTGGCCTAGCATCCTTCTTCCTTCCATGCAGCAGGAAGGAGAAGCACCTGGCAGCTGAGCTACAGGCGTTCATCCTGGAGGTGAAGTGTCTGAAAGTTTGTGACACATCAGCAGAGTGACACAGAGACAACTCCATGCCTGTGCACTTCAATAAGCTGGTTATAAATAAAAAGATTTCTCCTCTAATGTCCACAGCCTTTGCCACCACACTGGAGTGGGCTGAACTAATGAATGTCTCCTCCTGTGAGCTCCATGAGGCATCTGTACTATTCCTTCTGTACTTATTACACTGAGCAGAACATGGGCCAGAAAAAGCATTCTTTGCTGGCTATAAATCATGAGTGACACTGAGGTATTGCTGTTAGCCACAGAAAAATGCTTTCCTCCCACCATCTCTCCCATCCCCACGTACACACAGCACTTCAGCAAAGGGTGCTGGGGTGTCTGGCTAGAAAATTAGAGAGGTTGTGTTGTCTATAGATAAATTGGTACCTCCCTCAGTGTATGAGTGACTGTCTTTTTCTGATTTGTCCTTTAACTTACAAAACACTGAGACTAGAGATAACATTGAGGTTTAAAAATGTAGCCTTCTTCCCCTCTTAGGTCCTCCTGAACAAATTCTTTCTCTGAAATGAGTTCAAAGAGAAGATAAATGTTCTGGCAGTAATATGCAGTATTATTTTTGGCACTTGGAAGAATCTCAATCTAGATAAGAGAAAACTGGAAGGAAGAAAAAGGTCTGGGTTTTTTTTTCAGATTCAAGGGACCAAATTGTGCTTGCTCATATGAATCCTTTGCTTTTTTCTGGATTATTGCAATAATTCCTGATTTTCATTGGGTTAGTTGATCCTGAGGCCTTATTTAAAACCCAGCACCTTCAGAGACTCTGGTGGAATCACTCAGTAACAAAACCAAAAGACAAAGGCATGCAAAGAAAGCAGCAATTCCACAGCTCCAAACAAAGGCTAATTTGGTTTCAGGCCATGTTAGCTGCAGTAATGATAAGATTAACACCTGATATCAAGGGAAACTGAGCTGTCTGTGCCCAGCAGAATGGCACTCCATCCCCTCTCATAGTAGCATACATTAGAGGAACTGCTGCTTTCTAGGATGTATTTCCCTACAGAGCCTTTGGGAAAAGCTCAGAGCAGTGTCTCTGCCAATACATTTTTGGGCATATTGAATAAAATGTGTGTCATTTGGCACTGTTCACTGGGCTGCCATGAGTAATGGGAGAGGGCACATGTAGCTACAGGGCAGAAAGCCCCAAGGGGATGGACATGGCCTAGGTAGGAGCAGGGTGAAGCACAGGTGTGCACACAAGTGTGTCACATCTTGGACTCTAACACAGCCCTGACCAAAGGACCCAGCTCACCTAAATGCTGGCTGTATAATACAGCCTTAGGACAAGGAAAAAAGCCAGACCTTTGCTCTTTTTATGTGCATTAGTTTGCTGCAGACACATAAGCTTTGGAAATCAAGTGTTTTAGAGGTAAAATTAGTAGTGCTCAGAGAGCCTTCCATGTCCAAAGCACAGATTTTGCTCTGCAAATTTCAGTGTGCTTTGTCAAACCTGGAAGTTGGGTAAAAGCCTCTGGGACTCCTGAGGGCTTAGAGCAGCCTGTAGTGGGGAACAACTGTTACTGATGCTGCTGTTTTTAAATTATGATGTTGCCACATCTCAGCTGTTCTTGTGTTTGTCTGGCATGTGAGCAGTGGCTGCATGGGACAGTCAGAGGCATCCCCACCTGTGGTGTCTATTCAGAGTTAATCATCTGTTAGGGATTGCTTAGCAATCCAGGAACAGTTCAGTGGTACTTTTAATAGGAGAGGATTTGTTTGATGTTACCAGAAAGAGTGTCGTAGCATGAGAAATAGGGTGTTTCTCAGGGAATTCAGAACCTCTTTCCTAAAAGCTGTGAAATATCCTTAGGTCATTTCAGTGAAGCAGCATTTTGAGAAGGATGTCAGCAAGAGTCAGAAGGAGCCCTGGAGGAAATTCCTTTGGTCACCAGGAACAACACTGTCTTCCAGACACACTTTGATGAAACACTTGTTCTGTTTTTTGTTTTGTCACCATGTTTCTATCTCTGTAATGAAATCCCTTGTCTCTCTCAGCTGTTGTGCCACTGACACAAGTCATTCCTTCCCATGTCAGTAACACCAGGGCCAGTTCTGTGGAGAGGAGCCCAGCTTGGCAGAAATGCACTGATGCACCTTTGGTAAGGAACAGGCAGTGGGAAGATGCCTGTAGAAATGTCTGTAACTTCTAGAGGTTCTGCCCTTGAAACCAACAGAGCAGGGTCTTACCCTCTCCTGAGCTCTAAATAGGTCAAAAACTTAAAATATTTCTGGTGTTTTGTGGTACTGTTCAGGACAGTCAGGCCATCTGTAGTGAAGTGTCAATATTTGGGGAACCTTCACTTCCCACAGATTTCTGTTTTATGAAAACAAATTAATTCCTGTCTTCTTCATAGCCATAACAGTCTGTAACATATTATTTATTTGTCCAAACCAACCTCTGGTAAGAAGCTTTGTTTTCTTGCTCTTCACCTTCTCTTGTTCTCTTTGGAAGTGGACACCAGGGCCACTTTCCCTCAGCAGAGGCATTGTGGTTTTCCACAGGGACATTTATACATTACCAAGAGCTGATTTCCCTGCTTGCAGTGGGTGTGGAAGATTGTACCTTTTTCCAAAGGGAAGGAAAAAGCAGTAAGCTCACAGGCAGAAATCATCAGTAAAGCTGACAAGGATATTAAATAAAGCAAACAGAACTTTGCTGTTACACTTCAAGTAAACAGTTTCTCCTTCTCAGTTTGCTCCAGCATAAAACCCCCTCTGTCCTATAAATGCCATTGCCAGTATTCATTTGTGAAAATCTGGCACCTATTTATTTATCTGTCCATTTTTAGTTTAAAAGTCTGGGCCCAAAATTAAACAGTCATTCATAATGTCATTATCTGCCTTGCTCCACAGTCAGATACCATGTGTGGTGTCAGAGGACAAAACCTTTGGCAAGGCCCCTAGAAGAGCAATTTAGCTCCTCATCCATCTCATCTGGCAGCGTGATTGGCTTCCAACCTTGCATTGCTGAATGTTTTATTTTACTTTGGCATATATTATTGAGTGTTAAATTACTTGCTGAAGTGTTTATTGGTAACAGCTTAATTCATTCCACTCATCTAAGCTGCTTTTGAAACAAACATTTCCTTGTTTCTTGGAGCTTGATGGAAACACGAGGAGAGTTCCTTGGAAGGATGAATTCTAGAAATGACCAGTTCATTAGGTAGGGATAGAATTTACCAGCAGTGTGGAGAAGACTATCCTGCTCCTTCCATCAGGATGGAAGAGCAAACTTCCCCCATAATGGCCATGGCACTTCATATGGGGAAAGTTTACTTTTTACTCAGACTTCCTGACAGGACCTTTGTAGACCCTGAAGCTCCCTGAAAAGAAAACCAGGTTGTGATCTGCAGAGTCAGTTGTTGGGGAGGTTATTAGACATCAGTGTGCCCATGCCCCCAAGTGTGGTCTGTGGCACAGTATCCCTGGCAGTGATATCCCTTGGGAAGGAAGCAGAGAGCATGTTCTTGTACCTCTTTAGGAAAATGAAGCCTGGCATCAGAGAACAGAAATAAACAGAGACATTAAAAACTAGTGTGGCAGTCAGAAGCTGAGCTGAAGAACAAGGGCCAGGGGCAGGTCAAGTTGGGGAAGAGGCAATAGAGCAGGATATTCAAATATTCTCTGACAACTCATCTCTTGAGGGCTCCAGATGTGACAGCCCAGCAGCCTGATCCAGGCTGGTGTACTCAGTACTGCAACTCCTCTTACCTCCTGTCCTTGCTCCAGTGAAGACCTACAAATCAAAGTATTCCTTTTCTTTTTATCTTTAACGAGGAGGTCTGTTGAGTCTCTTTCCTGCATCTGGGAGTTACTTTCCAATCTGATGAACACTGACTTTTAGAGATGACACCAATGATGAGCTGCTGAGATCACAGTAGCAATCAAGCCTCTTTTGATAGCAGAGCTAAAAATATGCTCCCTAGCTGACACAGCCTTAGGGAGGAGAACATATAGTTTGGTTTGACAGAACACATCTTCCTTTGTCTCTATGTCTTCTTCTGCCAGAAGACATCACATCTGTGACAACCATACAAGCAGGAAACTTTTGTCTTCTGAACTGAAGCATCTGTGTAAAGATCCATACTACCTCCAACCCCTGAAAGAGTCAATCTTTAAAACCCCTCAGTCACCTTGGAGAATGGTGCCATTGGCAGTTCTGCCTCTCTGGTCATGCTGGCACCTATCAGGTTATTGCATGGCAGAAGCTACATCTTAGAGTCTGGAGGAGGTGACCTCTGCCATTGCTCTAGGTTTGGTTTCAGTCCTTTTGATCAGCTACCCCAGCTCTTTCTTACCTGCTTTTCTACCTGCTGATGTCCTTGCTAAATGAGGTGTCCCCAGAGCCTTGCTTTGGCACTTGGAAACTGTGGTAAGTAGTGTCACTGCCACCTCCTGGGCTTTCTGAGGATGAGAGCTCATCCCATGGGTTGCAAAGGCAGATTGATGCAAACACTGTGCAAGAGATCATGGGTTGCCCAGCCTCAACCTGCACTGGCCCACTCCCTTCCCAGGCATGGAGTGATGGCACCAACCAGCCCACATTTGCAGAAGAGTGGAGGTCTCCCTTCTCTTGGCATTAGCTGAAGATGGATCATTAAGGCTTTGGGGTAGGAGACATACAGATGAACAAGCAAGAACAGTAAAGCTGCATTTGTAGTGTGTAGTATGTCAGGGGGTAAAAGGTTGAACAACCCACTTTTGTAAATGGAAATAGCAAAAAGGGTATATTTTGCTGGCTAAATGAAAGCCTTCTCTGTGTGGTGTTTCTTTGTGCTTCTGCAAGTATAATTTAAAGGCAGAGAAAGAAAAAATGTGTTTGGTCAGACAGAATACACCAGATTTTATTGTTTTGAAAGATACATCGAAGTATTTCTATGTGGCTGCAGTGGCTATATAATGTTTTGGCAACACAATGTCCTGCCAAAAAAAAGGTATTCACCCAAGACCATGTCTGGGTGCAGTCCTGGAGGTGGATGTCCCAGTGCTAAACCTCTGTGGGCACTGGTCCATTGCCAGGAGTCTGTTTGATGCTCCCATTTAGGGTGTTTGCCCTGAAAATGTACGACCTGCCTCTGACTGAGCCTTCAGTGTGGATGCTTTCTGGCTTGTTCTGGCAACGGAAGAACATCAGGAAGCCATTCCTGTAGTTCTTGTTCATCCATCCATAGAGCAGGGGGTTGACAAATGTAGAGCACATGGCCCCAACGTGGAACACAGTGTACAGGAGTTTGTACTCATGGAAGATAAGGACCAGATCAAGATCGATGGCAAGCTGGAATATATGGAAAGGGAGCCAGCAGACAGCAAATACCACGACTACCATCACCAGCATCTTGGTTGTCTTCCTCCTCCTGCACTGGTTTTCATTCCTAGAAGTGGGACTGACATGGTTTTTCAGCTTGAACCAGATCCTGGTATAGGCATAACAAATAATTGCAAGAGGAAAAACATACTGCAGGAGGAGCATGGAGAGGCTGTAGATTGTGGCATCTCTGTTATTACCAGAAGGCCATTTCTCTGAGCAGACAGCCATTTTGAGGTTGATGGAGGGGATCTCCTCATAGCGGTACTCTCTGAAGATGGCCAGAGGACATGCTAGGACAGCTGCTGCCAGCCACATGACAGCTATGATGGTGAAGCTGAGCCTCTTGGAAATCCTGCTGTCCAGGTGGAAAACAATACACCTGTACCTATCCAGGGCAATCACTGTTAGGGTGAGTGTGGACACGTGGACACTTAGAGCTTGAGCATAAGGGACCAGATGACAAAGAACAGCTCCAAACTTCCACTCATCCAGCAGCGTGTACACTAAGGTGAAAGGCAGACAGAGTGTGTCCACCATCAGATCTGCCAGGGCTAGGTTAGCTATGAAGAAGTTGGTGACAGTCCTCATGGTCTTGTACTTCACTATGATGTAGATGACCAAGGAGTTGCCAATGAAGCCCAGCAGAATGATGAGGGAGTAGGCAGCAATCAGAATGACCTGGACCCCCAGGATCTTAGTGCTGTCCATCATAACACTGCGGGACCCAGAGAGATCCTGGCTAGGACTGACAAATTCCTTGGCATGCCAACCCTCTGGCAGCTTCCCGTCCAGTGCTGACTTCTCCATGGTGAGGGTGCTGTTGGCTCCCTCCAAAGGTCCCATGCCTGGTCTGAGACTTTCTGTCAGAAGGAGAAGGAGGTCTGGAACACAGACAGAGCAGAAGTGAGAGCACAGGAGGCAGCAGAACATCTGCAAGAACAGAGACTCAAAGGGAATGTTCCACGTGGTATTTGGGGCTAAACAGCAGCAGCAGTGGCATCCTCCTTCCTTCTCCCTGATCCCCCCACCCTTCCTCACACTGCATGGCCTTTCAGGTCTTTTACACCTCCTCTTAGAGCCAATGATCAACTGAATACCAGTTCCCCAAGGAAAGGTCAGGGGAAAAAATGCAACTTTTCACTGAAGTTTCTGAGATTCTGTTTATTTTAATTAAATAGGAAAAAAATCCCTCAACCATCCAGGGCCAGATTGGTAGGTCCTGAAAAGACCTCCTTCTCATGGACTTCTCTGCACAATGCCTCTCCTGCTCTTCAGGCAAGGCTTTGCAAAACAGGGAAGTTGCTTCAAACAAGAAAAAAATTTGGGACCTCTTGGGACTGACAGAAGAAATAGATGCTGGTGTCAGTCATTTTTGATAAAATTTGCTTGCCTACAAAAATAACTCCTTAAGAATTAGGAAAGGAAAAAAAAAAACAGGACACTGTCAAATTCAAAGTGCTTTTCTCCAGCTCCCCATAACAATTATTTCCATATTGTGCACCTGTTTTTTTTTCAGTTTATTTCTTACCTCTCTGAGTGCCAGTATCTGTCACCCTGTCTCTACATGAGTCTCCACCACTGCTCCTACTAATGCCACCACCCAAATCAACCCAGTGTGACCAGTACCCCCGGCTTCAGACCCCTGGTAACATGTTTAGCATAACTGATGAGGCTTGATGAGGCAAGCAGACATTCCTTGTGACCAAGCAGGTCACATATTCATTCCCTTTCCCTCATTATCAGGCCCTGAGGGTTCTGAGAACCAAGTAGACCAACCAAACAGTTTTCATCTTCCCCTCCCTGCCAGTCTCAAGGTCCCCAGGTCCCAAGCTGAGTACTTGCTGGCCTTGAAGGCCCCAGGCAGCCAGCCTGGTGTTGGTGACCCTAAAATCAAGCAGTTTCAAGTCCTAAGAGGGCTACTACTGTACAGTGAGACCCATGACCCCACCACCCCCTGCTTCTTCTGAGGATGGGGCAAGGACCTCATCTTTTTTTATCTGATTTTTTATTGTAGATTAGGATTGTGATATTAATACCAAGTATTGAGGTTTGACTTGCTCTGCATTGGGGCCAGGTGATGAGAATTTGTAAGGTGCATTCTAAATTCTGCATTATGCAACTTGGAGATTGTACTACATTGATTCTGCTGGTAAAAATCTTGTGCTGTGCCAATCAGAAACCTTGTGCTATGCTAATCACAAGATCCTGTTAAGGAAATAAAGCTTTAGTGACACTGGGGCATCTGCCAGCTTTGCAGAGGAGGGAGCTCCTGCAGGGATGTTCATGTGCAGGGGGTGGCAAACAGCTGAAGCTGTGAACAAGCCTCCTGCAGAGCTGCTGCTGAGCATCCAGGAGCAAAGAGGCCAGGGGGGCAAAGCCCTGGTGTCAATGAGCCTCTTGCCTCCTGGTGCTCCAAGGTCTGCTTGAATATGGCTTTGGGAGCAGGGAGCCCGACTGATGAGCCAGAACTGAGTCAGCCTGGAACCCACAGCTGGCATTTGGTGCTGGTGTAACAGCAGTGTTGTCACTGCTGGGTTTTCATTCAGTCCAAACACGGCAGGAGAAAAGCCAGCTCTGTTACTGGCTTCTCCTCAGCCTCTGTGTCTCAGAATTGCTGCCGGGGCATTTTGAGAGGGATGGACATGGCCTCTGGAATATTTCCTCTCCCCAGCACTCTGGGTGGGACCCCCATTCCCACTGCACACTTCAGCAAAAGCCATCACTCTGCCCAAGCAGGGTGGTCTGCAGAGCATCACGTTTTCTCTGACCTGTGGACAGAGGATGCAATGTCCTGACACGGAGGGAGGGAGGCACAGGGCTTTATTTCAGCTGGGCATAGGGGCTGCCTGTTGGGCACTTTCTCCAGGAAGGAGCTGCTGTGGATTTGTGCCAGGTGAGATGTGAGCAGTGCTGAGTGGCCTTCTGCAGGTCCATGTCCTGCAAGCCAAATGTTTAAGGGTAGCCTGTCCTGCAGAAGGAAGAATGCTTTCTGGGAAAAGCAGCTCCATTTACAGTACTTCCTTAAACAAGCAACATAAAATAATGGTGGCAAGATAGTAAAGGTGTCAGCGATTACATTGCAACGAATAATAAATGGCTGCTTGCTCTTTCATGGCTCCTCAGAGCAAGGGCTGTGATTCCTCCTTGGGAGCTGGTCCCAGGAAGCTGCCCAGCAGGCTGTGAACCAGGGCCCCTCTGGTGGCCTGGCAGAGGAGCTGCCTGTGGTGAACTGGCCTTGCCTGCACACTTGCTTTCTACTGATCTCTCCATGTCCTTTGGCTTGCCTAAATTGTCTGACTCTGCTGGCCAATTTATGCCACTGACTCCTGTAAATGAATCTGGGCCTAGATTCTGTGATAATGGAGGCCGTATAGCTACTGCTGAGAGGGTAGGGAGGGAGCTTTAAGAAGCAGGAGGGAAAAGTGGCTGAATTTGCTGGGGTGAAGGTTTGCCTGAGGGTCATTTCAGACCTCCATGACACTGCTGCCAGCCCTGGAGCAGTAATCCAACAGTGAGGTCCCAACTTCTAAGGCAGGAGGAAGGAGCTCAGAGCTGCCCCATGCATCCAACACAGTGGGAAATGGAGCAGGGGAGCAGGCAGGGCCCTGGGAAGGTGGCACAGCCCCAGCCTTTCTCTGTGTGCTGCTTGGGTTTTTTTATACTTTCTAGTATATACTTTCTAGCCTTACTTTATCACCATAATTTGTCACCTCCCTTTCCTGTGCCTTGCCTGTCCTGTCTTAGGTACTCAAGTCCTGGCACGAAACCACTGGACACCCCCTTCCCTTTTTCCCCCATCTCACCCACCAACCAGCTGCCAGTTTCCATGTTCACATCTCAGGCTATTTCCTTTTGCTGGAGACTGGCAGCTACCCATCATCTGAGAGTAGCCAGGAACATCATGATTATTGGAGCTGTTTGCTTCCTAACAAAATGGCCTTAATGGAGTTATTATTTGATTTGGTTTGCTTCTTTTTTTTCCAAAAGGCGACTATTAAAAATCAATTAAGGCATTTTAATTAAGAGACAAAATGGTCATAATAGAAGTTCCCACTCCAGGGATTGCCTGGAGGTTGCAGGGATGCTGCCAGGAGTCAACCAGGGTCTGTTCCAGCAAGTAATGGAAGTGCTGGCTTATGTGTAGGCTGCTGCCAGGCGTGTGCTTCTGTGCCCAGCAGGCCTGCCAGGCTAGATGGAAAATCCTTGGAGCTGAAAGCCACCTGATTTGGGAGGAACAAAACATCAGTGCAGGCTCAGAATACTATCCTAAGCCCTTTCTTCTCTGCAGACCTCCAGCTGAGGTTCAGCCTGAGGCAGGGCGAGCGATGGCTCCCAACAAGGCAGGGAGAGCTGTGCCCATAGCAGCAGGGAAGAGGAGGAGGAAGCACAGAGGAGCTGTGAAACATCAGCCCTTTGCTGAGCACACCACTGCTGGTGACTGCAAGGGACAGTGACACCTCAAAACTCTTTTCCTACAGAGGGTTTGGGTTAGGTGCCCTGGGACTCACAGCCACCTCTGCTTCCTGGGGAGACCCCAACTCCCTCTGTGTCTCTATTGAAGCCCCAGGCACACACCAGCCTGGTTCAGATCTGTCAGGGAGCATCCAGACCTAGGAGAGACATCTGCAAAGCCTGGAAGAGTTCAGAAGGCAGTGCTGAAGGGGTGGGCCAGAAAGCTCTATAAAACAGAGCTTGTTAATAAAAATTCCTTTTTTTGTCCCAGGCAGCGAGACTGAGGTCACTGTAGCCAGCAAACATGCAGCACAGGGACAAGGGGTGCAGAAAAGAGGGAAATAGGAACAAACATTGCTCACAGCATGCCTGAGAATTACAATTCTGTCACAGTTATCATTGACTTGAAAGGAGGGAGGGAAGGGACTTGTGCCAGCCTCTGCTCTCTGCTCTGAATCTGGCTAACAGCAGCCACAGACTCTTTTCACTGCAGCACAGGGGAATGCAGGCTGAGGCTTGTGGATATTTTCATGGCTTGGCTCACTGACTTATTCCATGCTGTGTCCTTCCTCCAAAGAAATTCAACTTCATGAAACCCCTTTATCTCCATCAGCCCAGTCTGGAGCATGGAGTCATCCCTATCCCCAGTACCAAATCTGGCAGCACTCAGATGTCTCTGGCAAAGAGGAACCTGGTGGTCACCCTGGGGCAAGCCACCTTCTACCACTTTCATATTCCTCTATGGCACTGGGGTGGCATCAGTGGTCAGCCCCACAATACAGCACTTAAGAGAGGAGAACACAATAAAGTGAGATACAGAGGTTAACCAGCTTGCCAGAGGCCACAGAGCACATCTATGGCAGGGCTGGAACCAGATCCCAAGTTTGCTAACTCCAGCCTCCTGTCCTCACCACCACAGAGGGCTCTGCACCTCTCAGGATAAAACCTGAAAATAGATTTCAGGAGCAGCATGAAAATGCAAAGTATGAATGATGGAGGGGAGGGAATTTTGCCTTCTCTGTATGATGGACAGGTTTCAGGGCAAACAACAGCTCTGGGATGATTTTCTGGAGCCAAAGAGCAGATAGAAATTGTCCCAGGTCCTTCCATCTCCAATGAAGAGGTAATTGCCCTACAATGACAACACAACAGGAGGGGAGATCCTCTGACCTGCCAAGCATCTGCTTTGTAAATCACCTGTCCTGGTCAGCCCAGTGGTGAAGAAACTTAATGGCATCAGACAGCACTGCCAGCCCTGAACTTGCAAAGCTCCAGGACCCCAGGGCTGCTCCTGGAGGACCCCAAGACAGAACCAACACTGAAAGACAAAGTGTGAGCAGAAGAAGATTCACCAGGCATTTGCTGTGGTTCATCACTAAAGATTTGTTTGTCCCTGCCTAGGCTGGAGCCACAAAGGATTCCAAAGGGGACAAGTCAAGGAGGATGCCTTAATCACTCAGCTCAGGACAGGATGAGAAAGGTGATGAAAAGAGGCTGGTATGGAAGGCACACACACTTTCTCCTGGAAATTTCTCCTGTGGAAAGCAGGGGGAACTTTCTCCTGGAAATTTCTCCTGTGGAAAGCAGGGGGAAATCATGCAGGGTCTTCTGCCCTGAGGGTCACCCCAGGGGAGCAGAGCAAGGCTGGCTGGGAGACAGGGCTCAGCAGGTGACACTGTGGTGGAGCCACACGAGTTACCCAGGGCTGCAGAAGGGACAAGACAGCCCAGTGGAAGGATCCTGGTTAACCTGGAGAGCCTGTTGCTTCCTGAAATTCAGGGATTCTGGGGTAGACGAGAAAAGGGAGGGAAATAACAGCCTTACTATTAGAGAACCACCAGAGAGAAAATCCAGTATCCTGCTTTGGGATGGATCAGAAACTCTGTAGGGGAAATGCAGGCTGCAACAGGACTGGAAAAGGCTCCCTCTTTTCTAGAATTAACATGCAATGAGTGCAGGAAGAATGCAAGCACCGATTTTCCTCCTCCAGTCCCCTGTCTCCCTCCACATCTCTGAAGTCACTGATCTCTGACAGGCAGCTGAGTCCCAGCAGTGTGTGCAGTCCCAGCATGGAGGAGCTGACAGGAGGTTCTTACTAAGAGGAAGCAGATTGTGGGAGAGATGAGGATTTCTGACAGCCTTGCAGCTCAGCCCCACACCTGCAGCACACTGCTCTGTAGCTGTACATACCTGGTTTCTGCAGGAGGAACCTGCTCCCCTGGCTGCTCTCACTCAGCATCCTCCCTCCCAGACTCCCTGCTTGGGGACCGTTCAAAACTCTCCTGCCAGTATTTCATGTTCACTTTCTCTAGCCCAGCTCTCAGGGCTGCTGGACCCCAAATTCAGTTTCTCAAAGATACTTGGACCTTTTTTGCTTGCACCATGTGGCATGGCTAAGACCTGGCCCCATCTCAGCCCTGCTGCTGGGACAAACCCTCCCCAACCCACCTGCAAAGGCCAGAATGTCCCCCTCCTCCTCCGGGCACCGACCGAGCTCTCACCTCAGTTACTGTCTCATTGCAGGGCAGGATGGAGCACTTCGTCCTCTCCACTCTCTGGGAGTCAACCTGTGGCAAAGGGGTGAAAAGCACTTTTCTGCAACTGTCCTCGGAAAAATGAGGAAGTCAGGCGAGGATGTGGGATGCTGGAGAGTGTTTCATTCCTGGGGGTAGCTTCGTCACCTCACCCCGAGCATCTGGAGAGCACCCTCTTGCAGGGTGAGTGACAGCCCCTGTCTCACAAAGCTGGTTGCTGTGTTAGCTCCTGAATGAGAGAAAGGCAGGGAGCGTGTGTTTAACAAACAGGAATGGAAAGGGGGAGGGAGCCTGCTGCTGCTGTTTATACAGTGTTCAGCCACTGAGGGGCTTCTTGCATCGAGGAGAGAGAAGCTTTTCCACCACCTCCAGTTTCCTCTCCAGGGAGAAGTGGCTGGAGCTGGAGGTCTGCAGGCTCATCATCTGTGCCACTGACCTGGCCAAGTGTCCATCCCCCCTCGCTCTGCAGCTCTCCCATCTGCTCAAGATTTAAACTTGTTTTGGACTGGGATGATCTTCTCCAGGGGTGGATCTCCCCCGAAGCAGGAACTTTGCAGTTTGTTCAACTCAGCAGAGCCTTCACGGACCTTCCTCCTCCTCCTTTGCCTTGGTGCTTGCACTGTACCCTGCACAGAGCAGGCTGCTGCTGCTGCAGGACAGGCCTTAGGGTACTCTTGTGATGCAAATAAAAGTCATACAGAGAAGTTTTAGCCACTTGGCCATATCTGGGTCTGTTCCAGAGCCAGATTCAGTGTGCAGTTAGGAACCTGAGTGAGTTTCTATCCTAAGGTGCCCAGCACTGCACACACAACTGGAGCAAGCAAGAAGGAGAGGCACAAATCCAGAATCCTCATCTCCAAATTTGCAAAATTAAGCTCACAGGAGCCCAGGAGAGCACCCTGCAGGATGCACAGAGAAGCAGAAGCACAGCTTTCTACCTGGCCAAATGTCTTGCCTTCAAAGAGCAGAAGTCAGGTGTGTTCCCAGCGTAGGATTTCCACCACTGGCAACGTGTGAGCTTGCAGCTTACCCAGGCTAGGAGATATTCACAGAGGCTGGAGAGGAGGGCACTTCTCCTTGGCTTCCAGTTTCTACAGCTAGAAGTTTATCAGAGGAGTCTGACTCTCCACCCTTACAGTGGAATTTGGTTTCCTTTTCTTTGTGAGAACAGAAACAAGGAGGGGTTTCAAGCAAATTTCTGTGCTGCACAAGTCATGAAACATTAAGAAAAAGAAAACACTCCAGTGGCTCAGCAGAACAAGGCTCAACACAGGTGCTGACACCCAGGCAAATCCAACAGCTGTGCTAGCTGGATTTTTGTGTGAGTTTTGTGTCTTCTCCCCCTTTCTTTTCCCTGAGGCTGTTGGTTTAGCTGCTTTGGAAAGCTGAGAGTGGAAGGGAGCAGGAAAACACAAACTTGCTTAGAAGGGGCCATTGCTGTCTTCCAGTATTTTTTTGAGATAAAGAGCAGTTCTTGGGAAGTGAGTGGTACATGCTGTTCCCTGTGTTCCTGGTGAGCGGGTGCATGGATGGATGGATGCATGGATGCATGGATAGTCCTTCTCTCCAGGGTCCTCAGCAGTGGATGATTGACTTCTGTTTGAGAGATGTTTCTTCCTTGCTCCTTTCCTGGCAAAAGATTTTTCTTGCCTATTCCTCAGAGTCCTTTGCTCCAGCTCCCCATTCTTTCTTCCCTGGGCTGGAGTAAGATGCCTGGAGAGAAGGCAGTGGTTGGCAGGAGAGAAACTTGCTGCTGCCTGAAGCTGTGAACCTTGGGGTGAATTCCAGTCATTTTTGGCACGTGGTGTTTGCTGGATGACAGCAAATGCAAACTCTTCAATCATGAGTCAGTCAGTGCAAATCCATCCCCAAGGCCATCCTCTCCCACGGTCTCAGTGGAAAGGGCAGCACCAAACCCTTCAGTGTTTTCAAACACTGATTCACCTCTTTGCTCAGATAACTTGGACAGCCAAAGAACCCCTGTGTGCTTCCCAGACAGAGCCTGGGAAGGCTGCCCATGATCTGTGGGGATCTACAAGGTCACCATAAGTGATACTCCTGTGACACAGAGCAGAAAGGGAAGGTTGAGCTCTGAGCATGCTTGGGGTGTCAGCCCTGCTGGCATTCACCACACCAGGGTTTGGTCCTTGCTCCCTCCACACTCCCCAGCTCTCTCCCTCTGAGCTGGGTGCTTCTCCCAGCCCTGCAGACACGGGCTGCCTGCCTGCCTCATCTCACCCAGCTACCACATCATTACTGCTGGCACCAGCTGCAGGCAACACAACCCCAGTGCTGCCAGGCCCTCAGCTTCTCAGCAGCCAAGGGGCACCCTCACCCTCTCGGGGGGTCAAGAGGAGCAGCTGTGGCACAGGCTGTGGCAGCCAGAACACCAAACTGCAGAAAGGCCTCACCATGCAGCTAACAGATCCCAAACACATGACAGGACAGCTAACCACAGCCAAAGGTTTTTCTAGCCTGAAGTACAAGGATGGTGAAATATGATGATGGTTCCTTGCATTGTCCTTGGGTGTGGAAGGCTGTGCAGCCCCAAGCAGAGGTGTCAGGACCCACTGTGTGCATCATCGTAACCTCCAGCCCTGGGGTATTTGCACACACAGGCTGGGCACACACAAACACCTGCTCATGTGTCCCAGGAGCCTTGTATCCTTTCACACCATTTAAATGGGATCATTTAAAGGACCTGTGCAGCCCCCAAGCCTTCCCCAGTGGCTGGGCTTTGATTAGGCAAAAGTGAGTCTGCTCACCCACTTCTCTGAGAATATAACAATAAATGTTGTGCTCCTGGGCACAAAACGATGTCAAAAAGCTGAGAAATGAGGCAGAGGAGAGGGCTGCCTTTTCATCAGCCCATAATCTGATCTTCCTCAGAGAGCAGGCAGGTCCTCAGGCTGAGCATCTTGGAGGTGTAAGCCATACTCTGTCACTCAACTTCTGTCAAGAAAAGGCTTATCATCTGATTGCTCCCTGGGAGAACTCTAAGAAATCTGTTACCAAGGCTTCCAGATGCTCCAGTTCATCCTGCTTCATCTGGAGCAGCAACACTGACATACTTAAAAAAGCAGCTTTCCATTTTTCAAACATCTGTTTATTCAACCTGCATGTAACCAAACTATTTCCACTGCTCCTTCCTGTGCTGTCAAGCCAGTATTTTGCTGAGCAGCCTCAGAAGCATCAACATGGTGTGGTAACACAAAATCCCTGTTTGCATTTGAGCTCCAGAGTTCATGGATGCAGAGGATTTAGAAGTCTGTGATGCATTGGGGAACTAAATAAGCCACAAAGCTGCTCGGAGGTGGGAGGGAGGATGGAAAGCTGTCTGCACCCTCTTTGAATACAAAAGAAAGGGAAAGTTTTCATTTTGTACCTGCTTTTTGTCCCCATATCAACGTTTCTGGAATAAGTGGAGGAGCAGAGATAGCTTCAGGGACAAGGTTTTGCTGAAATACCTGATCAATCTGATATCACAATGAGAGGCACCAGGGAAGCAGGAAGAGAGATGAGCTGTTTGGGTTGGACTGGGACTGCTGCAGCTCTGCTCTCCTTCAGGGCAGACAGGGATGGGGACACTGAGTGTGTGTCTTCAAGGAGGGACAGTGAGCCAAGAAAGAGGAAATATTGTATGGAAAGAGATTAATGGGGTTTGTGTCCTACCAAAGAAGAGTCACATCACTACACTTCAGCTCCTGGCAGAGCTGGGAGTAGATATGGACAGGGCTCCACTCAAGGCAAACACATGGGGCTCATTTAATTATGTTGTTTAACCACAAGAAGTATTTACCCCTTCCACTCTCTTCCCACCCCAGAATCTCCCTCTAACATGCAAAGTCCCCTGGATCATCCTGATATCAGGGCAGAAGGACTCCAGGCAGCTAAACAGGGCTCTTGTGGGCAGACACCAGCCCAGAGCTGGCCCCTGCACTCAGCTGCTCTTTCTGCAAGTCACTGCACTCAAAGCTTTGCTCATTTATTAGAGGGTTGTTGCTTGTTGTTTGTGTACTGAGCCAGCTAAAAAACAGCGTCTGTAGAAGAGGATAATTGCAGTCAGATAAGCTCTTCAGAACCAGGATGGCAAAAATATGACATTATGTACACCAGCAGTTTTCTGGATGAACCAGAAACCTGGCTGAGTTTTTGGGGTAGGATTGTATTTTCTGGTCTGTCACAAATTCCCTCTCTGCCTTTGGGCAAATCACTTGGTGTCTCTCGATTCCCTGCATGTAAAAGAGGTGCTAAAATTGCTTCACCCTGGCACACACAGCAGTGGGCGATGTGCACCACAGGGGACTGAGGTCTTGGATGTGCAGAGGTGGTGGCAGCCCTGCTGACACAGCTGAGGGATGACAATTTCACCCCAGGGGGTTTTATTCTACATCACCCATCTTGTTTAGGCAGCACGTTCTGCAGTCAGGGTCTTTCTCTCACAGGTTGGATACTCCAGCTCTATAGTCCCATGATGAAGTTACAGATTCAGGGTCAGTCTCACTCTCAGGATGGCAAACAGCACTGTAGATGTTGGGTTGGGACAAGAGCACACAGAGCTGGGTGGGCTGATGTCTGAGCACCTTTATAGAAGCAGTAGGATTGCATTTGCTGCTTCACTACCTTGCTCCATCTTTTCCAGCCCCATGGAGACCTCCATCAGCTGCCAGCAAGGAGCTCAGCTCCACGGTGCCAGTGGCAGTGGCAGTGCACACCGGGGCAGGGGGTCAGATCCACTCCTGATATTGATCCAGGGAATCCAGTCGGGTCCGTGTTCCTCAGAAGTGTGACTCAGAAGCCACCATCTGATGATGGGAGATAAGTGTGACACTGAGTCCCCCAGGAGTAAGAGCAGGGTCCCCAGGGTGCGAGGAGAGCACGCATAAGCCGAGCGGGGACCGTGCTAGAAAGCACAAAGCCTTATAAAGGCAATCCTCTGGGTTTGTCCTCCTTTCAGTTCTTCAGGCGATGAAAAGGACAGCTCACAACCATAATTAACTGGAACACACTAATACCACTGAGCTTCTCTGGCCAGCGAATTTGGCACGAGGAGCCTGGGACACTTTCCAAACAACTGCTCAGGGGAGCGCGTGCCTGCAATTTATTATTCGCTGAGCTGCTTTTCCTCTCTGCCTCCGCTGAAGAGCTCAGTCCAGGCACATGAGGGAGGTGAGTCTGGAGCCTGCAAATCCACTTTGAAAGCAGTTTCAGGCTGGAGGGAGTAGAGACTTATTTCTCCCCAGGCATTAAAGGTATTTAAGGTGCCAGGGGAAATACGGCTTTGCACAGCGTTACCTCTGCGAGCACTCAAGAGCTTCCAAATGCTGCTACGTGTGGTGCTGAGCTTCCCACAGGGAAAACCACGTTCCTTCAGGGTGACATTCACACCGGGCAGGAGGTACACAGCCTCCCGTGACACCCACGTTTGAGGACCACAGCTCTGTGCATTGTCATTTTGCAGAGGAAAGCAGAGGAGTGAAGCCAGCCCTGGCAACTGGAGAAAGGGGAAGGTGGTGGGGGCCCTGGCGCCGTGTCTCCAGGATGGGTTATTTGCTGTTTTGACAGCTGTCCCGGGCTAGGCAGTGCCCCGGGTTATTCCTTGCAAGATGAGGGGTGAGGAGCCTACCAAGCTCCTAGTACAAATAAATCACTCTGTGAACTCTGAATGGGGAGCAAAGAGCGGTGCTCTAAAAGGATCATTTCAGCCCTGTGATAAGATCATTGCTCTCCGTGTTTACTGTGCTGTCAAAACTGGAGGAAGGAGGTGCAGCCTTTTTGAACAAAGATATAGATGCTTTAACTATTTTCCTTAAAGCAAATAGCTATCTCGCTCAATGGTAACTTAATTTTTTTCACTTTGTTTCTGGCGACCACTTGGGTAATGCTTCAGCCACAGATTTCACTGCGTGGCAATAAGAAAATGGAAGAGGGAAATTTCCCTCTTTGAGCCAAGGTCAAAGAGCTGCTTTTAAAACCTGCCTGGGGTCACAGGAGGGTGCCTCAGGCTGAGGAAGCCAAGCTGCAGTGGCGATGATAGTTTCTCCAAAAATGAGTGAGAATTTTGGAGCACATTGTTTCATTTTTGGATAGCAAAGTCCAAGGTAGATAGCAAAGGGGAAGGTTTATGCCCAGTCACCTGTACTTTGCAGGAAAAGTTGCACTGAAAGATATTGTTCTTGTTGGGTCTTCTACAGAAACATCCCTTGGCTTTCAAAGGCTGCAGGATGGTAAACTAATTCTCTCCATCTCTGCTGAATGGGCTGAAGATTTTTGTATGAGACATCTGGGAGTGCTGCACAGATCTGGGCTCTGTGGCCATCCTTAAAGCAAATAATGAATATTGCAAACAGCCTCAGACCAGCCAGGGGAAAGCAATCTGAGGATGTGATGTGACTCCAGGGCAGGATTTCATGGCTGTGGTTTTCTGACCATGGAATATGGATGACAACCCAGAAAAGACTGGAGCACTTTGGGCAGTCAAGCCTGCCCAGGGAGAACTCATGATCTTTCCCTCATTCCTGCTGTACAAAGCTGAAGTCAGAAACCTTAAAAAAAAAAAAAAAAAAAAAAAAAAAAAAAAGTATCCATATGCTTAGGCAGCTCGACACTTGGGTTAATGCTTGGCAGCCTCACCACAAGCCAGGCATCCGCATGCAGGAGAGAAGCATTTTGGGGCACCCTACACCTGGGCTCCAGGCAACAGATTGGTTTTGGGGCTGATGTATGATCCACTGTGGGGAAGACTGAGAGGACAAAGCTGTTTTGGCCAAACCCTGTGCTGTGTGTGGAATATCAGACAGGTTTCATGCATAGCTCTGAATAAACAGGCAAACAAACAGCAGCCAGAAATGTTAATATTTGCAGAGATCTCTTGGTTTTGGCACCAGGGTGTGGGGAGCTGAAGGAGGCTGGTGGAATGTGAGTGTGGATTCCTGGCTGCCTGGCAGGGCAGCGTGGGGAATGTCACATCTCAGTGTGTCAGACCACCTGGTGGGACAGCTTGAGATGCTTCACATGAAGAGTCCTGGGGAGGGAGGCTGGGCTGAGCAGCTCAGCAGCTGTGTGAATCTGGTCTCTGTTTGAGCATCCCTGAGGAGAAAAAAAAAAAAAAAAAAAAAAAAAAAAAAGCCATTATTAAGCAGCACTTATCCTCCTGTGGCTATTCCAGGACCTGTTCCCTACATGCCATCACCAGTGGACTCTGGTTAAACCCTCCCAGAGAGACCCAGTGCCCTCAGAGCCATGCAGCACCCAAGAGCTCAGAAAAGGCCCAGCCCCACAGTGCAAACTCCCTGCCCCAATGTAGCAGGAGATGGGTTTGCCCATGCTAATCCCCAACCCTTTGCCTTGAGCTCCCGGACACATGAGGAACAAAACTACACAAACCTTTAGACCACTGGGCTTCCTTGACCTGAGTCCTTTCATGGCATGTTTGGGATGGTTTGAACCTGCTCTAAACCTCTCACCATCTCTGTCTGGCTCACAGCTGGACCATGGTTACCAGTTCATGGGGGAACCAGGGGCAAGTCTGACACTTTTAGGGACCAAGGTTCTGGCTTTACAGTGGTGTCATTTGAGCCAGGGAAGAAAATACTGGCAAATAATGTCCTACCTTTGGTCACCCTCCCCCTATAGCTGTTTATCCAGATACCATATCTCAGAGCATTCCTTCATTTCCTGCTCACTTTTCTAACTGAGTCCTTTAAATCATGTCCCTGCAGCTGAGGTCATGGGGTGATGTGTAATATTCATTAACAGTGAGGCAGCTCTTACCTTGATTCACCCCATCCCTTCTTCTTTCACTATTTTTCTTTTTGTTTGCTGCTTTGTCTTGTCATTTCTTCCTCTCTCCTGTTCTCAGGGCAGGAGAGAGCTGGCATAAGACCACCAAAGCGGAGCCTCCCCAGGTGCAGCCTGCTTTGGGGGATGTGGGGATGCTCCCAGACTGGCAGCACCATCAGGGATAGGCATTGGGCTGTCTTCAGGCTGCCCCATCCTCACCCCCACAGAGCTCTTTCCTCACGGCTTGTGGAAAAGAGCAGATTTAATTCAGTTCATTTCCACCTGGTTTTGTAGAGCTGACATGCAGGACAGAGTGTGCAGATCAGCAATTTCTTCTACTTGTCCATCACTGGGAGGCTGGTGAAGCCCTCCAGCAGCAGGACCCACCACACTCCCCCCTTCATCTCCCTCCATCTGTGAGGCCAAAGGGTGCCTCTGACACCCGATCCATGTTTTCTGCGTGGAGCAGAGAACTGTGAAGGGGTTTGGATCCAACCCATGAGCCTGCAGCCAGGCCCTTCCCATTCCACACTATCCTTCATCTCCCCAGTGTGGATCATCAGGCTCCCCAAACAGCATTCTCAGGTCTCAGGCCAGAACTTAGAGCCTCCCAAGAGGAATATGCTAAAAAAAGAAAGAAAAACGTTACATTGCCAACTACATTGAGTGCTGAAACGAAGGAGATGCCAGGAGCACTTCAGCAAGAATTCCAGACCCAGGGACGCTCAGGCGTGTGTTTCCAATCTGCAGGCAGGAGATGTGTTCACTGGGGAGTGACTGCCACTCACTGTTAGCTTTAGAGCTTGGAGCTGGTGTCCCAGAGAGGAAAATGCCCATGGTGAGGACATCCCTGGCTGTGTTAAAACTTTCTTCTGGGATTGATGGATTAGTGCAGCGTATGGTAAAATGGTGCTGCTTCTCCTTTTGGAGACAGATGATCTGTGCAACACTTGCTTGTCCCTGTGTCCCCCCTCCTTTCAGTTTTATTTGCTTTTACTGCCAGTATCAAAAGCTCTTGGGACATTTCACATGTGTGTCGGTGTTTGCTGCCTTCCCACAGCATTCCAGGGCCCACACCATCAGGTGACCACACAAGGGTGAAAACCTTTCCTTTCTTTTGCTAACAAGCCTGCAGGCCTCATGGTTACTGACCCAAATCTGAAGCTGTGACCCCAAAGCATTGCTCGGAGCTGCCCTCTCTTAGCCCCGTGACAGGGGGAGCTGGCTCCGTTCCCGCAAGCTTCAGTCCTCCAGCACAGGGAAACCGGAGGAGAAAGGGAGGAGAAAGTTGTTGGGTTTTTTTGCCCCGGGGCTCATTTTGGCGCCGCGGTTGCTGAGCGCAGGGGCAGTGCAGTTCCAGGCAGCTCAGCGCAGGCACCGCGCAGTGGAGTGGCAGTGCCGTGCAATACAGTGCAACAAAATGCAACACAGTGCAACAAAATGCAACGCGATGCCGTGACACACAACGCAGTGCTGAGAAGAAGGGGAAGGGGAAGGGGAAGGGGAAGGGGAAGGGGAAGGGGAAGGGGAAGGGGAAGGGGAAGGGGAAGGGGAAGGGGAAGGGGAAGGGGAAGGGGAAGGGGAAGGGGAGGAAAAAGGAGAAAGGAGAAAAGGAGGAGAGGAGAGGAGAAGGAAAAGGAAAAGGAAAAGGAAAAGGAAAAGGAAAAGGAAAAGGAAAAGGAAAAGGAAAAGGAAAAGGAAAAGGAAAAGGAAAAGGAAAAGGAAAAGGAAAAGGAAAAGGAAAAGGAAAAGGAAAAGGAAAAGGAAAAGGAAAAGGAAAAGGAAAAGGAAAAGGAAAAGGAAAAGGAAAAGGAAAAGGAAAAGGAAAAGGAAAAGGAAAAGGAAAAGGAAAAGGAAAGGAAAGGAAAGGAAAGGAAAGGAAAGGAAAGGAAAGGAAAGGAAAGGAAAGGAAAGGAAAGGAAAGGAAAGGAAAGGAAAGGAAAGGAAAGGAAAGGAAAGGAAAGGAAAGGAAAGGAAAAAGGCCGCGCAGCTCCCTACACCCCTCCCTACTCCTACCACGCCCCTTCCCGCCCCTCGCGTAAGTGACCTCAGGGTGAGTGGGAGGGGGCATCGATCCGCCCAGTGATTGGTGGAGGCGGCTGTCAGTCTGCGGGAGGGGCGGGGCCGGGGCTGAAAGTGCGGAGGCCGCGAAGTACGGGGAGCGGAGTGGGGTGCGTGGGTCTGGGTCTGGGTCTGGGTCTGGGTCTGGGTCTGGGTCTGGGTCTGGGTCTGGGTCTGGGTCTGGGTCTGGGTCTGGGTCTGGGGCTGGGGCTGGGGCTGGGGCTGGGGCTGGGGCTGGGGCTGGGGCTGGGGCTGGGGCTGGGGCTGGGGGCTGGGGGCTGGGGGCTGGGGCTACCCGGGGCCGTGCGTGGGGCAGGAGCTGCGCACCCCAGGCTTGTCCCCACCCCGCGGCTTCCCGGGCTGGTGTCTGCGTGTGGCCCGTGTCAGCCCCTCCCTGGGGCTCACGGTCAGGCCCTGTTGGAGCTTGCGAGTGGTTTTGCTGCCGTAACACTGAAGGGAAGGTTGTTACCTGCAGCGGGGCTGCCCCTCTGCTGGGACTCGGTTCTGATTCCCGGCGTTTGGGACTTTCCAGGGCTGGACGCACCTGGGCAGGTCCTGTGCGTCCTGAGTGAGGTCTGGTAACCAAGCTCTGCCCCGGATCACCCCGCAGGGGCCAGCGTGAGGTGAGGCACAAGTCTGCTGTTGCCCAGAGGAGGGGTATCTGGGGACAGTGGTGGCCGGAGGCCCAGTGTGGGACCCAGAGCTGGACTTTGTTGTCAAGCATTGCAAGCTGGCAGCCCAGGGGTTGGTTGAGTCACCATCCCTCGAGGTATTTGGAGGACAGGTTTGGTGGTGGCTTTGAAAGTGCTTATGTCTTAAAGGTGTTTTCTAGCCTAAGTGACTCTGTGATTTTTCTCTTTGATTTCTGTGACCTGTGTGCCAGCAGGGATGGCTGGCAGGAGCCAGGACCGGAGCCTGCGGGAGGAGCTGACCTGTGCCATCTGCTGTGACCTCTTCAGCCAGCCCGTCATGCTGGACTGCATGCACCACTTCTGCAAGGCCTGCATCCAGCAGTACTGGGAGAGCTGTGACCACGTCCCCTCCTGTCCCCAGTGTCGCCGCCAGTTCCCCAGCCGGGCCTTCCGCACCCACTACCTGCTGGCGGGGCTGGTGGAGAAGCTGCGGCACTGCGGCTCTGCCGAGCACCAGCACAAGATGCAGGTCAGTGGCTTCTGCTGGGGGAAAAGGAGGACAGACTCCATGTGAGTCCTGTTCAGACACCACGAGCTCACCACCTCCTCCCCTCCTAGTCGTTTCCCCTGTGTGTGTTTCACCTGGCCCGAGTGCAGTGACATCTCTGTCTCTTCCCAGTTCATTCCCTTTCCCTCTTTGCTTTCAGCTGTCATCGTGGTGGTTTCTTTTCTTTCGTTTGTTTTCATCACTGCTGTACCCAGGTTTCATCATAGACTGGTTGTTTCTCTTGTAGGGATCATGGGGGCAGGGTTGATGGCTGCTAGAGGGGACAGTCCCTGAGCATGTAAGGTCACAGCACACAGAGTTTAAACCTTCTGCAAACAGGTGTCCCAGGCTGGAGCCCCCAGTTTCAAAAACTGAATTTGTTTCCGCATGTGCACACACACACACATATATATAGGTCTCTTTCTTCTCCTTACTGCCTTTATAAAAAATCCTGTTGCAGCCTTCCTCTAATGCTGGCCTCAGGAACTGGCATTGCTCCTGAGTCAACTGAGTACTGAAATGGTCTCCTCACCTTCTTTTTCTTACTCCTGCAGAAGCACCTGGAGGATGCTTTGCAAGCTCGTCAGAAGGAGATGGAGAACTTCTTGCAGAGGAAGCGTGCAGTGCAGGAGGGGATCAGTGGCCTGATGGTAATGCCCTGGGACAGCTGATTTTTTTGTACAGCCTCTGGGTTACATTCATAGAGGACCTGTCTATCACTTCCACTGAGATATAGCTCAGCTTTCTGTAAAAAATCTGGACGAATAACTATGTAGAGACCTGAACAAATTCCCCTGGATCGATGCCAAAGCCCATCACTGCTGAATATTCAGTGGAGACTTTGGGAAGAGGCATTGAGGGCTCATTAGTGCAGCGTTTACAAGGCATGTCTGTGCAGCAGAGCTGAAACAGGGTGAGTGGTGAGAGCTGCTGGCTGAGCAGCCTGTTCTGGCCCTGCAGCACTGTCACTTCCTGTCACTGGCACTTGTGCTGGATGGTGAATCTTCAGGTGGACTCAGAGGGAGATGGGTTTCCTGCTGGTGGAAAGGGCTGTGTGTTTTGGGAAATGCTCCTTGAGGAAATAATGAGGGCTAAGGTTGCACTTAGAGATTAAAAGCTTAAAGAATGGGAAAATAAAAAGTCATTGGCTGTTTCTTGTAAACAGGGAGGAAGGCAGTGAGAGGACCAGGAGGTGCTGGAAAAAAGTGACCTCAAAAAAGAGCTGAAAGGGTCAGCTTTCACTACAGAGATTAGTTTGTGCAGTTCTCCTGTCTCTCCCGTACAAACAGGAGCACTGAGAGACAGAGGCATCAGAGAAAAAGTGAGTTACCAGTGTTAGGCAGCTCTGCCCAAGGTCTGGCATCATGTGAACTAAATCCTAACTATCCTGAACAGCTGAGTCTGCAGCTCCAGAAAAGCAAATGAGCTCCAGTCTTGCACACAAGCAAATTCCTGGGGGTGTGGGAGAGGGCTGGAGGCTCCCACCATGGCTGTGTGCAAGGATTTCTTGTTAAGGTGACTGAGCCATTTTTAGAGCTCAGGTGCTGTTTGGTGTTTTTTATTTTTCCTCTTTGGCTCTGCAGCCGTGAAGGTTGTCCTTGTGTCCTGTTCTCCCTCCCAAAAGCCATGGCTATGTCTGAAACTCTCTGATTTCCAGGATCCTGTATGGAGAACAGGGGGCCCAGGCATCCTGTGCACTGCTAGGCTCAACTTCTGCCTTTTCATTGTGCCCAGAAGGTGTCTGGGGAGCTGAACTTCAAGATCCGGTCAGAGTTTGCTCGACTTCATCAGATCCTGGAGGAAGAGGAGAGAGCTGTGCTGGCAGAGCTGGCTGAAAAGGAGGAGCAGTCACTGGCACAGCTGCGTGGGGATGTCCACGGGCTGGAGGAGGGGATGGCAGTGCTGCAGAGGGACATAGAGCACATAGAGCAGATCCTCAGCAAGATGGAAGAGGTGTCGTTGCTGGAGGTGAGTGTGCTTGGCTGTGGGATGATGCAGGATCTGAATTTGGGATGCAGGGAGTCTTGGGAGCCTTTCTCCTCCTCTGTCACCCCTGTGAAATTGCCTTGGCCCCAGTGCCCAGGGTGGGGGGGTCCCTGTAATGGGTGTCCTCTCTCTGTGCCTTGTGACAGCAGGAGGCAGGACAGGGAGCTTGTTTGTGCAGCTGCATGAATTACAGACAGTGACTGCTGATTCTCTCTGCTTCTCACTGCAGGTGGAGAGCCTGGATATCAGGTACGTGTCTGGCATGAAAGAGGCCAATTCTCTTTTAAGGAGCTTATCTCTGTCCCTGGCTGGGACTACATGGGAGAAGAATCTTATCTCATGTTTTAAAAGCATCACAAATTGCTCAGCAAGCTGCTGGTGCTGTGCTAGGTGGGGGCTGGTCCCCAGCACATGTTGAATGCTGTGCCCAGAGAGCACGTGTGTCAGGATGGCTGGGCTGGGAGAGAGGGGGAGACAAGCTGGTTTGGGATGGGTGCAAGACTTATGCATGCTGCAAGTGGGAGCAAGGCTGGTGCCACAAACTTTGGGTGCCTCTGCTTCTCCCTTCCCTTTCCTACCTCCTTAAAACTCATAGGGCTATAGAAGTGACCCTGAGGTGCAGCTTTGAGGCTGTGAGTAGCTGAGGGACAGAACTGCTGCAGGGAACAGTGTCCTTTCCTCCTCCCTCCCTGGGTGCTGCAGTGGGGTGCAGCCCAGCTCTGCAGCCCCTTGCTGGAGTCCTGCTTGGCTGCATTGGGTGCTGGTCTGCCATGAGCCATGGCTCCATGAGCAGTGCTGCCAGGCCTGTCTCAGCCCACAACACCTCTGCCCTGAGCCACTTGCTGTGCTGGGGGGGAACAAGCAGCTGCCAGGGAGGTTTGTGTCTTATCTCTTCCAAAATCTGTCCCAAGCCATCGTGTGCTGCAGTCCTGACTGCTCTTCCCTTGTGCCTCACTGGTGGCACAGCCAAAGGATTGACTGCCATTCTCTCTACCCTAGACCCTCAGTGCAGGTTGAGACCCAACCTGCCTTTGACACAGAGCTCTACAGGGACAGCCATGGTGGCCCCTTGCAGTACATCTTCTGGAGGCAGATGCTGAGGTCCATCTGCCCTGGTGAGCGGATGGGTGGGAGGGATGGATGTGCTGGTGGGGTTGGGGATGCTCTAAAAGGCAGTATACAACGGGTAAAATGTTATGTTTGATGACTCTACAGCTCCTGCCCCGCTCACCTTCGACCCTGAGTCAGCCCACCCCAACCTGGTTTTCTCCAGAGACCTGACAGCAGTGACAGAGAGGAGCAGAGCCCAGCCTGTCCCCAGCAGCCCCCGGCGCTTCCGTCAGTGTGTCAATGTCCTCAGCTCACAGACCTTTGGCAGTGGCCAACACTACTGGGAGGTTTGGGTGGGCTGCAAAACCAAGTGGGACCTGGGGGTGGCCGCCGAGGCTGTGGACAGGGCAGCAAAGGTCAAGCTGTGTCCTGAGAATGGCTACTGGACACTCCGCCTGAGGAACAGGACAGAGTACTGGGCCACCACCACCCCCTGGGTGCGCCTGACTCCACGCCGTGCCCCCCGGAAAGTGGGGGTCTTCCTGGACTGCCAGGAGGGCATTGTCACCTTTTTTGATGCTGGGGACATGTCCCACCTCTTCACCTTCCACCAGGTCTCTGCGGAGAGGTACTGCCCCTTCTTCAGCACCTGCTTCAGCGATGGGTTGGAAAACGTGGAGCCCATGTACCTCTGCCACCTTGCCCTGTGAGGGTGGGGGGCTGACATGCTTTGGGGACACCAGCCTGGCTCCTTGTCACTGCCTGGAGGCCAGTTCTGCACACTTGCATCATGGTGGGTGTTGGGTGATGCTAGTTTGATTTCACTTTTGGCAGGAAGGAGGGAGTAGAGTCTTTTCCCAGCTCCTATCTGCCCTGCCTACTTTGTGCCATGGGCTGGGGGGCCACACTGCCTTCCTGGAGGTGCCTGGCAGCCCTCAAAGAACAACTTTCTGTGCCTGAGTATTGCACGGTGAAGTATGCAGGCTGATTGCACCTTCCATCCCCCCATATTCCCACTCAGACTCTGTGGAGGAAGGCAGTGGTCCTAGAGCACCGTTAGATGCCTCTTTAACTGCGGTGTGTGGGCTTCTCTGATCGCAGGGATTCACGGGGAAGGGCTCCAGGCTGGCGGCAGAGGGAGCTCCGTGCTTGGCCCGGCAAGTGTGGTGCTGCCTCCCTCCCTCCTCGTCACATTAAAGTTCGATAGAGAGACCACTGGCTGCTGAGTGCTGTGGTGTTGGGATCTACTGCTGTGGGGTGTAGCACAGCCTGGGGGCACAGAGCTCCTTCCCCCAACCTAGGAGGTGAAGACAGAAGGGGCTGGGATGGGTCTAAACCTGGCTGGTGGGATTGATGGGTGGGAGGGAGGAATGGCAGTGCTGGGCTGAGAGGAACTGTCATTTTTATCACACTCAAGTCCACTCCAGCATCAAAGCAGAGGCTGCCCTGATGCTGAACAACTGTGGATGCTGGCTGGAGCCCGGGGCTCTGCAGGCATGAAACCCATCACCCCTCCAGACCTGCCCCAGCACTGGTCACCAGCAGGCAGCCATCCCTGAAGCATGAGTGGGAGCACCTCTGCCAGGCAGTGTGGGTGCCATCTCCTGTGCCCACTGCTGCCGTGTGCTGCATGGGCTGATGTGGTGGCACGGGCTGTGGTGCCAGTGCTGCCACCTCCTACACCTTCCACTTGACAAGGCTGGAGAGCAGTGAATCCTGCTTGTTCCAAACCCCTGGGCTGAGCAGGCTCCCGAGGAAGCACATCCTTCCTCTTCCTCCTGCCCAGGGGTTTGCCATGTTAGGTCCCAGGCAGAGCTGTGTTTCAGGGTATAATGTCCTTTCCTGGCTGTGCCTGCAGGAAGGCTGGGGCAGGCACAGCCCTTGCCCTGCATGCACCTCATGGGGGGGCTTCTACCTGCAGGGAAAATGCTGCACTGAGCTGCCAGCTGGCAAGGAAATGCTGCCTGAAAAACACGTTTCACTGATAAACCATAGCACCATGGACCAGTATCCACAAGTGTGGTGTGCACATGGTGACCAGCTGGGCCTGGCCATGGCTTTGGGCAGAAGAGGATGGGATAGCAGACACCATGGGGGTGAAGCCTCCCTCTGCTCCACCATCCAGGCTCTGCACCTGCCAGGGCTGGCTCTCCCCACCTACCCCCAGCACCAGGCTGTATTTTCCTTGCGGGTCCCCAGAGCCACCCCAGTGTCCCTTTCCCACAGCTGTGCCTGGAGCTGGGCAGCGTCCAGCAGCTCCTGCCTTGGTCCCCTCTGTGTCTTTATCCTGTGCTTTGGGGAAGCCTTTGCTTCCTCGGGTCCCCCCCACGTGCTGGAAGGCGGATAAGATTTTAAAATCAGATCCTTTTGTTTCCCAGGACGGCAACAATGGAAAGGTCCCATCGGTCCCACAGTCACTGTGTTTGTGATGGAAAATTCCCCGCCGTGGTGGGGGGAGCCCTCCCCGGTGTCCTGCCATTAGATGGCAGCATGGGCGGGCTGGTCCCAGACACCAGTGCCTGCACGGTGCCACGTTTGGATTGCAGAGGATGGAGGATGCCAAAATAACTTGATTTTTAGAGTACCAAAGGATCCCCAACACCAGGTCAGGCCCTCTGCTCTTCTTGCACTCAGCCCACCCAGGCAGTTCTCGGATCTTGCATTATCTCCTGTGTCTCAGCAGTGGGATGTGGTTCATCCCTCTGTTACTGTCCACACCTCACCACCTCTCTGTGCATCTCTCAGGTGCACGACGACCCCTGATGCTCATGGTGGTCCCCAGTATGGATTCACTGCCATAGCAGGGAGTCCCTCACCTGCCCCACCTCTGATCACAGCCCTGGCAGTGGGCAGGAGGCTGACCCCACAATTTCAGCTCTTCTCAGTGCTGCCCCTCTGTGCCGTCCTCAGCTCTGGCTCATCACCCCATCATCGTGGCAAGTTTTAAAAAGCTCTGTAAACATGCAGGGCTTTGGACACCCACCTGGGATGTCCACACAGCTGCTTTCTGATACTTCGGGATGGTGGTCCAAAATGAGTGTGCTGAAGAGTGATGCAACTGGTGCTCTTAGGGTTAAAAACTCACCAAGTGGCCTGGGGGCAGTCAGGTAAAATAAACTCAGCATCTTGGAGCCTCGGAGAGGGACAGAGTGATTTCTTCCACGGGTTTGGCAATGAAAGCCGTTGTGCACCTAAGAAGTTCTCGTGTCTTTTCGAAGCCATGAGCACATGGTTCTCATTCGAGCTTTCTCTGCTGTCTGCAAGCCTCCATAATCAATAACCCCCCGGGGTGCAGCGCGGGGCCTTCTTAATTTCTGCATGCATGGCTGGCTGGGTGCGCAGGCAGCTGCCTGGGGCTGTGCCTGCCGTGCCACCCCACTCCCGAAGCGTTCCCATCGCCTCCCCCTGCAGCTCTGCCCTCGCACCCAGCCGGAGCCGCTGGCCGTGGCAGCGATGTGGGGGCCGTGCTGCTGGCAGGCGTGGAGTGGCACTGTCCCGCTGCCAAAGCCACGGCCGTGTGCGTGGGTTTCGAGGTTCACCTGGCAGAGAGGGGCTCTGTGTGTCATGTGTGACGGTGCTGGGGGGGGAGGGGGGAACACGCGTGTCAGTGTGGCATATGCCACGCTGCTGGCAGTGCATATGGGTGGACGGGATAAGTGGGGGTCCCTAGTGCACCCCCAAATTAGTAGGGGTGCGAGCGCATGCACACTGGTGTGAGAGGGTGCGTGTGCATCTGTGCGTGTTCCCGAGGGCTGCAGGAGGAGTGGGGAGTGGTGTACAGGGCTGTGTGCCTGGGTGTGTGCACTCGGTGTGGTTCTGGGGGGTGCGTGCAGGCAGATGTGTGACGCGTGTGCTCAGGTCAGGCGTTTGCACCCCGGTGTGAGCGGTTACCTGTGTGTGTCCCCTCGGGTGCGAGGGGTCGGGATGTGCACCCAGACACACACAAGAGAGGAGGAGACCTGTGGGCGTGTGTACACAGGTGCGGGTGGGATGCACAGGTGTGCAGAGTGTGCGTTCGCATGATTTGCACACAGGTGTGGGCGCTTACGTGCTCGGGGAGGGACGGGGAGGGTGCACATCGGTGCGGGACATACTTGCGCCCAGCTGCAGGGGGATGCACACCCGTGCACGGAGGTGAGGGGCACCCATGTGTTCGGGGGGGCGCAGGGATGATGCACATCCACGCACACAGGTGCGGGACACGTAGGTGAGGGGGTGCAGCCCCCTCGCCCCTGCCCAGAGCCTCAGGTGGGTTCCCCCCTCGCTGCCCCCCACCCGGTCCCGCCCCGCCCGGCCCCGCCCCGCCCCGCCCGGCTCCCCGCGGGCTCGGCGGCGGGCGGCCCGGGCGGGCGGAGGAAAAGGAAGCGGCCCCGGTGCTCCCCGCCCGCCGCCGCCCCTTCGCCGCAGCTGGGGCGCGGCGGGAGCAGAGCTCGGGCGCGGGGCGCTCCGCACCGCATAGCTCCGCGCCGCCCCGCACGGACCTGCCCGCAGCCCCGGAGATGAAGAGAGTTTTCACGCTGCCCCTCTGGCTCTGGCTCGGCATTGTCTCGGAGGCAGGTGAGCGCTGCGGGCTGCCCTGCCCGACCGGGGCTGCGGGGCTGCTTCGCACCTGTAAGCGCGCTGGGGATGGGGCTGCCCGGAGGGACGGGACCCGGCACTGGCTGCCTCTGTGTCTGCCAGACTCCGCAAGGACCCGCGCTGCCTACTGTGCCGTCCCTCTGCCGGGACGGGGACTGGTTGTGCCGCGGCGCTGCCCGCCGCAGGCTACCCCAGCCCCGACGGGGACTGGCGTTGCTCGTCCCGGGTTCTTCCCTGCCCGACGGGGAACGATACAGCCCCGCCTTGGGGTCCCCTCACCCGGGCACAGACCACCCCGGCTTCCCCATCCCTGACGGGGATGCTCCGTGGTTCCTGCCCGGGTGTCCCCGACGGCTGTGGCAGTGTCCCCGCAGAGTCGTCCCTGCGGAGTCCGGAGCCGCGGGTGAGCTCACCCTGTGCCGTGGGTGCGCTCGCTGCAAGGGTGGAGAAACCACATCGGACTCTTGCAGGAGGGATTTCTCCCTGAGCAGGGAAGCACCCGTCCGGGAAGGGGGCCCGGAGCCCGGCTCCCTGTTTTTGTTTTTTTTTTTCTCATGCAGAGTCATAAATTTGTGAGCGCCGGGCAGCGCGCTGGGGAGGAGGGTGCAGGACGGTGCTATCCACCCTCTCCCTGCCAGCTCTACTCTGCCTAGGGAGTCACCCGTGGCAGAGCCCAGTGGAATGTTTTCCCTTGCTTCTGGAGTGAAAGACTGTTGGGCAGCAAGTCGAGCGCCTTGGTGATGGTTTGTGTCAGTCAGGTGGTTGCAGGACTACGGCAGAAATGGGGATGCCCTTCCAGAGAGCAGAGACCATGGGGCAGAGCAGAGCTGGGGGGGCAGTGGGGAAGGGGCACCAGCCCCACCAGCTTCCCCCAGGGAATCACTTGCTTGCAGGGGTAAAGCATTTACAGCCCAAATCAGAGTGAGAGCGACAGGAAGTTAATAATGCTGGAAGCTTGCGATGTGGGGAGATGATTTTTGGGAGCATAAATAGGATTTTCTGTAGCTTCAGCTCAGTGACTCACTGTCACTGGTGGCATTTGCTGCCGCTGTTGAAGTGAGCCCTCAAGAGGGCTGCAGGTCTGGCCACAGAGGCGTGGTATGAACAGCATCACCAGTAGCAGCAGTGTCAACCTGCGCCCAAAATGCTGCTGATGGTTCTGGTGCCACGGGGCACAGGACCCATTGGGCTGTTGTAGTTCAGGGAGCCAGCTCCGAGAAGCAGGGCAGAAGGGACCTGCTGCGGGTGGCACAGCGGCAGGAGCTGCAGCTGTTCAGAGCTTTCTCGTTAGCAATTTGTAAAGCATCATGTAGCTGTTCGCGGGTTCTTTCATCTCCCGGAGGTGCAGGGAGTGGTGCCTGGGAGGCTCGGGCCATCACGGCTGCGAGATGTGTGGGCCTGGGACCTGCAGCAACCAAGGGCGATGTGGAGCTCAGCTGGGGGGATCCTGTCCTGGGGATTTGCTCCCTTTTCTTCCATTCTACCTGAGACCAATTTGTCAGTGTGTAAAGAATTCCCAAATTCCTCATTATGGATAATCCCACCTAGGTGTAAACATTTTCTGCTCTTGTAAGCAGGGATGAGGGGGTGAGACTGGTCTAGCTGAGAAGGGTGAAATATCTCAAGATCATGAAAGATCTGTTCTAGTTCTGTGTCGTGATTGTTCCTCACCAGGTTAAATGGGTCAGTGCTCCAAGGGGATGCCATGTGTAGGACCAGGCAGATGTTCAACCCCAGGACATCTTGGGGTGACCTTTTGTGGATCATGACTGCAGCACGTACTCCCTGAGCCACCATACTCTGGACACAGGGCAGCACTGACCACCCCACAGCCAAATAACCCCACTGGGGATGCCATCTTGCTGCTTTCAAGAGCACATGCCCTTTGTGCCAGGGAAGGGCCAATGCTTGTGTAGGACTTGAGCTGATTATGTTGGCTGCTGCCTTCCCTCCTCCAGGATCAGGCAAACCTCCCCCTGTCCGGGTGTGTGGACAGCCCCGCGATGGCTGTGCCAGCAGCAACATTCACCTTCACAGCTGGGATTTGAAGCAGTTGTTTTATTGCAAGCCATAAACATGGGACATTTCAGCAACACCGTTCCACGCAAAAGCCCCAAAGCATTCAACTAACCCTGTTCTGCCTTAACCCCATCACTTCTTAGTGCTGAAGCAGAGCCAGGGCCTGCAGGGAGGAGGTGGGTGATGGGAATGGGGACCCCCGGGGGCCCTTGTGCCTTTCTGCCTGCCTAGGGATGATTCTGGATGAATGGGCTGCTCTGCCATTTGGCTCAGGCACCCGAGCTCCCTGCCTGCACAAACAGTTTGCTGCTAAGATCAATTTTATGTCTGGTGTGGGGGATATTCCCCTGGCAGCACCGTGGCCCTGGCCAGACCAGGCAAGGTGGGAATAGGGACTTCCTCTGGCATGTCCCACCCTTCTCTGCTGTCCCTCTCCTGTAGGCACATTCCACGTGGGATTGCTGTCCCCGGGGTGTCCCTTGGCCCTGTGTTGGTGCGGTGTTTCCAGGGCAGGCGTGGGAAGGGCAGGTGCTCCCAGCTGGCCAGGAGGGAACAAGCTGTTCTCGGCGTCCTGAGGCAGTTCCTGGGGAGGGAAAGGGAGAGCAGGATCCCACGGGAACAGCAGCAGGAGGGTCTATGGCCAGGCAGCAGTTTCTCCATTGCTGTACGGGGCATCTGCAGCACTCGGGAGGTTGCTTTGCAGAGTGGCTGCTGAGCACCAGGGGTCTTGTGGTGGGTCTCTATGTCTGCCCCACTCTCAGCAGCTTTGGGGAGAAATGTGAGCCCTGGTGGCACCACCCATTTCCCCCACCTGCTCCCCATCCCCTCGAGCTGGCACAGCAGAGGTGTTTCCAAATGAACGTGGCATCTTTGCATTCTTCCTGCTGGACTGAAACAGCCCTGAGCAAACAGCCCTGAGGCTCCCTCATCCGCAGCTTTGGGGGAGGGTGGTGGGGGCAGATCATAGAATCATAGAATTAGCCGGGTTGGAAGGGACCTCAGAGATCATCAAGTCCAACCCTTGTGTAGTTAAACCCAGTGGCAGGGGGAAAGCTGCAATAAGTCTGGGTGGATGGGGGCCCCAGGGGTCCTGTGGGTGTGAGGAGAAGCAGAAAGGGCTGGGATGGCCAGACCCTGCTGGCTGTGCTGCCCATGGAGGGCGGGGAGCTGGAGTGGAGGAGCAGCGGTGGTGGTTTCCATGTGAGGAATGACTAAATATCCCAGGGCTCTTCCGCTGGGGAAGATGGGCTGGGGCATTGCAACAGGGCTGTAAAATCATGGCTGGCCTGCAGAAAGAAGTTCCTGCCAGGTTCCCGTGGTGGGAGGATGCAGAGCATGGCAGGGGGCTGATGGCTTGTTCCATGCTGCTGTGCAGCAGTGGAGCTCATTGCCATGGGGCCTTTTGGGTGCTGTGATATTTGCCTGGGTTCGTGGAAAAATTTGTGGGTTTGCATGGAGAAAATCCACAGGTGTCTGGTTATAGCTGAAAGCCCCCTTTTCCACCCCTGACTGTGAATGAGGTGCCCAGAACCACATTTCACCTTGACCTGGCCCAGGCAGGTTCTGCAAATCTCCAGCTCAGCAAGGGACGTGCAGCCCTCTGAGGGTCCCACACCAGCTGAGTGCCACGGGGGATGATCAGAACTGCCTGGTGTGTGCCAGTGTTTGCTGAGGAGGCCAGTGCTGAGCCTTGCCCTGGGCTAGAGCTGGAATTATCTTTTGTCCTTCATTAGGAGAAGAAATACTGCTGCAGCTGCACTGGCATCTAGTGACTGGTTAAATTAATTCCAGGGTTTTTATTGCCTCTGGCTATCCCAGACCTTTGTTTCTTGTTTCATGTTGTTAAAAGGGAGGGTTAACTGGGTCCCAGGGGGGCTTTTTCTCTCTGGTCAAAACAGTTCTGATGTTTTCAGCACGCAGAATTATTGCCCATCTGCGGTGCCTCATTGTTAACGCACAACAGTGGAAGCGGAGATGGCCTGTGGTCAAGTTGGCAAGGAGGCACGAGCCCTTGAGCCCAGTGTGACCCCTCGTTTTGTTGAGTGGCTGTGGGCAAATTGCTCCATCTCTAGGTGCAAGTTCAGCAGGAGGGTGAAAACCTGGCCCCACGGCAGCTGGTGGCAAAACTCCCACTAAGTTTTATAAGCGGAGAAAATGAAGCGGGGAGTCCCTCCTGGAGTTGTTTCCCTGCTGAGGAAGCAGAAACGGGTTTCAGCCAGTGACTTGTATTTCACCTTACAGCTTCTCCCACGTGTGAATTGTTTTTCTTGCTGTGTTTCTGCCCCCTCCTTCCAGGGTGAGGATCTCCAGCACAGGCGCTGCGGGCCAAATCTGGAGGTGCCGTGGGACAGATGTGATTTGTTAATGAGGGAGGATCAGTTTAGGGGCTCAGGAAAATACTTCAAATTGGGCAAACAGAAAGAACAGGGAGGTAGGGAAAGGCAAGAGATACTCCTGGCAAGAGCTATGGTGTCCTCTTCTGTAAGTGTGTAATAACCAGGTGGCTGCTGCTCCTCTGCTGCTGTGCAGTGAAAGGCAGCAAGGACAATGAGGAAGAGCTGGGTGGGTTGGAGACTTCCCTGGTCCTCATTACTGATGGGCAGAGATCTGGAGTGAGCAGAGAGAAAGAGATAAGGTATGACCTGCCTGCTGCAGGCAGTCCAGAGCTGGTTATAATTCTCAGCAGAGCCTGGAAACCCCCTGTGTGGCTGCAGGGGGTTTACCCAGAGGATAAGCTCAGCTCTGCGCTGGGTGTTGGTGCATGCAAAGAATCAGAGCAGCGCAGTGATGCTTCTGGGACCTGTTGCTGCCAGCCATGGAGGTGAAGCCAGCCACCCATATCCAGGTGTGAAGGGGTTAAGCCTTCTCCTGGCCATATGGTTGCTCCCAGTCCTCCTGCCTGGGTCTGTGGTGGTAGCACCGGTGACACAGCTCCGGTGCCATCCCACACGGCATGATGAGGCCACCTGGGCAGGCTGGAGGGACCGGGGCAGCCCTCCTGGGGAAGGGTTAAGCAAAGAGAAGCGGTGCCGATGCCAGGCTGGGTGTCCAGGTTCTCCCTTGGTGGAGGTCAGCGGTGGTTCATGGGAAAGGAAAAATTGGCAGCTGGGCCGGATGTCCCTGCATTTCCCCTCTTCCTGCAGCCGCCTGAACGACGTTCCTTATTTAGCTTTCCTGACGGACAGGAGGAATCTGATGGCGGAAACTGTCACTGCCTGATAACAGCTCAGGGACCCCTTTATGATGGGCGGCACGGCAGGGAACGGGGCAGCGCTGCGCCGGGAGGGGCGGGACGGGACGGGACGGGCAGAGGGGGCTGCCCTTTGCACCGGGATTTGGGGAGGAGGGAAGGGCACTGGAAACCCTTCCCTTTGTGCTGGTTTGTGGGCAGCCCCTCAGTGCTATTTTAGAATACTCTCAAGGCCAAAAAGCGATGGCATGTAACTGTTATATTGGGTTTTTTTTCCCTTCTTCTTTTTGGTGAGGTATCTGAGCTGGTGGAAAGGGCCCTTGAGTGGGGAAAGGGAAGGCACAGAGCAAAGCCACCCAGCAAAGGTCCAAGGTGAGGTGATGAGGCTTTCCACTTGCTGCCAATGAGGACGTGAGGGGCAGCCAGAGCTGGGATGCTTCAGCAGGCACTGGGGGTGATGACCAGTGCCAGGAGTTGAGCACACACATCAATATTGGGACCAGCTCCTGTACAAGGGTGTTTGGACCAACACTGAGATAGAGATGTTACTGTAACCCTCATTGTCCTCAGCTTTCACTCTGTAGATGGCATCTTGCTGGTGTCTGGCCCATTCTCTCATGTGCCCAGTGATCAGCCCCAAAACCACAAAGGGTCCTGAAATACAGCCTGTATTTCAATGTATCCATTGATTTTTATCTTGCATCTGTGGAGGCCACCAGGCTGCTCCCATACCAATAAAAGCATTGTTTCCATGGCAATTAATGTACTTTGAAAGGGCAGAATGTACAGTGGGACTGTATGTTTTTTAAAGTGCAAGGCATCCCTTGCTGCTGGACTGGACATTGGACCCTTGGTCTGCAGGATGCCCAGCTCCACATGGCTGTGCTCAGTGCTGGGATGGGGGGCACAGCAAGCCAGGGGGCTACCAAAAGTCACACTGCAACCTCACAGTCCCAACATCACTGGTCCTCTGCTGCTTGGGGAGTTTTGTTCCTGGGGTGGGGGGGTAAAGCTGCATGCTACATGGTGTGTGTCTGAGGGCTTTGGCTGAGCAATATTAAAAACCTCCCTGCAAGACTGAAGCTCTTGGTAGGAACCTCCAGGAGTTGTTTTTGTTCTCTGAGCAATCTGTTCTGTGACCTGGTCACCTACCTTAGCATCCCTGCATTGGAGGATTGAGGTTTAGGCCATCAAATTCCTTTTGTGTTTGCTGTCTGTCATCAAGCAGCACAGGCAGCAATGGGAAATGCTGTACCAGTCTGTTTGTGTTCATATATTGCTCTGTCACTGCCACAGGTACGTGCAAGGCATGTGGGAAGGAAGCAGAAGCTTCTGCCCCAAAGTCTGGTGCACATTTCAGGATGAGGTACCCACGGGGAATTACAGGGTTTTGCATCCTCCTGGCTATTCTGAGGCAGAAAAAGCAGAAAAAAGTTGTATTGCAAGGTTGCTGGGTTTTGTTTTTTATTTTTAATTATACATGCTTCTCGTGGTGTTGCTTCCTAGAGTGATGCATGGTTGCCATCACAGTGAGATAATTTCCTGCAGTGCCTTCCTGGGCAGGGGCCATCTCACCCTGTCCCCATCAGGCACTTGCTCTACAGTCAGCAGGGGGAACAAAGGCTTTTTTGGAGGCACTCCATCCCATCTTCAAAGAGGTGTTGAAGGAATTACCATTGGGGAGATGATGTCTCAGGCTGTTCCCAGGCTGTGTCACACTTGTGTCCCCAGGACTGGCACCGTGTCTCTGCTGGGTTGCATTTTTCTGTGCTATCCACCCTTTTCCTCACCCTCCATCCCCACCCCAGCAGCTTCCAGCTGCACGAGGGGACAGGCATGGTCTGGCAGTGTGTAAAGTGAAAGAGCAGTAGCAACCAAAACAACTGATGGCCCCAGCCTCGGGAGACGTGGCCGGGCAGTAATGGGATCATGTGGTGTGAGCAGTAGACAAAGGAAGGAAGTTTTTATTACTGGGCCAAATCCTGGAGTCCTTCAGTTGTATTTAGGCCAATGCCTCAATGACTTCAGTGGAGACTGCTCTGAGTAAAGAGAGGAGAAAGGGCTTCAGCATCTGTTGCAGGGAATTGTGTCACGTGGGAAGCTTATAAAAAAATTTGCAAGCTCATGATGGCTTTCCTGAGCAGCCAGCAATAGGCAGGGAGTGGTGCCCATGTCAGCCTGGCCTCCTGCCTGGGTCACTGTCCTTATCCTCTCTGAGGACACAAAGCACCCATCCTGCAGTGGGTTCACTATTTTGGCTCCTGGTGGGCTTCAGGGGGCTCAGCAGAGCCCACGGGGCTCAGGCAGGTGCCTCAATCTGGGCAGTGGCTCCACAGATTTGTGGTCTGTCGACACCTTCACAAAACTCAGGAGACCCACAGAGGGTTTTTGGGTCCTCTATCACTTTATGGAGGTGTGTGGTCTCTTCATGCAGCAGGGAAGTCTGTGAAAGTTTTCCTGGTTTTATGTATTCAAAAAAAAAAAAAAAAAAAAAAAGTCTACAGAAAGTGCAGGGCTATGTAGCAGAGCCTGTAAAAGTCTCTGAGCTTGGGTCTCCTTCTCTGACTTGTGTCTCCATTTCTGATACATTGGCATCTGTGAAGATGGATGTTGGATATAGTGACCTAAAAAAATAAATACTGACAAAAGTGAGGGTCAAGTCAGTAGTTTCCACAGACAACAGTAAATCTTGATATTTACTAAGGCAAGAAGGTTGGGCACAAATTGTGGTTTATATTTGGGTTTGGAAATGTCAGCTCAGAGTGATGGCAGCCAGAAAAATCCCATCCAGCAGAGGTGATGGCATCCAGTGCCCACAGAAATCCATCACCCATGTGGTGGGATGAGCAGGCTCCCCAGGAAAATATAATTTCATTTAAGTGATCATCATCCCTTCACCATGCTGCAGTGCTTGGCCCTCAGAAAGCAAAGGGCAGAAGTTCTATGGTATGTCCCAAAAGTGTGGTGGCCAACTGCCCTGCAGGATGCTCCCGTGGGAGATGCATGCATTTCACACCAAGAAACTCCCTGTGCTGCTGGGCAGGCAGTGCCTGGTCCTTGTGCTGGGGTGAGACATGAGGGGATCGACCACCTTGCCTGCAAACTGAGTTACCCAGCAACACCTTTGTAAAGCAGTTTAGATAATGTAGTGATATGACTCCTCATTTTGTTTGCTGGTTGGTGCCAAACTTACCAGATCTGGCAGGTCTTGTAAGTGCTGGCTCTGGCAGTACCAACAGTGCTGTGTTGGGACCAGGGTATAGCTTCATCTTCATCTCCTCCCTGTGCCATGATGTCCCACTGCACAAGTGAAGGGGCCATGGTGTACCCAGTCTTGTTTTGGGTTTGGGCTCTTGGTTTGGGCAGGCAGGCTCAGCCCCAGAAGGTGTTCCCTTGGGTGACAGTGTCGTGGTGGGATTTTCCCACTTGGTCACTACACTTGCTTGCTCGTGTGGACTAATAGAGGCAACCAGGGTGGTACCTGGATGTCCCCAATTTCAACACTGCAAGATGAGCTTTGATGTCCCCCAAACCTCCTGTGGTGTAGGGATGCAGGAAGCTGTCCAATGACATTGGTCACAGCAGAATTGTCCCCAGGCTGTGATGCCTCCTGCCATTCTGTCTGCATTGCCCAGCGTTTCCCCTCCACAACTCGCAGCATTTCACAGTATTTATGGCCACTCCTCGCCCTTGGCTGCTTAGACAAATAAAGCCTAATGCAGCCAGAGGCTGTTAATCCCTGGGGCTCTCTGGCCTCCCAGCAATAACAAGGCCTGGGTGGCATTTGAAAGAATGCACTGGGGGAGAAGGGGGAGTGCTGGGATCTATCTGGTACATGGTGGTGAGAATCCAAGCCTGCCTGCCTTGAAGATAAGTGGTGTTGGCCGGGCTGAGCTCCTGCTCAGAGGTTAAAGTGGTGATGGAAGGCAGGAGACTCCATGGTGTTGGCCCCGCAATAACCTTTGCCTAAGGAAAACACTTCTTAATACAATAGTAGATTGGAGAGGAAAAAAAAAAAAAAAAAAAAAAAAGAAAAAAAAAAAAGAAAATAAACAGGGCCCCATGTGAACTTAGGAAACCTGTGCTGGAGTGGGGAGGCATATGGTGAAAAGGCCTGAGCAGCACCTGGAAGGGCTTCAGCCCCAGGACCTGGTTGTTGGAATGGGAAGTAGCCTGTGTCTGAAAGAGCCCCTTGGTCCAATTTGATGCTGAAACAGCCCTACTGCCAAACATCTTCTCCTGCCTTTGTGGTCCAAGCCAAGGTGTCTTCCCTTTGTTCACACCTTGCCTTTCCCATAGGGCAGAGGAGGCCATCCCCAGCCTCACCCCATGGTTCCAAGAACCAAGTACCTTGTGGTGACCAAACAGGGACGGGTGAGGAAGTGGCGTGTTGTCTCTTTAGCACAGTTTCCCTGGCAGTGCTTGTGCTCCTTCACTGGAAGTCATCAGCCTGTGTAAACGCTTCCTTCCCATTGCGTCCGCTTGCGTGCTCTCCCTGCTGAGCTGCGTGGCAAGGGAAGCACCTTGGAATGGGAAAACAACCTCTGAGCATTAACAGGAGAGTAACTGGCTGTTTATGAAACTTGGTAATGCTCTTGTAAGCTATTTTTAAAAAGCAGCATAAAGCGTTCTACTTTACTGGCCTTCAGATAGCACCGAAGTCCGATAGTGACATTCAGGTTGGGTGCCTCATGGTAGGAATTGTTCTGTGACATGCAAAGTGTGACATTTCCAACTCAGCTTTTCTTGGAAGAGAATTAAATGAGTTTCATCGCAGTGAGAGTGGTGTTATGTGGAGGTGGAGAGAGAAATCTGTGCAGATGTCAAACAGCCAGCTAATCTCGGTGACGCTGATGCCCCCGTACACTTTGGCTCTCAGAGATGATGATTATCATCTCCTGCTGCAGCAGGTCCTGGCTCGTGGTCACAGCTCTGCGCCAAGAGAAACAGAGAGCGTGTGCATCTGTAATTTGCCATCATGTCGTGGGCAGCCCTGCAGGGACAGCTTTCCTCCTGGTGTCCCAAGTCTCTCCATCTTCAAATCTCTTTGCCCAGCAGGGAGCAGACAGAATCACAGCCCCAGGGGCGAGGAGCAACCAAGCAAAGCCCTCTGTGGGGGTAGAGCTTTGCTGTGCATTACAGAGCCTGTCCCTCTTGGGGATCCTGCAAAGAGCAGGGTAAGAATTTTATTAACCACGTCAGGGAAGGCTCTGGGTTTGGCCAGCTCCAGCTGCTTTCAGGGATGGCAGGAAGCCAAGCTGTGCAGTGTTTTCTAGGAGGGTTGAAATTTCTTATCTCCTAGGTTGCTGTGGATGTGTTTACCCCGGGGAGCTGCAGCCCCTGTCCCGCTCACGCGGATGCCGGGAGGGCTCTCAGATCCGCTCAGAGCTCTGCCACAGCCCTCACTGCTTTCGTGTGTCTGACCTCGTACCTGAGCTTTCCTTCCTCTGATGACTGACTCTGCTTTGAAGAGCCTATGCCTGTGATCTTCCTGATGTGCCCACCCGGGTGGAGGCAGCAGAAGGGGTCGTGCAGATGCTCCCTTGTGCACGTGTGGGTGTGCATGTGGAGGAGGGTCCCTGCTCCCCAGGCAGCAGCTCTCTCTCTCTCATGCCTGTGACTGCTCTTCCCTTTTCTTTTTTTATTATTCTTAGGTTATACTCAATGATTGAAAACCCTGCTTTGATGAACAGGAAGTTTCAATTCCTCCTGCACTGTGCTTGTGCTTCCTACTTTCTGGACCCATCCTCATTTCATGTAGCTTTTTCATGTTGTATTGGCTCAGGGATAAATCCATTTTCTTTGTTCCCTGTTATCCTTCATTAGAAGGAATAAGGATTTCTCCTTTCCTGCTTGAGTGTATTTTTTTCCAAGCCAAGGCAGCCCAGTTCCTGCTGCCCTACCCTCTGTGGCTCAGGCAGGCATGGAGATACAAAGAGGCTGCATGGGGGGCTTGCAGGCTCTCTGGAGCATATGGGGAATTGAAGCCAGGTTTTCCAAGGCCAAGATAATCATCTAATTGCAAAGCTGTTTTCCCCCCTTACCTTGTTCATCAGCTTCCCTCACACTTAGCAGCTGGTGATCAAGTTGAGGATGGGTAGTACTGCAGAGAACAGGCACTGCCAGATCCAGGGCATCTGTTTGGTTTGAGGGTTCTGAATTGATTTCAGTTCACAGCTAAGTAGCAAGCATCTGGATGTGAATTCCAGGGACATGAAGATGGAAGAGCAGGTCTTTTTTGCTTGGCATGTCCCCAGTCCAGCTGCATTGCTTGCAGACCCCTGAATAAGCCCAGCAAGGTCAGCCTGGTGGGATACAGGCAGGGTCTGCAAGCTTTGCTTGCAGGGGAGAAACCTGCCCTGAGTGGGACAGGGTGATTTTTTTTCAGTGTCTTGCTTGGCCTGTCTATAAGCCAAGAGTCTTAGGAAGTGCTAAATTTCAAAGGGCAGCAATTAAGCCCACACACATCAAGCAAAAAGCAAAGCTGAAATTTGCTTTTTTTCTTTCCAAATGTTGCTGCCCTTTTCTCTCCCTGCTCAGTGCTGACCCTCAGGCTCTGTCTGGCTCCCTGGTCAGCTGGCTCTGCTTCCTCATTTCCCAGTGAGAGTTGGATGATGAGGCCTCACTTAGCTTGAACTCCTTCTTTCCCATCATCACATCCACGTCTTGTTTCACCTGAGCACGACCTCTGGGAATGGCTCATGGTGGAGCTGTAGTTAATGGTGTCCAAACTGAGGGGGTGCAGAGACTCTGCTCTCCTCCCCACTGCTTCTCAGGCTTTTCCCTTTCTCTGTGTCTGTGCCAAGTCCTGGTGCCACAGGTGGAAGCCCCTGCCTGATTGCTGGGGTTGGTTCTGGTTCTGCCTGGGCTGCCACCAGCCTCGGTGTGGGTACCTGGGGCTCCTGGGAAGGGGACAATGACCTGGTCTGAGCAGGAGGAGCCCTGCTCTGCTTTGGCAATGGGTGTTTTAGGGACTGCTAGACCTGGATGTCTCACCTGGGTCACTGTGTGTTGGTGGTGACTTGAACTCCAGGAGCTTGTTCCTCATCTTGTGAATCTTCCTATGGGTTTCTCACAGTGGCAAATAACAATTTCATTTGGTAGTTTTCTTGTCTCACTGTGCAAGCTCTCATTTCTTAGTGACCACAGATCTCTTTTTAGTGTCCCATGGGTTTGCACCCACTGCTGCCAGAGGTCCTTCAGCCCAGTGTAGCCCCTGGGGCTGCACCTGGATAGACATGGGGTGGAATTAAACTCTGGATCCTGCAATGGTCAGGCAACTCCTGAGCAGTCACCAATTGGTTAACTGGAGGTAGCAGCAGCACCAGCTTTTCCAGAGCTACCTGCCCAGAGACCCCAAACCCCCAGGGCCCATGTGAGGCTCTCCCAGCCCACTATGGCAATCCATGTGTGCTAGCAATGCTTGCTTGCCAGGTACCAGATTTGGACTGACACCTATTTCACATGATGTGTGGGCCATTCATGGTGTTCCTTCGGGTTAGAGACATAAAGAATGCTGCTAATTTCTGTTACTGGTCCCCTAAAGCCACCTGATCCCTCTGCTCTTTCTACGCCACGTTAATTACATCCTGCAGGGGCAGAGAATGTGAGCAGGCCAAGATTTTGAAAGACGTAAATTAAAACAGGAAAAGAAGCAACCTGACGTTCCTTAAGATGTGGGAGGATAATTTTAATTGAGTTTTTCAAGGGTTTAGCCATGCAGTTAATAAGGGCCACTGGCAGAGGGGTGGCTGTGTATGCTAAGCAGGGTGGCTCACCCTGGGGTCCCGCAGAGCCATGGTGGTGGCAGTGGGAGCTACCACAGGTTTTTTGGCATGTCTGGGGATTTATGCCCTTTGGGGAGTGAATCCTGTGACAGTGAATCCTGTGGACAGAATAGGTCTTGTTCCTGGCTGAAGGCACTGGGGTCCCCCTACCCTGCTTGCACATCCCGCTGAGCTGGAGCTGCCCTCCAAAATATCAGGGAGAGGAAGCAATCCTTGGCTTGTTCGTTTCTACAAGGAAATAAAACACACAGATGGCTCGAGCATCCTCTATCTCAAAGGCAGGAAAAGGATTCTCCAGGCAGGAGCAGGCAGCCAACAAAGCCAGGGCAATTCAGGGAACGGGGGACCAAACAAAGCGTTGTCTGGCCAGCCCCTGGCCGAGGGGAAACCAGCTCTCTGATGTGCAGGAGCATCCCTGGCCCCAGCAAGAGCAGCAAACAGCCTGCTCCCCCGGGGCCTGGGGAGGCTGCTGACAGCAGAGATCCTGGAGGAGGTCTGCAGGGTGGCCCCGGGTGACCTGCTGGCCCAGGCCGGACATGTGGCTACCTGACAGGCTAACTTTGGCTCAGGACGTAGCCTCTCGGGGAGGATGGAGCAGGGAGTGAGCATGGGGGGAGTGTAGGGAGAGGAAAGACAGCAGGAGACAGAAATGCAAACATGGCCTGACAGCCCTGGGGCAGGGGGAGGGGAGGAGGAAAAAGCAGGGTAAACCTGGCAGGATGGAGCAGGAAACCGGGCTGGAGCGAGGCCGGGCGATGGTGAGATAGTGCTTCCTGTGGAAGGAGAAAGGCAGACAGATAAACACTGCCAGACTGGAGATGCTTGACCCCTCTTTGGGATGGTGTCCCTGGGGAATGGGTGGCTCTGCCCAGTGCAGACCAGGGTCCCAAAGGCAGGTGGCAGCATGGTGGGGCAATGGGTGTAGCCGTTCTATGCTGCCTTGGGACAGCTGAAGGCTTGAGAGAAGTGCCCTGATTTAACTCCCTGCCTGGAGGCACCAAGGGACCAGGACTGAAGAACGAAAGGGTTGCTTTGTCCAGCTCTTTCAAAAGTGTCTCCTGCTTTCAAGCACCTCTGTTTGTATTCCCTGATGAGGCTGCTGGCTTGGAATTTCAGAAGCTGAAGAAGCCCAGAGGGCTCACTGCTTTTTTTTACTTTCTGGAAGAGACTGAGAGGAGATCTTATTGCTCTCTTCAGATACCTCAAGGGAGGTTGGAGTAAAGAGGGAAAAAGCCTCTTCTCCTGAGTGGACTGAGATAGGACCAGAGGCAATGGATGTAAGCTGTGCCATGGGAGGTTTAGGCTAGATGCTAGGAAACATTTTTTTCACTGAGAGGGTTGTCAGGCATTGGAATGGCCCAGGACAGTGGTGTAGTCACCATCCCTGGAGGTATTTAAAAGGCGTTTGGACATGGTCCTTAAGGACATGGTTTAGTAGTTAGATTATGGTGTTGGTCAAAGGTTGGACTGAATGACCTTGGAGGTCTCTTCCAGCCCAAAATATTCTGTGATTCTTTGCCTCATTCCCCATCAGTGCAAATATTTATGAGATTTTTGTGCTTTGCCGGGAAAGAACCAGTTAATCAAAGTTTATGAGCACTGAGAGGCTAAATGAACTTGTTGGGGTGCAATGTTGTCTTCTGCTTTTGGTGTTGGATAGCAGGGATCAGATGCCAAATAGTGATCACCTCTGTGTTTGTGACTGTTGACCGTAGTTCCTATAATTATTAATTCCTTGTGTCCCCTGCAGGAGGACAGCCTGCCTCAGTGGGAGCAAAGGAGCATCTGATGCTTTGGGAATTTCCTCATAGAGTGGTGAGGGTAACATGTCAGGTCTTGGGGTCCATGGATAAAAACCTCCAGGCAGAGGTGTGTTGTGTCACCATCAGCACTGCTCTCTGTGAGAGAGGGGAAAGGTGTGGACCTGCCTTGGACCTGGACAGAGCTGTTGGTGTGTGGGGGTGCAGGGCTGGGACAGTGATGCTGCTGTAGCATCTTCACAGGCTGAAGAGGGGCTGCAGGGAGGAGCACAGCCCCTGTGTTTAACCCTTTCAGGGACAGGTCTGAAGGGATGGTTACCACAGAGGAACCCCGCAAAAGAAGGGGAGGAGATGCCTTTGTCCTCGGCGCAAATGTACGGTTTGGGGGGGCATTTCCATTACCGTTTTTAATGTATTCATTGCTTCAGCTTGTTCCCAGCTGCACTTTAGCAAACCACCAGTCCCGAGCAGAACCTGCTCCATGATGGTCCCAGTTCCCACCGGGGCTGGGGCTCGCCCTGCCCGCTCTCAGGTTGGACACAAAGCACCCGGTGTTCCGTCCCCACGTCTGCCGGAGCCTGTCATACATTCCTCAGCCTCATGTGATATCTCACCTCTCTGCCAAACAAACCTTCCTCCGCGCTGGCAAGCACCAGGAGGAGGAAGAGGAGGAGCTGACAGCCCTGTGTTCAAATTCCCCCCGCTGCTCTGCCAGCTGCCGCTCCTTGCTCCACAGGACACGCTGAGCCACTCCAGCCCACAGCTGGATGCTCGGGGAGGAGGAGCCGCTCCGTGGGGGGAACTTCAGCCCTGTAGGTGGGAAGCTGGCTCAGCACTGCCTCCGGCACTCGGCCGTGTGTCTGCGAGCATCTGCGGGACCCCCGGTGCCAGGGAGCAGGGCAGGTGGTGATACAGGAGCAGGGGGGGAAGGGGTGGCTGGAGCAGAAAGGGGAAGATGGCACCTGTGGTGCTGGGGATAGTTCCTACAGGACATGGGGAAATGGTGTTCGTGGAGTTTCACCAGTGAATGCAGCTAATTCAGACAAGCCCAGCTGGAAAGCTGGAGGTCTGCAGAAAGGACAGTGCAAGATTTCTCCTCACTCTCTCCCGCTGTCAGCTATTGCTGCTCTTCTGCATTAAAAAGGGTTGTTTAGTCCCTGTTTCCCCACTGCCAATGAGGTACCAGAGTGTTATTGTTGGCTCTCCAGCAGCTCATTGCTCATCTCATAACTATGATGTGTGATTGCATGTTGAAGTGAGTGTCTTCTCCTGCTGGCAAGGGAAGAGCCCACCACTGCCTTCCCAGCCTGTGGGGGCAGCTTAGGGCAGCCAAGGCTTTGGACTTGGGGGGTAAAACCCAAGGGAAATAGGAAGCAAGATGAGCCACATTGGGCTGTCTTGTAGCACTGGGAGATGAGTTCAGGGCATTCGGAGTTCTGTCAAGCCCCAGCCAGGGACAGCACAGAGGAGCTGCCTGAGCCCAGCAAGTTGAAAGAAGCTCATTTGTGGTTCTTTGTGTTGCTGACCCAGGAAAAGGGTAAATTCAGGTGCTCCATCCTAGAGGCTTGGTCTAGGGGTTCAGTTACTTCATACAAATTGGCCAGAAATCCCTCCTGTAGAAAGTGTTCAGCTCTCAAGTTCCTGCCTTGCTTTGTCAGGATGCTCATTGACTGGAAATTTTTGCCTGAATAAAGCAAAGTATTCTGGGAGGGTGATATCAGCATCAGGGTAGCTTGCTGGGGGAAAGGACACTTTTTTCCCTTCCAGCCTCTTGTTTTGCCCCAGTGAGTGGGCAGGCTGAAGTGGGCTGGGTATGCAAGGTGCAGGGAGACAAGCAGGAGCATGGAACCCCATCTGGACAAGCTTTGCTCCATCCATTATATTTTTTCAGTTCTGTTCACAAAACCTCCAACTTAGGTGTCAGGAGTGTGAGCTCTGCTGGTTAGGTGGGGACAGGCTGTGGCCAGAGCCATCCAGTTCAGCGTCGGGGAAGGAAGTCAGCGAGAAGGACAGAGTGTGAACAAAATCCCTCTCCGGAAAGGCGCCCCGTTAATCAGTCAGCGGGGCCGACTCAGCAGGGAGGGAGGGAAGGGGAAGCAGAGAGGGGCTGAGGGGGTGTGCGGGGGCTTGGAGGGAGGATCCGGTGCTGGGCTTCCTGCGAGTGGAAGCAGACACAGAGCAAGAGCCACGTCCATGCCACACCGTGCCATACGTGTGCAGCCTTGGTGCAGGTTTCCAAAGCCATCGCTCACTGTGGCAGTGCTGGCTCTGGCCATGTTGCTCTGTGGTGCTTTAGCCATGGCAAGGGAAAACCCAGGCCCCTGGTGAGGTTTTCCCACTCGGTGCTCAAGGTCAGGAACAAGGCTGGAGCCTGTGGAATGCTCAGCCTCTGCCAGACACCCTGGGGTGGGTGGCACCCTCCAGGGTGATGGTGGCTTTCCCACCAGGCTGGGAGAGCCCTGAGATGCAGAACACCCATGGGGAGCCCCACTGTGTTGATAGCAGCAGTGATTTCAGGGTGCATAAAGAGGTGGAGGGGGCTGGAGAAAATGAAGGAGCTGCCACTGATAAGGAGAAGACCCTCGGTGCAGCCTGGCCCCTTTCAGAGCCATGTGCTGCGAGATCAAGGCTAAGAAAATTGCTGGGAAATGCACTTCTCTGAAAATAGACAAGGTGTGAGTGGCTGTGGGATCCTGCTTCCTCTCCCCGCATCCCATCAATCCCCCTCTGTTTATTTTAATATCCTGCTGCCAACTTGCTTGGAAACCATCTTGAAAAAACAAAGCTCTCCAGGGCTGCCGCATGCCTTTTTAATTACATTAATGCTTTCTCTGCTCAAGGGCCCGAGTTGGTGTGCACGGGAGAGTGGGGTCTGCTTGGAGGGCTGAGGAGATAAAGCTGGAGGTGGGGAAGGAGGGACTTGGAGGAGAGGAGACGCTCCATGCTCTGGAGACATCTCCCTTGCACCTTGGGATTTGACGGAGACACGAACCATCTGCGTGTTGGATAGTGGAGATTTAATGGCCAAACCCAGCACCGAGTTCAGTACTGAGGAGGGTGAGACACAGGAGAAGTACAGCAAGGCACGTGCTCTCTTGGAGAGTGAAGGGCAAGGGCAGAAATGGGGTGGATCCATCTGGCAAGCATGGAGAGAGATGGGGAATTTTGGGGGGGAGAGGGTGGGGAGGGAGAAGCTGATTACTTCTAAGATGCTTTTGCAGGCCAGGAATGCCTCTGTGTATCCCTTTGCCTGGGCTGGATGTCACAGGTGGCTGTGGGCATCCCAAGATGCCAGCCCTGGTGTGGGGTGTTGAGATGAGCAGTGGGTCCCCAGTGTGAGCCAGTGCCTGATGTGGGGAATCCCCAAAGCTCCCGGCAGAGTGGGGCCAGTGAGGAGGCCAGATGGCCACGAGGGACAGCCTGGCACTGGCTGCCAGCAGCAGGAGTGTCCCCAGCCTCGTGCTGCGGTGCTTTCTGAGGGAGCAGTGGTTCCTTTTCCTGTTGTACTCATGGAGGGCTGCAGACAGGATGCATCTGCAGGAATCCCACAGCCTCAACCTGCACAGATCGTACTTTTTCTTTCTTCCCCTCCACCCGCTGGTGTTGTTTGCTAACAGGTCACTGAGCAGCATGTGAAGGGAGGCAGGGGGTTATTTCTGTGGCTGTCCTGCCCCTCCCAAGCCCAGTGGTGGGGCAGATGCAGTGCACAGCATTGGCCAAGAGGCTCTTGCCACCTTGGACCACTTCCTGAGTGGCTCAATCAAAGGGGATGGCTCCGGTTCTGAGACCCACTTCAGTGTCTCTCACAGCCAGCCCTTGACTCCCAAACCAGAGTTTTGGGGATTAGCTTTCTGCTCGCTGGCTGGAGCACCAGCAGGATGAGAGGGGCTGCTGTCCCCAGCCAGACCTGTGGCCCCCTGCATTGTTCACATTCTGGTTTGAGCACCATGGGGGTGGCAGGCACCCCTGTCTGCTTGCTGGGGCAATGGACTGGTGGCCTGTGGACATCTGGAGAGCAGTGTTTGCTCTGGGATAAAAGTGTCCAGCATTAATAGGAAATGCAGCTTAGCAGTCAGATTCTTCTCCACCCACCTCTCTGCCCCCTGCCCCCCACCCCCTTTTTTTTTTAATAAACCTTGTTGTATTTTGAAGGGATTTTACCAAAAATGTGCTCATTTATTTTCACAGCCCCAGGGCACATTTTTGTGTGTGACATCACATCTGATGTCCCCTCCCTCAGGGAAGGGGAGGCTGGAGGCACAAGGCAGGGTGTCCTCCATGGGCACCAAGCACCGCCCGGTCGCAGGGGCCACGGTGACACCAACCCAACCCCTGTGTTGAGTGGTGTCTGCAGGATGGGCCGTGGGGAGCAGGACCCCCATGGCGGTGGAGGTGGTCCCTGGGCTGATGCCAGGGAAGAGGATGATGAAGGGAAGAGGAGGTGGGAGGTAGTGGGGGGAGATGGCCACTGCTCCACCGTTGCCATGGGGGCAGCCGCCAGGGACGGCCACCTCGGAGCCGCGCGCAAGCGGGAAGGAAGTGGAGAACAATTGGGGAGAAGAAGGCCGGCAGCCCCGGCCTGGCCGTGCCGACGGTGCCGCTCAGCACGTCCCCCCACTGCCACGTCCCCCTCAGTGGCCTTCCTGGTAGTGGTGGCCCCTGGGCACCCTGGCTTCCCCCCCATCCCGACTCCTCACACTGCACCTGGTGGCCATTTGGTGTCTCCCAGGGCGGGTTTAGGGGCTTCTCAACTTCCATGGCTTGGCTGTGCCAAGGGGCTTCCAAGGCCTGCACTCCTCAGGCCATGGGTTTGGAGGAGAGTTGTCATATGATGTTCCTGCTGCTTGTGAAACTCATGGAAACACCGTGTCATCGAGACCTTTCCCTCTCTGCCAGATGTCTGATAAATGAGTTTGAATGTTCTGAGGAAAGGAGACAAATGTGCGCTGAACACAGTCACAAAAACCTCAGTTCTGTAGAAAAAGGAGCCAGCAACATATTTTTGCATTCTTTTCTTCCTCAGCATCTACCTGAGTCACAGCCTCACATTTCACAACTTTTTTTTCTTCTTCTATTTCTGTTTAGTTTGCTTGCTTGTTTTCGCAGTCACTGAGACTTTTCTTTTGAATTATCTCACTTCTCCAGAAGCTGGAATTTTAAGATAAGGATCACAAAGTAAAGACAAGTCAACAACACCATGCTAATGAAAAACAACGGGTATGTCTCTGAGTAACCAGTACTTCAAGATGTTTTGCCCATGAGGAACTCACTCAGGGTTCGTGTCTGGCATGCCGGAGGTGCAAGCATCCAAAAAGTGGGACTCTTCCAAACAAAAGCTGGGAGACAAAGAGTGTGAAAATGTGTTCAACTGCCCATCCTTCAGCCTGGATAATTTCACTTCTGGAATGCCTGCTCAGCTGTGGTGCAGGGAAAGGGCCTTCTGTAGTCCCCAAATGTTTGGTCCTGTTCAGGTGGCTGCCTGTACCCGAGAGTGCTGAGCAGGAGGAGGGCATCCCATGAATGCTGCTGGCTCCTGCAGCACCTCTGCACAAACACAGGAGTTTTGCATTTGTGGTATCTGGGCAGGTGGATTTTGCCCCCTGAAGTAGCAAATTACTTGTGTGCAGAAAAATCTCCCGACAGACTCCCTTCAGTCATCAGATAAGATCAGTTTGAAGTACTGGTCCTAGTGAGGAATGGCCACACCTGAATTCCCTGATTCCTGGTCGTCCACTCTTTTTCTGCCCCTCATCTGTGCCAGTCTGTCTGGGGCGCTCTGGCCCCAGCTCTAGAGCTGTTGCTGAAGAGCAGACTCCTATGAGGTGTTTCTTTCAAGAGGCTTTGCCCTCCTCTGGGTCTGTGATGCCAAAATAGCTGCATCCCAGAGTGCTGGGTCCAGACCAGCAGATGTCTGCATCATCCCCTCTCTGCTTTCTCTCCACAGATCTGGTTAGCAGCTATTCTATGACCCCTCCTACTCTTAGCATCACCGAAGAGGAACACATCATCAACACCAAGGATACTCTGAACATCACCTGCAGGTAAGGTTCATGGCTCTGCCTAGGCTGCTCTTACCCAGTAAGCATTGGAGCTCCAGGCAAGAAGACCCTACTAGGGATATCTTGGCTGTAGCATGCTTGCAAATTAGCATGACTGACTAGAAATCTGCCACGTTCATCAAGTGTGGATTAATCTAATTAATTAATTGAAAAAAGAAGCTGAAAACATCTCGGAGGAGGCGGTGATAACCTTCACTGTAGTCTTGCAGGCAGAAGGGAGATAGAGAAACATTTGCATGAACTTTCTAACTCTCTTTGTCTTTCTCCAGTATTGCTTATTCTCACCTCATCAGGGGCTGCAAGGACTGTAGATCTGGCTCTAAATCTGACAGGTCACTTGGGGAAACTTGAGAAATATCCATGGGAGAAGGCATGGCTGCACTTAGTGGTGTCTGTGAGAGGCTTCCAGCTTTTCTAGGAAGCTGGGATTTAATGTTCTTCCTTGTATGTGTGAAGAGAAGCCAGGTGGATAATTCTGTGAGAGGAGCTGGAGGCTGTCGGGTTGTTTTGGAGACTGTGGCTCTGAGAAGGTAGTGTGGGGACACTTGGCTATACATATTCTCAGCACTACCTTCTGTCTTGGAAAGAAAATTTAAAAAAAAAAACACAAGTGGGACAATTGACCAAGGTCAATTTTCCTGATAAAGCTGGAGTTTCCCTTCAGCATTCTTGGGACTGAGTGCTAGAGCCCAGTAGGGGTAGAAAAATCAGTGTGGGCCTCAAATGGGTGTTTCTTGGTGTTATATATAACCATGGAGCAATTACTGCAAACACTTGGCTAGCAGTGTGTTCGTGTCCTGTTGCAAACATATTTAACTTTTCCTGGAACAGATGACATTGCTTTTACTTCATGAATCAACTTGTAGCCAGGGGACAGGGACAGAGGAGACCTTGTTGGTGGCCATAGTCAACTGATTTCACCCAATCTGAGAAGCTAAGCAGTTGTGGGTTTGTTCATATGGTGACCTGAGAACATCTGGGGCTGGCTGCTGGGGACTGGTCCCATGCTGCTGCTTCCCTAGGGATTGCCATGGAGCTTGGTGCCTGAGAGTGCTGCACGCTGTGGAACAGACCTGTTGTCTTGCAGCAGCTTCAGATGGGGAAGATGATGGATACTTGGGACATGCAGAGACAACTGTTTATTGATCCAAGGCTAAAGGACACACTGAAGTTAGAGGTGTGCTTAAAGAAAGTGTCTTCTGCAGCCATGAGCATACCTGTTAAGCACCATGAAGTGGAAAACTTTTCTTTTTTGGTAACCCTCCTGGACCAGGAAGGGCAAGATTACCTTGTCCCTGTGCACTTGTTTAGGTATCAATTAGTATGAGGGAAAATGAGATCTCATTTCCAGTGCAGGCTCTGCACAGTCTGCCCTTGCAGGGAGCATCGTACAAGCCAGAGTCTCTAAAAGTGGCAGCAAGCTCCCAGTTTCCTGCTGCAGTGCCAAGACTCATTTTTCTGGCTCACTAGGCAGCATCCATACAGCCTGCTGGTATGGACACAGCTGAGATAAGGAACATCCCTGTCTCTGCCTCCCAGGTGGAGGATGAATTGTCCAGGAGAAGAGCAGCAGAACCATCTGCAAACAGTATTAAAATGCATGCACTCCCTGCCCACGTGCTCCATGTGTGCCCCCCACCTCTGCATCCTGCTACCCTGGATGTGCCCCTCTGGGATTGTGCAGTGTCTTTCACACCACCTGCACGTAGACAAGTCTCAGCATCTCCTGCATGGCTCCTGTTCTCCCCCTGAGTTCTTAAAACTGTGTTTGTCTAATGTCTTGAGGAAAGGATTTTGACTGTGGGACACTATTGCTCCATTTGAATGAAAAGGAAATCTTTCCTGGACCCTGGATCTCTAATTACACCCAGCTGCTTCTCCAACCTCTTCTCTGGACCATGGCCCACCCTGGGAAGACCTGGCTTGTGTTAATGGGAGCTGAAGGGAAAAACATGCAGACCACCAAGAGAACAGGCAAAGGAGAGGATGGTGGGGCAGGGTAAGACAGAAACAAATATTAAATCAAATCCAGAATCCAGGGATTCCCTGATGAGCATTATGTTGGAGGTGGCTTCAGTTTGACCCTGATATTCCCTTGAGAACAATGTCCTCTGGCTGCTCTTTGAGCTGCCCTGAAGCCAGGAGTACAGCCTTGCTTGAAGAAGTACTGTAGCAGAAAGCTGATCTCAAAACCCACCCCATGAGACTCCCTGGAGACCTTTTGAGCTTCACCCACTGAGTGTGAGAGTCCTGCAGCCAGATGCACTCTCAGGATGCCTTGCAGCAGCCTGGATCCCACACACCCACAGCTCTGCAGCCCCCGTCCTGTCCTGATCAGTGACCACAGTCTGTGCCAGGCCATGGGATAAGCAAAGTCTCTGGAGCTGAGCATGATGAGCAGAGGCTCAAAGACACAGCACACCCCCAAGGGGCCTCCAGATGGAGAGGCTCTGCTTTCACAAGTGGCATAACATACAGGCAGGTTTTCCCCAGGCAATGCACCTCTGAAAGGCCCAAACACAGCAAAGGACCAGTGTAGGAGCATTCCCCAATATACAGCTTGTGCCAGAGCTGGCTAAGAGCCCCAGCAGTGTTTTGATCTAAGCATGTGGCAGAGCAGAGTAAAGGGACTGATGTCCACACAGACAGTGCGTCTTTTATTAGCTCCCATCCCAAGAAGGAAGGAAAGAATATTGTGAATCTCTGCATTGATGCCCTCAGCAGCCTGTGCTGGGGGAAAGAAGAGAGTTCATGCTGTTCTGGCTCATGAATATTGGAGCAGAGCCCACAGGAGTCAGCTGCACAACAGCAGAAATCTCCAGAGGTATTGACTCTGTCCTGGCTATGCCAACCCAGCCCCATCTCATTCCATCCCATCCTGCAGGTGCTGGGCACTCAGGTGGAGGGGGAGCATCATCCAGCTGTGGTATTTAGAAAAAGAAGGGCAAGGTTGGCCTTTGCTGCCCAGAGATTTGTTAATAGAGCTGACTCACAGATGCTTGCAGATGCACAAACCTTTCTCTGGAAAAGAGGAAGTATTTGACCCTGGAGCCCTCTTGGGTCCTGTGAAGGATATGAGCCTGAGGACAAGGCAGTGCTCCTTCATGGCTGCTCCAGAGCAGTGCACAGGGACACACAGCACCTGCTCCTTTTTCCTACACGTGTGAGTGCTGTGAACATCCACTGGTGCTGAGGGATGTGTCTTATCCCAGCTAAACCACAAAGCCACAGCCAGCTTTGCCCATCATAGAATGCTTGGGAACTTCAAAGAGGATTGATGCAAAATAGTGCCAATTGCAACGTCTCCCTTGAAGAGCATCTGTCCTGTACAGATTTAAGAAAACAGCTGTGGAGAAGCCTACAGAGCATCTGTTTCCAGCTGGCATCAGCAGGCTTCACAGCCCAGAGGCAAGTTATCACGGAGCTGAAAGAAAACAACTTGGGAACAAATCTTCAAAGGTGACAGGAGGGAGGAAACCATCCAAAACTGCTGCCTGGACCTTCTGCCAAATGTGGAAGAGGGTAGATTCAGACATAAACCCAAGTGACCTGGACCTCCTGCCCTCATCCCTGCAGCCTTCTGCTTCTCTTAACACACCAGTGACACTGAATTGGGCTTGCACTGATGTCCACACCTTCTGTGTCCCCACTGAGTTTGGTTGAGCTGCGTGTGATGCAAGGAATGCTTTAGCTTAGGGCTGTCTGCAGGCTGGTCAGCAGGGCTGTTTGCTCTGGCCCATCCGTGTTTATATAAATATGTGTCACTCAGCTACTGCTGGCCTTGGTGGTTAATAAAACAAGTGGATCTGATAATGTGTGAAAATCCCAGTGGGTAAACAAACAGAAAGCGGAAGCACTGGAGACCTGTACAATTGCTCTGTCCCATGCAGAGTGCCAAAAATGCCTGAGCAAATGTAAAGGGCTATGGGGCTCCTTTGCACAGTCAGGGTCTGAGCCTCTCAGCTCTGGGTTGAGAGCAGGGCTTAGCCCCATGGTCTGTGCCTGGGATGCAGCAGAGGCCATCGAGTGTTGCTGGTTTGGTGATCAGGTGTACTATTGTTATCCCTGTACATTAATAGGGTGGGGAAAATTCAAGAATCTTGTTTTTATTGAAGTGTTTGTGAGACTGATGCTTTGGACAAACCTGAAGGGATTCGTGGACATAAGCTACTGGAGCCATACTCCCAGGCCTGCCTCAGGCACTGATGGCTTTTTTAGTGAATACAGAAGTTTGAGCTGGGTCAGAGGGGCTGCATGACCATCCCCAAGGGGACATCACTGCCTCCAGAGTCTGTCTGCCTGATGACATGGGGACAATGCAGCACACTGTCTCTGAACTCACCCATGGTGTGCTGGGCAGCAGGAGCTGGAAGAGAGCAAAGTCTGCAGGAATATAAATCAGCTGCTGAAAACAGAAACAAAGGGGCAGCTCTTTCCCCCATGCTTGGACAGAAATCCTGCCCTCATTGAGTCTGAGCCATTGTGCCCTCCCGTGGCACCTTATCTCTCTTCCTCCTTGCTGTCCCTTGCTGACTGGATCCAGCTATTGGTGACAGTCACTGTCTGGCTGTGCTTAAAAGCATCTGCCCACAGAGCTGCCCTGGCAGAGGAGCTGCATGTGCCAACGTGCCTTTTCCCAGCTTGCATAATAGATGAACCCGTTTTCCCCTAATAGAGCAAACGTGCTGACAAAAGACCATTTTTACCCCCACAGCTGTCTCTTGCAAGGTCTTCTTTTTTTCCTTTTTTTTTTTTTTTTTTTTTTTGCACACTCTGAAGTGACTTTCAGCTACTCTGGCAAACTTTCAAATGGGGACGAGGCCTTCCTCTGAAAAGGGCTGTGATTTCACGGACGGAAACTTCCAGCATGGAATAAAAGCTTGTTTTGTTTGTAGTAAACAAGAGCAGTTATATCAAGCTATGGTGGCGTGTGCGTGTGCCTGCATGTGCACATGGAAGGCTCTCACTCTGGAGATCCTCAGCTATATATAAATACACGTGTGCATGTTCTGTCTGGGGGTTTCTTGCAGTTCCTGGACTTTGTCTTTGGGCCACTTGGTGACCAGGCCCTGTGGTTGTGCCTTGTAGTTCAGTGTCTCTGCAGAGGTGGGAAGGGGCAGCAGCCCCCCAGGCCAGCCAAGGGGCTGAAGGGGCTGCAGGGTGCTGTGCAGTGCAAGGAGGTCCCCCCTCCCATGGCACTGGGGAAGGAAACAGCTGGAAACTGGACAGCAGGCAGTCAGCGTGTTTTCTCCTTGCTGTATTTTATCCCTGACTCCCTCCTGCTTTTCTTTCCAGTCTGCTCTCTTTTCTTCATTCTCCTTCCCACCCCATTCATCACACCACAAGCCCCACCCAGCAGCTACACTGAGCCAAGAGAACTCATCACATCTGTGTGTTTCCTTAATAACTCTGGACCCTTTTAATAACGAGAGGGAATTGAGAATAAACGCCTTTCCCTCAGGACCTTATGTGGTTCCCTCTCCTGGCATCAGTACCAGTAGGACAAAGTCATGGAAGGGGGAGACCTGTTTGTGAGTGGGCTGATATTTTACAGCTTAGCAGGGCCACAGAGGTGACCTGGGGATTAGTGAAGATGCCAGCTATCTCCTCATGCCTGTTTTTCACCTTGGAGGATGGCTGTTCCTCCATGCAGCACACCCAGGGCCACACGTGCAGAATCACACCAGACAGTGAAATCCCCACCACATCCACCCTGCTTGCCTCAAACCTAACTGTCCTCTTTGCCCATATCTAGAGGCCAGCACCCTTTGGAGTGGTCGTGGCCCGGAGGCAAGGTGGATCCTACCGGGAAGGAGAAGGAGACCGAGCTCACGTCCTCAGCAGCTCCCAGCAGCGGGCGGGCAATCCGAGAACAGGACTGCGAGGGGACGGGCACCAAGCCCTACTGCAAAGTCCTGGTGCTGATGGAGACCCAGGCGAACGACACGGGTTATTACCGCTGCTATTACAAGTACATTGACGCCAAAATCGAGGGCACCACAGCAGTCAGCGCCTACGTGTTTGTGAGAGGTGAGAGCTGTCCAGAACCTGCGATTTCGGGACTGGGGGAGGGAGGAGAGGGGGGGAGCCCAGGGGCAGCCCATGCACCAGCATAACAGCAAAGTTTTTAAAATTCCTGATGTGCCCCTGCCTCCCTCCCCAGGACAGAGTGGCTGCTGCAGGCTTCGGGAGGCGGCCAAGGGCTGGCTTTCTGCACTTGAAGGGAACCAATATCCGTCCATTTCTAGGGGATGGCAGCAGGGTCTGGGATTCAATTATGTCCCAGCCCGGGGGCATCGCTCCAGCCAGGCTGGAATGCAGGAATTTAAGGAGCAAGAGCCAGGCCTCGGAGACGCTCCGTTGCTAAAAAAAGCACAAGAGTTAGCTTCGGGGCAGCTGGGGGCTCTCCGGGATGCTAGCAGCCAGAGGTGGTACCGTTCCATAAAGCTGAGACTGAGAGATGAGGCATGGCACAAACATGCCGTGAGCAGCCTCCTCCTGGCAGCCTCGGATGCTCCTCCCCACGCTGCCTGCACAGGGGCTGCCTGCACAGGCAGGGTTAGGAGACACGTTTGGGGGGAGGAGGAGGAGGAGGAAGGCTGCCCACCAGGCTTGGAGCTGGAACCGCAGCTGAGCAAGTGGCTGCAGGGCCGATACTCAGCTTCTCCGTGCCCCAGGGGCTCCTCCTCTGCTGTCTCCCCCACTGCTCGCAGCACACTCCAGCAAGATAAATGAGCTCTGTCCCCTGGAAACAGTTGGCTGAGCTATTTCTCTTTCCACCCCCATTTATTAGTTGGTGCAGTTGTTATAAGCCAGGCAGGTCATGACATAGAAGATGCATATTTCAGAAGTCCTAGGGCAAAGCTGCATTTGCCTCTGCAACTATTCGGGGGAAAAATGCAGGGGCAACTCCGAAAAGCTGGGCAGCTGCCAGAGAGAGGAATTGAGATCTGTTTGGGCAATTACCTCCTCTTCCAGTGGGCTGTCCCAAAACAGGACAGAGCTTCCATGGATCCCAGATATGTTGTGAGGAGATATCTGAGAGTTGGACAGGGGTGTTAAGACACTCTGAAGTGTTGGATTAGGATGGAGGCAAAAGAGCTCCTTACACACGCTAAAAAAAAAGCACAACCTAACGAGCTTACATGCAGGGAGTGCTTTTGCAAATGTTTGATTTTCTTTGTGATCCAGCAAATGCCATTTTGCCCCGTTGTCCACCTTCTCTCACCTCTGGCCTCATCTGCAGCTCAGCAATGCCTCTCCTGTTTACCAGAGAGCAGCAGGTATGCACGTGTGGTGTAGCTCAGGGGCAATAAATCCCACACTGTCAGGGCCCACGGGACTCACAGTGCTTGTGGACAGCGTGTGTGCAACAGATCCAGCCAACACCTCACAGTGTTGCTGTGCATGTGGCTACACAGCACATGTTCATACTCATTCCCATCAGGCTCTGCCTTGTTATGGCTATCAAGCATCCAGGAAACCTCGGAATCTGCCTTTCCAGACAGGACAGGCTTTCAGGCAGGAGAAGGGACATGTCAGGAAAACCCAGGCATACGGTAACCATAGCCATTGCAGAACATCCAGATAAAGCCCTGCCTGTTCCTGCTGAACTGGGCTGCGATGTGAAACTGTCCCTTGAGAGCTTGGAAGGGCTGATGTAAGTGTCAGGGATGTTTGGAGACAGCATGATCAGACCCGAGGTTTAACCATCAACTTCATTTCTCATGTTAAGAGCTTGGTGGAACTGCCAGGAATAAAATATCTGTGCTTGGCTGGAAAAATGGGTTCTTCTGTATTTTACCTGCAGTTCAATTCTCAAATGAACTCTTCATGCATATGTCTCATTTCCCACAGGTCTGGTTAGGTGTGTGTTTTATTACAGCTACAGATAGCACTGTAAACATACAGAATAGCTCATCAGGGTGGAATAGGTTATGTGCAGCCCCCATCTCATGAGGCTGATTATACATTAGTGAAGAAGATGCTAAATTATTCCCATCTGATGCATTAAGACAGCCTTATAGAAAATATGTGATGTGGTCAGCGAGGGGAGTTAGTGCATGAATCAACCTCATTGGCAGCACAACCAGCCCAGTAAATCAGTTCATTCTTGGCTGCCATCTGAGCTTGGAGAGGAACTTATGGTCTCTCACCTCTGGCAGTTTTGTACCTCCTCCCTTTCATGTGCCCAGAGCCTGGGAGAGGAATGAGGAACATGGTCACTCTCAGAAACAAATCGGATTTCAGAAGACAGCAATCCTGTGGCAGCACAAAACCCCAGGAAGTAAAGATAAGAAGTCTCTGGGCAATCTGTATTCTTATAAGAGCAACACATTTCCTGTGCATGGCTTATTCCACTAAAGCTGTAGAAAAGAAGTGCTTCACCAGGGTAGGTTTTTGCAGCATGACTATCATTGAAGCAACAACTTTATAGATACAAAATTAAAGGAATTTCATTATGCCCTTAACAGTGGGAACATGGAGTTGGGTTAGTTTGTGCCCAAAGTAATTTGAACAGCTATATTCCCAAATGGGGATCATTACCAAATTTTTGACTTGTCATTTTAGACAGGCAGCTTTAGGGACTGGGTAGCAGAGGGAAAGCCTCTGGTTGGAAAACAGATGTCCTGATGCTGCAGTCCTTTGAAATCAAGGATTTAGCTGCAATCCAGGTGAATAAATAACAACTGTTAAGGGCACAGGGATAATTTGATCTGTTTCCAGAAATCCAGAAGCCATAAAATCCCCACAGATCCCATCTTTCCATCACATCAAATCCAAGCACTGCCAATCAGCCAGGTGAGGAGGTGCCTCAGCAGCAGCTGCCATGAGGCACTGCAAGACAGACCTCAACCCTTCCACCCTCTGGCCAGCCATGGCTTGAGATACAAGTGTATTTTGCATCTTGGCCTCACCAGCTCTTCCCAGTGTGTCTCAGAAAGAAATAGAAATAGGGTCCATGCTGCCCTGGTAGCTTACCAGCTCTTTGGGACTGGGTTGGTCTTTTTGCTCTGTCATGATGGTTTAGGGCCACATCTCCTTTTTATGCTGCCATTAACTCCTTTCCACTATGAGCCACACTTGCACTTTTCTTGTTGGACACAGGCCTGTGAGCCAGATGGGGCAGCCCTTTCTGCAGACACTTCTTGGTGCTAGATCTGCATGGAGTTCAGTGTAACACCCCTGGCCTTGCTGAGTCATTTCACTGATTAAATTTGGGTGGTTTTGCCCTTCCTGTCAATATTTGTGCCTGCAGCAGCTGGGAGGCAGCGGGGTGGCAGCCCTGGAAAGCTCAGCTCATCTGTTTATCCCCCGGCCAGGATGGCTGCAGGATGACATCTGAGCACCATTCTGCTGTGGATCACTTCCTCCCACAGCCCCACACCCTCCCTGCCACCCCCCAGCTGGGCAGGCACTGAGCCCAGGACCAGACCTGTTGGTTTCACATAGGGTCAAATCCAGGCAGAGACCTCGAGGGGGCCAGGAAAGGGGAGGTCATTTCCAGCACTGCCCAAATATCACACAAGTGCCTCTCACTGGCACAGTGCTTGGTGCCTGGCCCAGCCCCTGCTCCCTTTGCATTCCTGAGCTCCAGGTGTCTCCTCTGACATTCACACATTGCAGATGAGGCCATCCAGCTCAACACGACTCCCTCTGACAAGCTCATGCTGTATTAAAGAAAGCCAGAAAGACTTTTTTGTCCCTTCTCCCGATACTGTTCTCAGCTCTGTTTATTTGTTCTTTTCCTTGTGTGTTCTCTTCAGATTTTGAGCAGCCATTTATCAATAAGCCAGAGACCCTCCTCATCAGCAAGAAGGAGAGCACTTGGGTACCATGCCTCGTGTCCATCCCAGATCTTAACGTCACACTAATCTCGGTGAGAGCTCCGACAATGGGAGATTGGACCAAGAGCTATTGCATTTGTTGTGCATTTTTAATCGCCTGAAGGAAGTGGAACAGGCACTGCCAGGAATGGAAAATGCATGGGATACATTTTCCATGGAAAGTACAAGCCACTGGCTTCCTTGTTTTATTTGCTGGTTGAAGCTGTGCTGTCCAGTTCCCTTGGGCAGACCCCATAGGCTTCCTACCTACCTTGCTTCTCTTCCCTAGAGCTCTATGAAACAAAACAGAAAATTTTTTTAATCCCATTTCCCCACACCATCCCCTCTTTGCTCTGGTGTCTGTGATCTACAAATCCAGTCGGTGGTCAGCATCCCCATGAGGGAGGAGGCTGCAGCCCTGGGACTGATGGCTAAAAACAACTCCGTTATCAGTTTGCTTGTGCTTTTTTTTTTTTTTTTTTACAATACAAATATATCCTTCCAGGATGAGTGTTACTATTGTACAAAGGCCTCCAGGGACACTCTGGGGGCCAGGGGCTTTTCTCTTGCCTGGGCAGGACACTACCCAAGGTCAGCACTCATCCCAGTGGGGCTGATGTTTGGGACATCAGCATCAGTTTCCTTAGCTATTACTATAAGTTTCCATTCCTGGAAGTCTCTGGCCCACTCTGCAGACAGGGAAGCTGCTCAATTGCTCGGGGTACAGGGGAGGCCAGGATTCCTAGATGACAAACCCTTATGGAGAGAGAATGGGAGGCCAGCACAGCACCATGCTCTGTCCTTTCTTCCCACAAAAGAGATACGCCAGCCACAGCAAAGCCTGGAAGGGGTGGGGTAGGAATATTGTTGCCCTCTTGTTTCACAGTTGTCAAAATATTAATTTTTACAGCAAAATTCCATCATCCACCCTGATGGGAAAAGCACTTTCTGGGACAACAAGAAGGGAGTGCAGGTACCCACGCACTTGATCAGGGATTCCTTGTTCGTCCAGTGTGAGACTGTCATTGACAAGAAGGTCTTCAAATCCAATTTCTTCATCATCCATATAGCAGGTGAAAATTTGTGAAGATGCAGGGGGGGAGCAGTTTGAATGACTCTGAAGTCCATCAGTGTGGCTCATGGGGTTGTTGTGGTTCTCTCTAGCTACACAGACTCTGCATGGTGCTTTTATCTCTTGTGCTGTGTGCCAGACAAAGATACACCAAGCAGCAGGAGGTCATACTCAAGCTTTCTGTAAAAAATACTTACAGTATGCAGTTAATAGGTCAGAAATGTATTTTTATTGCCTCTTCTGCATCAGGGAGCGAGCTGTACGACATCCAGCTGTATCCCAAGAAAGCCATGGAGCTGCTAGTGGGAGAGAAGCTGGTTTTGAACTGCACGGTGTGGGCTGAGTTCAACTCCGGTGTCCGTTTCCAGTGGACTTACCCTGGCAAACAGGTACCAGCAGCTCTCCATGCACTGAACCACTCTCCTCTGAGTCTTCTCCTCCTGCCCCTTCATTGTTCCTCTTTGCATCACTAGCAGGGCCCTGCTTTCATGATCCTAACCATGCTGTGCCCTGAACATCTCGGTCAGAGGGCTTTCCCATTTTTCTGTCCTGCAGCAGAAGGCAGACAGAGGGAAGACCCCTTTTCCTGGCAGAAAGCATTCTCTTTACTGGTGTCTTATTGCTCAGGGGCTCTCCTGGGCAAACACTGGCTTCAGTTTCACCAGTGCAAATCCAGAGCAAACATCCTTGGCTTAAAAGGAGCTGTTGTAGCCACACAGCCCTGGTTACCAAGAGCCTGTGGGGGGCCCCTTCCCTGATGTGTTTTCACCCTGTTGTGACCTCTGACTCTTGTGAGACAGGGGAATCCCCTGAGGACATGACTGTGTTCACATACCCATAGGGTTCCCAGTCTGGTTACTGGGCTGCAGATCAGAGCAAAACCTGTGCCAAATTGTGGTGCAGCGTCAGGCAGACAATCACAGAGGGCTCCTTGCCTTTCCAACCCTGAAGAAGGCAGTCAGTGGTGGAGATGCCTGCCTGGGGAGATTCAGACACTGGGCAGCAAAGCCCATCTTCACAGCCCCATCCTGTTGGTGTCTTTCATCCCCTTTCCTCTGTCATCTCCTGCAGACACAGAGGGCAGTGATAGAGCCCGAGCGCCGGTCCCTACAGACACACACAGAGCTCTCCAGTATCCTGACCCTGCACAATGTCACCCAGCAGGACCTGGGCAGGTACACCTGCACTGCCACCAACGGAGCCCAGATGCTGGAGGAGAGCATCGATGTCATCGTGCATGGTATGGCACCTTCTGCTTCCTCACAGAGCCACAGCCAAGAGCCAAGCTGCAAGCAGAGCAATACCCAGGCTGCTTGGGCAGTGCTTGGCTCAAAGCTCCTCAATACAGCAGCTCCTGCACCTTCATCCCACTCTGCTTTAGTAAAACCTACCCTTCCTCCAGTCCCTCAGCTCTTCTGCACCTCAGCACCACACTGGGAGCATGATCACACTCAGCAAGGTGCCAAGATGATGATAGAGAGATGGAAACACCAAATTGGCCTAAATGCTAGTGGGATGGCAGGAGACACAGGTCTTGTGTCCCTGCAGTGGATGCAGAGCTGCTGTGGCATGGCTGGCCTGTGAGACACCCAGCTGCAGGTGCACAAGGCACTGTCAGCACTGTGTGGCTGTCTCCTGGCAGCAGAAATTCATGGATCAGCACAGCCTCCCTGCAGCTCTGATGGCTCCCAGCAGCGAGGCAGGGGCAGCTCTTCAGCTGCTGGAGTTGCAATGCTGTGCTGGCCTGACCCATTCCCTTCTGCTCCAGAGAGGGGGCCCTGCCAGCAACAGGGATATGGAAGGAGGCCTGGGGGTTGTATGGGCACATGGGACAATAGAAGATTTTGCTTATTTTTACTTCATTGTTTCAGAGAAGGAGTAATTTTCACTGCACTGCCACAAGCCCCCCCTGTCCTTGATCCTTGCTATCAGGCCCTATGGAGAGCAGCAGAGTTGGGTGACAGCCTGTCCCTTTGTGTTCTCAACTCCATGCTCACCTTTTTTCTTGCAGAAAAGCCCTTTATCAATGTGGAGTGGAGGAGGGGCCCTGTGATAGAAGCCACTGCAGGAGATGAAGCTGTGAAGCTGCCCGTGAAAGTTGTGGCTTACCCCCCACCAGACTTCCAGTGGTAACTCACCTTTCTTAGCCTGAGACACCTTCTCCTCTCCTCCTCCCCTCTGCCAAGTAGGGAAACCTAGCCTGACCACCTTGTTAGATCCCTCTGCAGCCAAGATTGTCCCAAATGTCACTTTTTTCTCACCCATGGGGGTCATTTCTGTCACCTTTCCTGGCTCTCAGCTGCACAGCTTGGGTTTGGAGGGAGGGGTGAGGTCTAGGGGAGAAGCAGCAAAGGCCCTGGCCTGGCTTGGCAGCTCTGCACTGTCTGGAAAGGCCACTGCCCCTCTCATGCCCCTGCAGAAGGAGTCACATCTGTCCACATGAGCAAGAGAAGGGGATAGGTTGTGCACTGCATCATCTTGCACTCCCACCAGGGCTGGCTGGGAGCTTTGCATCCACACACTGCTCAGGGCAGAGCTACAACATCCCTGACCCCACACACCTCCATGTGAGGCAATGAGCAGACCTGAGCATCACTCAGGTCTGGGGGAAACTCAGGGGTCTCTCAGCACTAGCAAGGGGCACCCTGGCTGTGTTCTAGTGGGGCCCAGCAACCCCCTGCCCAGCTGCCAGTGGGACACTTCCTCCCCATGGCTGCATTTTCTCTCTGCCTCCCTACAGGTACAAGGACGGGAAGCTAATTCCCAAGCAATCTCAATCTTCAATGCAGATCAAGGATGTGTCAGAGCAGCACGCTGGGACGTACACCCTGGTTCTGCGGAACAGGCTGGCGGGGCTGGAGAAGCACATCAGCCTCCAGTTAATTGTCAATGGTAAGGGAGGGAGGACAGGGCTGGGAGGAAAGCACTGAGCCCGTGGCCCCAGCCTTTGGCCACTGAGCCCATGGCCCCAGCCTTTGGGCTGCTCAGGGACAAAGTCCCCATTGCTGCCCTAAAGCAATTGGTACCCGCATCATCTCCTTCCTCCCTATTGCTGAGGGATGCTCTGGGTACAGTCAGGCTGGTTCCTTGTGGCCTGGGTGGCAGGGGGCCCAGTTTTATTCCTGGTTCCATCACTCTGGGCAAGATATGGTCTTGCTCAGTGGCCATTTCCCAGCTGCAGATGGAAATACTGCTGAGGGTGACCCTGGCTGATAAAGACTTGAGAGCAGGCCAGCTGTATCGTACATGAAGCCTGGAGCTTTTCCTCTGGGTGGGAAACTCCCAAGGAGCTTTCCCCCAGCAGAACCTGGTCCCTGTCATGCAGGAGCCAGCACAAAAAGTGCTGGAAGTGCTGAAGGGATTCATCTCCAGCAGGCTTTGCAGCCCTGTGCTGGGGGCTGCCAGACAGTGCTTTGATCCCTGCAGCATCCAGACAGTTGTACTCTGCAGAGGAAGGACAAATGGTGTCACTTGAATCTGCATAAGTATAACCTGCTCTGCCTCCTCCAGGCCTGAGCTCCCCAGGAGCTGCTCTGGGAGCCATAGTGCTTTAAGGCACAGTCTTTCTACAGCCAGGCCTGGGGAGGGCTGTGCCTGGCCTGGGGATGCAGCAGCTGAGCCCACGCTCACTCACAGTCTCACTCTGATCCTTGCAGTTCCTCCACGCATCCATGAGAAGGAAGCCTCTTCCCCAAGCATCTACTCCCGGAGGAGCCCCCAGGCCCTCACCTGCACAGTCTATGGCATCCCAGCACCACAGGTGATCCAGTGGCAGTGGAGGCCATGGATGCCCTGTCGGATGTTCTCCCGACGCAGCCTGTAAGTGTCATTTCTTCTTCCAACACCCACATCTTACCTGGCCACTGCTTTATGGGTTCTTTGTGACTGTGGCTGTGTCACAGACCCCATCTTGCTTTTGCTCTCCCAGCCACAACATGGCAAGAGGAAGACAGCACAAACTGGTAGCTTGGAGCACCATGCACTCACTGTCCTTGTGGGGAGGCAGAGTGGAGCCCACCAGAGACACTTGTACTCCACGTAGGAGTTTTGCCCAGCCTGGCTGGTCCCAGACACCGAGGGCTTCCACAGCTTCCCCTATATCCTCAGCCATCTGCATCTGGCAGTGAATGTCCATGGGCTGGTTACACTTCACAGCACCTGCAGTAAACCCACTGACTACTGTGCTAATGGGGAAACTGAGGCAGATTGCAGGAGAAATTGTCACAAGCCCTTGGTGAGACCCTGAGGGCTCACCCCATTCCTGCCCTAAGGTCCCTGTGGGTTTTTCAGTCCTTCATTTTCTGCTGGGGAATGGTGGAAGCAAAAGTGCTGATAGGCAGGGGAGCAAACCTGCTGTGTGTGGGGAAGAGTTGCTGATCCCAGGGGAAGCACCAGCTCTCTGCCAGCTGCTGGGATGGTTTCCAAACACCCCAGGAGGGTGTTTGTGCCAGCAGTGCTAATAGGCAGGCAGGAAGGGTGCTGGTGCCCTGGGAAGTTGGGGCAGGACCAGGCAGAGCTGCAGTGGCATTTTTTAGCAGCAGCTTCTCAGGAAGCAGGAAAAGGGATGCTGGGGAGTTGTAGCCAGAGCAGTCAGAGTGGAGGACACCAGGGTGGCTGGAGGAAGCCAGGTCCTGCAGCCCTGTGCAGGCTGCTGCTGAGCCAGAGACACTGGAGAGCTCTCCATTGCATGCGAGTGCACTGTGGCCCTGTCAGGAAGCAGAGGGGCCCATGAATTATGAGCACTGTCTCCCAAGGCCACCATATTTCTGCCCAGCATAGCTCCAGAGGATGCAGGAGGCTTCTTTCTGGCTTCCTGTTGTTTACACAGCTCACCGATGTGTTTGCCTTGCTGAGAACTATGCACTGCCAGCACGCACCCTTGCCACTGCTCTTGGGTGTTCAGATCTGCCTGCCTGGAATTTTGGGCAGATCCTCCCATCTCCTTGCTCCACCTGCATTTCAGAAGCACCCTGCAGGCTGCAGTATCCTGGGTTCCTGACAGATTAGGGTTCTTCTACCCCCTGCCTGCCCTAGCCCCAAAGAGGTGCTACCATTCAGAGAAGGATGAAACTATAGACCTGGGGGTGAAGATGCTTCCTGGGAAAGTAGTGTCCATTCCCTGCCTCAGTTTCCACATCTGTTGATAGTGTTTGTCTCACTAGTGATTGCAGAGCCAGTACATTAGAACTGTGTAGCCAAGAGACCCAGGAAATTTTGCAGTCAGAGGACAGGGGTACCAGTCCTCAGACAAAGCCATTTTTGTTGCCTGCTTCCCAATTGACCCTCTCTCCACCTCTCTCCTCTTTCTCCTGCTCCTTCCTGGCTGCTGGATTAGCAATAGCAGGCACCGGGCAGCAAGGAGGCACCAGAGGGACCGGATGCCTGAGTGCAAGGACTGGAAAGATGTGTCACAGCTGGATGCAGTGAACCCCATCGAGAGCATCGACACCTGGGTGGAGTTTGTGGAGGGGAGGAACAAGGTGAGGCCAGAGCCCCAAGCCCGTCCTGAAGTGGGGAGTTGGAGACAGGAACCCTCAGAGGGATCCTTGGGGATCAACCAGCAAAAGTGGCCTAGAAACAAGCCTGGCAGAGGCAGGTTTGGGGAGGGCTTCATACCTCTGCTTTTAAAGAAAACCATAAGTGGCCATTCCCAGCTCTGGGGCACCGTGGTACCAGGCAGCTCCAGGGCCAGGGGAAGCTGTCATCTTTGAGAAATTATCCTGTGTCCAGAGAAGCTGCCACAGGGGATGACTGGACAGGAGAGTTTACACTGATTGCTGTTGCGTGCAGGGCACCTATCAGGGGACTGCAGGGGCTCCTGTGCCCATTCCTGAGCACTCCTGCTTGAGCTGTTCTGGAAGACACAAACCCCACAGAGGAGAGCAGGAGTTACAGATGGACAAGGAAATCCCTGGCCTCAGGAAAGTGCACTTGTGTAGCAGGGTATTTCATCCAGCTGTCCCCATTCCACTGGGACCACAGAAGTGTGGAGATGCTGGTGTCCATCTGCTGCGGGTTTGTGAGCAAGAGCACATGTGCCCCACAGAGCCCACCTCTCCATCACAGCATTTCCTCTCTGGAAAGAATATTTCTTCCTTGTTGCAGTGTGTGACCTGCAAACAGCCAGACATTGCTTGCTGCCTGTTTCTTTCTGCCTCTCTGGTAGCCACAAGTGTCAGGTCTGTGCCATGACGAGGTTCCTGTTCCCGCTGGTGTCAGGCACCAGCCGCTCGCAGAGGGATGCAGAACAAACAAATGGGCCCCCATTTCCTAAAGTCACTTCCTGTTTTCCTACACACCTCCAAAGGCACTTCCCGTCCCCTGGCCTGGCCGGGAGTTCATCACTCTGCCAAAAGGGTGGCAGGGAAGGGAGAGGCAAGGATTGGTGTCCTCTGGAGGAAGTGAACAGGGGTGGTGGGGTCTCCTGGGTGAGAAGCCCTTGTGTCCCCCTTCACATGTGACTGTTGTTCTAGTCCCTTCTGATCTTTCCCTTTCTTCCTCGTTCTCTTCCTCCTATTCTACAGCTGTGTCCTTCTCATTCCATCTATTTGGTTGCAACTGTCCTGGGGGTGCAACTTAGATTGTGCAGCCTAAAGATGTGCAAGACCTCTGGGAGAAGAGCTCTTCCACTTGTGATGGGATGCTATGTCCTCAAATCTGTTTTCTCTCCCTCTCCATCTCCTTTCTGCCTGTCTTCCCTTACCATCTTCCTCTGTTTTTTATTCTGTCTGGAACAGCCAGAATGAGCCATGGGGTGTGCAGTTCATAGCCTTGCACTGCAGGCAGCAGGATGATGTCAAACCCAGAAACCCCGACTCAAACCTAACAAGGGCAGATTAGAAGGAAAATCCCCAAGAAACAGGAAAAGCAGCACACAAAAGTGCCAGCAGTAGGGTCACTTCAGCTGTATTGAATAACCCCAAGAAACGGAAAAGGCAATGCACAAAAGTAGTAGTAATAAGGTCACTGGAGCTGTGTTGAGCACACACGGAATGAATGACTGTTCCTCCTGATGAACACAACCTAACTCCTTGCCACTTAGAACAGAAATGCTATGGGATGAATAAGCAAAAGCAAAGGAGTTTCCCTGTAGGAACACACATAATTTTGCATTTTAAACGCTGTCTCATTAGAGGGATTTTTTGCATGTGATTAACTTGTCATTTAATCTGGGAGGGAGGAGAAACCCATGCTTCCAACAGCAGATCTCCTCTAAGGGGAGTGCTTGTAACACGTTTGGAAGCTCACATGTGCAGTGTGAGCTGAGAGCAGGAGTTACTGCCCAGCTGCCTTTCCTGGCTTCTCTGGTGACAGCATCCCTTGTGTCCATGATCCCAGGAAAGCAGCCTGGCTGTTTGCCCAATCTTAGTCACATCTTGCTGGAAGAAGGAAGGAGGAAGATTTTAGGACCGTGTCTATATACACCTGGAATTTAAAGGGAGAAGCTGACAGCTCTTCCAGAGTGGTGAAAGCTGGGATGTTTTCGCAGGTTTGATTTCCCTTTATGGATAAAAGGTGTGCTTGCAGGTCTCCACTGAACTCTGTGGGACACTAAATAGCCACTTAACTGCAGAGGGCTTGGGGAACCAAAGCCTTGGTGTCCTTTTCCTTTCTGCTCGCTGTTATAAAGCTTGGCATAAGCTTAGCCATCCCCTCAGCCCTGCATCATGTTCATGTCCCCCTTGCTGGGCACAGACCTGTCCCCATGGAGACCTGAGGGGCTTAGCAAGAAGTTTGCTTCCATGGAGACTGGGATCCATAAAAAGAAGCAGAGACCAGAAGTAAAACCATGATGCTGTCACCAGAGCCAAATGATGAGGCTTGAAATGCACAAAGGGCTATTGAATAAGGGGCTACTTTAGCATAAACTTTCCCCAGGTGCAGCTGCCCCCTGGGGCCAGGCTTGCTGTGTGCTTTGCTCTCTGGCAGAGAGCAGCATTGATCCTACTTCTCTTCCCTGTTTCCCTCCCTAACTCCTCCTTTATGCTCTCTTTCCCCATCAGACAGTCAGCAAACTGGCCATCCAGGAGGCCAACGTCTCAGTCATGTACAAGTGTATTGCTTCTAACAAAGTGGGTCGAGATGAGCGACTGATCTACTTCTACGTGACCAGTGAGTACTGGGGACATCCCAGCTGAGCTCTCTGCTTTGAATCCTGCCAGGTCCTGTCAGTCACAGTTAGCACCTTAAACAGTGACCAGGAAGCCAAAGACAGCAGGAAAGCAGAGCAAACCCAGAGCTCTGCTGAGTGCCAAAAGCCTGAAGCCGTGGCAGCAGATCCTGCAGGCAGATCTTGGGGTTAAGCCTGTGCCCAGGTCCTGGAGCAGCCGGGGAAGGTCCTGGACTGGGGATGTCCTGCTGGCTGAGGCCCAGGCATCTCCCAGGACTAGGGATGTGCCTGGTCCAAGAGCATCCTCTAGTGGCACTGCCCGATCCGCGCCCAGGCAGGGTCTTGCTGGCCTGAGACTCCCGACAAAGTCCTCACCAGACTTTGGCGGGGTGCCCCGTGCAGGCAGGAGTCTGTCCCTGTCTATTGCTCCATTGAGGAGCCCACCAAGGGCACAGCAGAGGCTTTTCAGACAGACCCCAGAAGCCTGGGTTCATGGCCCTCATAAATAGTGCCTGGGCTGGCAGAGCCACCAGTTTTTGTGGAGGCAGAAGAACATCTTCAGTTGCTGCTCCAGTAATGTTTTGTGTGTGCAGTTGTCCAGCCTGGCTGTGTAGTTTCCCACAAGTGTAAGAGAAAGCATGTGTGCAGTCCAGAATGCTGCAGCTGAGCTGAGAGCAGTAGCAGCCTAATTCTGACCTCCCAGTCTTGCTTCACCTGTGACCCTGTCTTAGTTTGACCCTGGGACTTAGCATGTCCCTTAGCACTTGCTGGGCTTAAGCTGTTGGTTGCCAGCAATCTGTGTGTCACAGTTCTGCTCTAGATTGGTTTCCTTTACCCTGGCTGAGGACAAGGGGGTCCCAGAGAGCTGAGCCCAAGGAGCCAATTTCATTGTGTTTGGTAGCTCAGCCATGAAAACTCATTCACATGTTCATTTCCTTCCTGAAAGCCATTCCAGACGGGTTTGAAATTGAGTCCCAGCCCTCAGAAGAGCCCATAGAGGGGCAGGACCTACAGCTGAGCTGCAATGCAGACAACTACACCTATGAGAACCTGCAGTGGTATCGGCTGAACCTCTCCAAGCTCCACGACGAGGAGGGAAACCCCCTGGTGCTGGACTGCAAGAACGTCCACCACTATGCCACCAAGATGCAGGGCGAGCTGCGCTTCCAGCCCGACTCCAACGATGCAACCTTGCTGCTCACCATCCCCAACATCTCCCTGGGAGATGAGGGAGACTACGTGTGTGAGGTGCAGAACCGGAAGACCCGGGAGAAGCACTGCCACAAGAAATACATCTCTGTGCAGGGTGAGGGTCCACAGGGCAGGCGGGAGTGACAGAGGAGAGCTGGTGCTCTTGCTGCCATCAGCTTCCCAGCTCGTCCCCAGGGGAAGCCACGCAAGCAAGCTAAACTCCAGGTGGCAAAGGCAGGGCACCTGGGTTCTCAAGACACCCTTCAGCAGGGGTCAGAAACCCAAAGCCCCAAGAACACAGATGTTCTTTTGATCAATCAGTTTCCCGTTTTCCCCTCCTCCTCTTTATGCTGCTCCTCCAGCCCTGGAGATCCCTCGCCTCAAGCAGAACCTGACAGACATTTGGGTGAACGTCAGCGACTCCATAGAGATGCGCTGTAAGGTGGATGGCAACCACGTTCCTGAAATCAACTGGTACAAAGATGAGAAACTGGTGGAAGAAGTGTCAGGTACCGTGGGCTGGGGGTAAAGCAGAGGCATCATGTCTGGCAGCTGGACAGCCGAGTGCTGCTGGCTTCTGAGAGTTGTTGTGCCCAGGAAAAGGCATCTGTTCACTGAATTGGCTGAACTCTGGTTTTAATTGTGTTCTGTCCCAGTTTGATGCAGTCTCACTAGCCAAATCTATGCCCTAAGGCCTGGCTCAGCACTGTCTGTGCATGTGCACATTCTGCTGGAGAGCAGAGAGAGATAAATCATTCATCTTCTTACTCTCAGCCCAGTGCCTGGCATCTCTGCTCATGCAGGGACCAACCTAGATCGCATGGAAGGAGCATGGGAATGATCCTGGCACACTGCAGACTGAAAGGAACAGATGCTGCAGCTGATGCAGGGCTTGACACACCAGCTGGACTGCCTGGGTACTGTCCCTATCCAGCACTGTCTGGGGGAGTTTCATCCCCCCCATACACTGCCTGGGGAAAGCCCCTCCAGGGTATTTCTGGGGTCATCAGGCCACAGAAGAGAGCTTCTACCAGCTCGTGCAAGTTCATTCTCCAATCTAAAATTAGCCAGTTGCAAAATAGGAGCTTTATTTTGAGCCTGAATGTGTCCCTTATACTAACCCCTACTCCCTGTGACCACCACAACCCTCTGTGCCTTGCAGGGATTGACCTGGCGGATTTCAACCAGAGGCTGAGCATCCAGAGGGTGAGGGAGGAGGATGCTGGGCTCTACCTGTGCAGTGTCTGCAATGCCAAGGGCTGTGTGAACTCCTCGGCCAGTGTCTCTGTGGAAGGTACCAGCAGCCATGACATCCCTGGGGATGCAGGGGTGGGGCAGGAGCATGGCCATGGTCCCAGGCCTCTTCCCTGTGACACCAGGCAGCATGAGGTAGTGAAAGCTCCTAGGCCTTGCAGCTGGCATGGTGCTCACACTGGAGGATTTGTAGTCCAGAGCACGTGGCTCAGGCAAACACACCTCCCCTGTTAACCCATATCCTGAAACAGGCCACAAGAGATGGCTGAGCTGGGACACAGAATGGGCATCTCTGAAGCTATGATTTGTCTCCCATCCCACAGGCTCTGATGACAGGACCAATGTGGAGATTGTCATCCTGATTGGGACTGGGGTTATTGCTGTTTTCTTCTGGATCCTCCTTATCCTCATCTTCTGTAACATCAAAAGGGTATGTGGCTGCCTCTGTCGCCAGACAGGGGAGGTGGCTTGGAGGGCTTGGGGCAACACCATTGCTGTGCTGAGGGGCTGTATGACAGCACCTGCTGAAAGGAGGTTGTTGAGTGCTCCTTCAAGTGCTCTCACTGCCTAGGACAGGGTGCATTAAGGGCTATGGTAAAGATGGTGACAAGGAATGGCCTTTGCTGGGGGAAGCAGGTCAAGTCAGACAAAGGAGCTAAATTCCCTCTGGGAGCCAATAGCCAGTGCTGGCAGAGCATCTCCTTACCCCTTTGTCTTGGCTGATTCCTACAGCCTGCCCATGCAGACATCAAGACAGGTTACCTCTCCATCATCATGGACCCTGGTGAGGTGCCCTTGGAGGAGCAGTGCGAGTACCTGCCCTATGATTCCAGCAAGTGGGAATTCCCACGAGACCGCCTGCGCCTAGGTGAGCTGGGACCCCTCCTGCTACTGCAGCCTGCAGCCCAGGCTTCCCAACAGCCTTTCAAATTCACCCTCCAGGTTTCTTGCACTCCTCTGTGTATTTAATGCCTTCTCTTTGCCTCAGGCTTCCTATCTGCTTCCCCAGACTATCCCTAAAGCCCAGTTGTGCCTAGGAAATCTCTTCGGGTCTGACTATGGACATGTCTGAGCCAGCTGTAATCCCAGACTCCCCCCATGTACCCACACAGGCATCACTGAGACCAGGAGACCTCTGTGTGTGCTATAAAGCATAAAACATGTAAAACTGGCAATCTGGACAGAATAGTCCAGTACACAGCAAGTACCCTGAGTTCAGGACCAGGATTGCATTCATTATCCTCCTCATACTGAGACACCCAACTGCAGTCTCTTCCCCCTGTCTGGGAGGGTTTAAAGAGCTGCAGACTGCCTTTGAGGCACAGAGCAGTGACATTAGCCCAGGCTGCTCTGCTGCAAGATGTCAAGATTACCTTTCCCACACGCTCTGCTTGAGGACAACAAACAGGCTCTCCCTTCTGCAGGGCCATTTCCTTCCTCTGCTTTGTCCATACCAGCTTTTCCTTAGTTTCTTTCATCATCTTTTCTTCTATTCTCACTGACAGAGCAAGCAGACACCTGGGAAGGGCACATGTTCCACTCCTTCCTTTTCCTTTATGACCCTTTTTCTTCTTCCCATGGTTTCCTGTTGGCTTTTTGTTTTTTCATTCCATTTTGCCTGTCCTGCACCTGCCTGCCATCACACTGCCTCTCTCCTTGCCTATAGGTAAAGTCCTGGGTCATGGTGCCTTTGGGAAGGTGGTGGAAGCATCAGCGTTTGGGATCAATAAAAGTAACAGCTGTGAGACTGTAGCAGTCAAAATGCTGAAAGGTATGTGGAGAGGGAAGCAGAACAGTATCTGCCAGGGAACGACTACCCTGTAAATGTCAGTCTTTTGCATAAGGCATTTGTTAGGGCTCTGGAAAATGTCCTATCTCCCCCAAGTGTTCCTGAGTGCTTCTGCCTGAGCCAGTCCTGAACTAGGGCAGAGGAGCTGGAGCCAGCATTTGAATTTATGGCTTCTTGGCCTCAATACTTTTGATTCTCTTGGTCTCCCTTCGTGGATACTTTTGCTCCATTCAGCTGTACCAGGAGGCAAGCGGCAGAGCAGACAGCAGGAAATTGGGCAATTCAGCTTTTAGAGCAATTTAGCTCTCTGCAGAGGCAGAGAATGAGATTTGTCTCAAAGGAAGAACTTGAATCCAGAATCCCTCAATGGCAGATCACTGAGAGAAGTGTTGCTCCAAATTGCCTCCTTCCAAATGTGCCTGTGTGTCATGTTTGTGGGCCAAGTTCAGAGCTGGGTAAGGAAGCAGGCTGCACCTCTGAGGGGTAAATTGGCTTTGCACCCAAAGCCTGGTCAATCCAGGGTGAGATTTTAAGCTTTTATAGCCACAATGTCAAACAGGCATCCAGAACATTATTCTGTAATTTGGAACCCAACAAAATACTGAGGCAGTCTCTAGCCAGCAGTGGTCTGTATAGGGAAACTGAGCACGGCTCATCTCAGCACATGTACACATGATCTGCACAGCAAGTGCAGAGGGAAGCCTGGGTGTGCAAGGTTGCTTTACAGTCCTTTGAGGCACAGCTCTCATCAGGCCCATCAGCTGCAGCTCAAGAGGATGCTTCTTTCTCTCAGACTAAATTTACAAACTCCCAAGTAGGGCAAAATACATATGGGGAAAGAGGGAAGTATGAAAAAGGCATTAAAAAACACAGAGAACAAACCCTCAGGATAAAACAGAGGATCAAGAGTTGGTGTGAATTAGGCACTTGAAGAGGAGATGCAGCACAGAAAGCTGGCAGGGGCACAACCCTGTGCATGCTATTGGAGAGGAATCATAAAAAGATGTTCTGGGTTTGCTCCGAGACAGCTCCTATCTTTAGTAGTGACTGAAACACTCAGATTCCTTTTGTTTCTATTTTTCCTTCGAATTGTTTATGGCTTGTTATTTCTGTTAGAAGGCTGAAAGGGCAGAGATTCAAATGTATATGTAAGCCTCTAATGATCATTCTTCTGGCACAGATATCACAAGGAAAAATCTGTTGGGCACAGCTTGTGCTGTCCTTTGCTCTGGGTCCCAATGCATCACAGCTGGGATCCTGGGAATTCCAGACACAGATCTGACATTTCATATGGAAGCATGCAATAACAAAATGTACCATGGCTTTGGGGTCACAGCCTCCTCAGCAAGACTCACATTAACATTCCGCTAAGAGAAAGGTGGTGAGGGATGGTGAAAAGCTGTGAAGAGATGTCATGACACGATCTGTGTGTTTCCAGAGGGAGCCACTGCAAGTGAGCACAAGGCACTGATGTCAGAGCTGAAGATCCTCATTCACATCGGGAATCACCTCAACGTGGTGAATTTGCTGGGTGCTTGTACCAAACCCAATGGTAAATATCCCAAGGCAACAGGCTGTGCCTGCTCTCACAGATCAGTGCTTGTCCCCTGTGTCCTTTCTGCTGGCCAAATGTGTGACCACAGGGACACGTGGGGATGCTATCAGAATGCCTGCGTGCACTTAAGGCAGGTGCCACAGCTCAGGGGGGCTGCACATAACATGGCTGGGAGCAAATTCTGACCATCCCAAGCTCTTATCTCTGCCCTGATCTTTGGTGTCTTCTCGCTAGGTCCACTCATGGTTATTGTTGAGTTCTGCAAGTATGGAAACCTCTCCAACTACCTGCGGACCAAGCGGGAAGGTTTCAGTCCTTACAGGGTAAGTTGCTTCCTTTGCCCCTCGGAACTTGCCCATGTCTAGGGAAGGAAGACGTGTAGCCTGAATCATGGTACAACAGTGGGACAAAGATACCCTCTGTTAAGCAGCAGATCCAACTTCACACAGTGATCTTCAGTCATGTACACATCAGGGAAATAATTTCTCTCTGCAATGGAAGATCGGTGCTTCCAGGCGGGAATTACTAAGAACAGAAAAAGACCGTGCAGCTTGTGGGTGCAGGGCTTACAGTGTGTGTAGCCTGCTGAGATGGGTTGTTTGGGTTGTTTTTTTTTATCTCTTTGCCAGGAAAAGTCTCCCAGGCTTCGTATTCAGGTCCAGTCCATCGTGGAGGCAGTGAGAGCAGACAGGAGGAGTCGTTCTGGGACCAGTGACAGTGCCATCTTCCACCGCTTCCTGATGCACAAGAGCCCGACAGCACAGCCCATCCAGGAAGGTGAATACTCCAGCCTTGGCAGGGACCTCTCACCTGGCCTGCCAAAAACATGCCAGATTTGGCTGCCCTGGGGAGTGGGTATGTATGGCATGACAGTGGGGACCTGGGGCCCAGCCTTGGAACTGATTCTTTCTCCACTGTTGCATGGCAGTTCCCTGAACAGGACTATTACAGTCTTTTGTTGTCTCTTCTAATAGACTCTTGAAACCCAGAAGGGAATAAAACCCTGGGTTTTAGCCTAAGGAAAGAATTGAGGGAGATCTCACTGGGTCCTGCCTAGCACAGAAACAATGAGCTGATTTTCAAGGTTGCTTCCAGCCCTGTTCCCTACAACTCTGATGTGTGCTGGAGGCTGGGCTCATGCTCCTCACACTTGAGGGGGTTACTAACATTTCTAGTGGCACTTTCTGCCACTTGAGAAGAAAACTCTCATGGGAGACCTCTCACTGTCTAATCATTTTATTGTACTCCTGGACAGTGGATGACTTGTGGCAAAGTCCCTTGACAATGGAAGACCTCATCTGCTACAGCTTCCAAGTAGCTCGTGGCATGGAATTCCTGGCATCCCGAAAGGTGAGTTCACCCTTTCCTTCACTACCCTCTTCTTTTCTGGTGTGTTTGTCACTCCATGGGTGACACACAGAGGGATTCAGTGATCTGCCTCTCACTTCTTAGGAAGTCTGAGATAGCCCTGTGTATACAAAGATGGGAAATTAGTCCTCTTGCCGTTTCACCTTCTCATTAACCGCCTCCATCTGAAATTTTTATCTTCAGCCCCTTTCCACTTACACCATCCCCCCATTACAGCTCAGATTCACAAGGGGGGAGGATGCTCTGCTTTTTCTGAGGGTGTCCTTCTGATTTTGCCTCTTCCTCTTTGTGTGCCCTCAGTGCATCCACAGAGACCTAGCAGCTCGCAATATCCTGCTCTCAGAGAACAACGTGGTAAAGATCTGTGACTTTGGCCTGGCCCGGGACATCTACAAGGACCCTGACTATGTCAGAAAAGGCAGCGTGAGTGGCACCTTCTCAAACCCTATACAGATTATGCCCTCTTGATGTGTTCATAAACTACTCTGGGGATAGAATAAACTAACAAAAAGATTAAGTAGGAGGAGCCACTTCTGTGTCTGGAACCAGGAACCATTGACCCAATGATGCATGTGCTGTCCTCTACCAGCAGAACTCCTCCTTCAGTCCCCTTTCTTCTTCCCCTCAGCCCCTCAGCCTCATATTAACTTACTCTTCTTTTTTTTTTTTTTTTTTTTTTTTTTGCATTCTTTCCTCCCTCTTTCAGTGTTAGCCATCTCTCCCTCTGGCCTAAACAAAACTCCATTCCTCCATGGATGAGACAAGCAGAGCTATCAGCTCTGGTTTACTTTCATCCCTTTCATCCATCCAAGAAGGGCTGTCCTGGGACAGGTACCTGACTGAACACTTGTGCCTTGCCCCTCTCTCCTGCAGGCTCGGCTCCCACTGAAGTGGATGGCTCCAGAGAGCATCTTTGACAAGGTCTACACTACCCAGAGTGATGTCTGGTCCTTTGGGGTCCTCCTCTGGGAAATCTTCTCACTTGGTGAGTGCTAATGAGCATCACATGCTGCTGAGGGAGACCTCTCTTCCCATGTAGCAGCTTGGTGGGTAAACCTGTGCAGGAGGCCCTGATGCTCTGAAGCACCTCTAAGGAGTGAAAAGAAGAGACATTGTTGTAGGCAAAATTAATATGAAGGCAATATCAAACCACAACAGCATGGTGAGGAGACAGGCATGGACTCCAGCTCACTGAGGCAGTGGGGATGTCTCAGGCAGCACCAAGGAGTTGGGCCCTGAATGAGCAGTGACTGTACTTCCCAGGGCTTTGAGATGAAGGGCAGCCTCAGAAGGACTGGTACACTTCACATTCTTTCTCCTCTTCAAACCTCCTCTAGGGGCATCTCCATACCCTGGAGTCCAGATCAACGAGGAGTTCTGCCAGAGGCTCAAAGATGGTACCAGGATGAGAGCTCCAGAGTATGCCACAGCAGAAATGTGAGTCAGAAACCCTATGAATCCCAGCACTGGTCAGAGCCAACCCCCTTCCAGAAAATCCACATGGCCATTGTGCTGGGTGGTGCCAAACTTTCCTTCAGGATGCAGGTACCTGATGTCCTAGCAGGCATCACAGGGGTGGTAGCTGCAGAGTTGGGAAAGAGGGGCATAAAATCAGCTTCTCTTCTTGCAGTTACCGTATCATGCTGAGCTGCTGGCACGGTGATCCCAAGGAGAGACCAACTTTCTCTGACTTGGTGGAGATTCTGGGGAACCTTCTTCAGGAAAATGTCCAGCAGGTGAAAAATCTCTCTGTGTCCCTGCTCAGCTTCATACAACTCTGTCTTCTCCCACTGCTAGCTCCCTCACTGTGCCCTTCCCTGGCTCCCTGGCCAGTGCAATACCTTTGTGTAGCCCAAGGGATAACATAGGGTTTCCTGTGTCACAGAGATCTGTTTCCCAGAGCTACTGGAGGGCAGATTTCTGTGGTAGCCCTCTTGCTGCATCACAAAATCACATCCTAATATAGCTCCACTCCTTGCACAGCAGATACCCTATTGGTTGTCCTTAGTATTTCCATCCTAATCCCCAGATGATTATTTGAAATTCTTCAGCTGAGTCAAGCCCTTGGCACTCCTGCCTCCCACATGCCCACGTAACGAAAACCAGGATTTCACCAGCATTTCTGAAACTCTGTCCTCAGATCTAAATGTCAGGGCCATGTGAACCAAACAACTGTTACCTCAGAGCAGTCAGCTATACTAATTTCTCTGAAACTATTACTAATCACTGTCATGCAGTAACCCACCAGGACTTTAAACTGATTTTAACATGTTCATGATGCTCCATTTCATAAGACGATAGCTAAATGCTGAAATATGAGCACTGTCTCTTTGTGATGTCCTTAATTTTAACCTTTCAGCACTAAATCCCAGCACAGGCATGAGTAAGCCACAGTGACGTGCCTCTGGAGCTCAGTGCTCTGACCATTTATGCTAGAGAACTGTCAGTACCACAGGACTGGGTTGTTTTCCTGCTCACACACACCTCCATTCACCCGCAGGAGGCACAGCTACTTAGCACAGAGGGCACAGAAATCTCCAGCCAGATATTTTGTCCCAGAGAAACAAAAGACGAACCAGAATTTTTCCTTCCCAGCTCTGACAGTTTTTGCTTGTAGAGCCCTTTCTTGTGGGAAAGCCCTCCCCTTCTTGTAAGGCCACTCACTGTTCTTCCTGCCAGGAAGGGAAGGATTACATCCCGCTGAACGACTCCCACAGCTCAGAAGATGATGGTTTCTCCCAGGTGCCTTCTTCTGCCCAGCAAAACTCAGATGAAGAGGACTTTGACATGAGGATACGCTGCCACAGCCTAGCAGCAAGGTGAATCCCCCCAGGAAAGAGCAGAGAGAACTCAGCAGGCAGCCAGCAGCCTGAGTTGTGAGGGAGCTTGAGGGATATGGGATAAATCCAGTAGCAAGAGTTTGGAAGAATCCCAGGTGTTCAGGTGTGATCCAAGCATTTAGGCCATAGCACCTTGCTCATAAAAGCAAAATCACTTTCTTTTGCTGCTGAGAAAGAGCCCTTGATGGGTAAGCCCATGGCATTCCTCCTTCTGCCTCCAGCTACATTGCCAGTGCATCACATCCCACTGAAGGCATCCTGGCCCACCAGGCAGGTGTGGAAAGGTGCCAGCTGCCCTTCTGCAGGAGCTTCATCCTATCTGTTCCTAACTAACACAAACAATTAGGCTTAGGCTTCTCATCTCTGGGAAGCTGAGATACTGTGATGGCACACAGGGCATGACTCTGCTTATGCAGCGTGGAGAGGTAATCAGGGCCTGATTCAATCTGAAAGTCTGGGTGCTCCCCACTGCAGAAGTATGGGGTTCAGAGGCCTAAGGTGACCCTATTGCCTACTCAAAATCCACCATTTGGGTCATCTGCCTCCCTGCATACCTTGGCTGTGCAGAGAGGAGGTTGGGTTCAGGTCCTGTTTATCCAGGACATTGACTCTGCTGGTTTTACTGAATACAATATGCTTCTGTTGGCAGATACTACAACTGTGTCTCGTTCCCTGGTTGCTTGACGGGAGGAAATCAGATCAGGTGTCCATCCAGGATAAAGACATTTGAAGAGTTTCCTATGACACATACAATGTACAAGGCACACCCGGTGAGTAACATTTGATTGGGTTGGGACAGGGAGCAAAAATATGTTCAGCTGTTTCCTGACACCTTTGCTGTTAAGATCATGGAAGAAAAATCACTCCTCTCTCATGTCAGTGTGTCTGTGTCATTCCTGTTCAGTCTGTCCTGTGCACATCCATTTCTCCACCTGGTGGCTTCTCTACAGCACAGCTCATACTGCTTGAGTGTGAAATAGGGAGGTTAGGTACACAAGCAAGGACTATAAAGGACCTCAGAGAAGAGCCTGCTCTTCATCCTTCTCAAATCTCTAAAAATGGCCTTGTTAAGCATACCAAAGTCTAGCCAGGACTAGGTAAATCCAGAGTGCTTGTCTGGACCTCCCCTATCTTGACCCACACGGCAGTGTGCAGTAGGAGCCCTCCCAGCCTCTTTGAATTGGGCTGGTACTCCTATCTTCTGTAGCAGCAAAATTTAAGTCATACCCTTGGTCTCAGAGGAAAATCCCACATCAGATTTGATGGTAATGCATCTTCCTGGCAGAGAGCACTCTCTTTTTTCCCAAAAGGGGCACTGAATCCTACCTTTGTATATACTGCTTTTAAGAAGGCACCTAAGCAAATTTGTTCCAGAGAGACCATGGAGCATGCTGGTAAAGTGCCCCTACTCCTTTTTTTTTCATCACAGCTGCACATGATCTCATCTCCTAAATGATCCCTCCTCCTTTCCCACTCTGAGCAGCTCACAGGGATGTTACTGATAACTCCTGTTGCTTCCTTCCAGGACAATCAAACAGACAGTGGGATGGTTCTGGCATCTGAGGAATTTGAGAGGATAGAAAACCGACACAGAAAAGAAGGTGGATTCAGGTACTCCTCAAGTCCAGCCACTCAAACCATCCTGCTGCCAAACATAGTGACACCAGCAGGCACTTCTTGGTGTCTCCCTGAAGGGTTTGCCTCTTGAGGCTCTCAGCTGGCTGTGGGCCCTGAGCTAAATAACTCCATGGACACATTAATAAGAGGCAAAATGCATGAAGAGCAGCCCTGCCTGCTGCTTCCTACATTTAAAAAATATAAACTCTGCTGCCCATTAAACTGATCAGAACGTGTCACAGAGTATGAGAATGTGTCCATTAAGATAATGAAGCACAGTGGATTAACAATGCTAATAGGTCTCCAAATGCTTATTGACATTTTCTTGTGAAATGTGTCAGGGCTTGTTTAAGCAGTGGCAGGTGGGATGGGTGGAAACTATGTGGCTGCCACCTCCTTCCCCCAGCCCTAACCCATATGGGACAGGGCCCTGATGTGGCATTGCAGAGATGCTACAGGCCTTAGGACTTCACACCTGCTGGCACTGAGCTTGGAAGGTCAAGCTGACACTCTTGGGTCTGAGGATGCTATGGATGGTTATGTCCTTGCCCTAGGCTTGGGAATTGGGCAAGAACCTCTCCAGCTCATTTCTGCTAGAGAAGGCTGGGACATTGTCTCCATGACAGTGTGTGACAGTGTGTATCCACATGAACCATGTCAGTTCATGTAGACAAGGCCAAACCAAGCTGCTTCTTCACCTCCTCTGCCTCCCAACATCAGATTAGACTGGGCATTGTCTTTTACCTTAGCACTGTGGCCTCTCTACTGTTGTATCTGTTTCCTGCTTCTTGTCTTTGTCCTCTTCTTCCTAAGGCACATTCCTGTTGTCTCCTACACCATGGGCTACCTGACATCTTGGAAAACACTGCCCTTAAACCTCTCCTTAAATGTGTCCCTGTCCTTGCTCTTCTGATTTCTTTTTAGTCACCTGGTATTGGCAGATGCTGAAATGGGGCTGCTGATTTCCTTCCACATCATCTTCATCATCTTCCTTTGTTTCCCTCATCCTGGCTGTTGGTTTGTATCAGTTTCTGTTGCTCCTGCCAGATCTAGGAGCAATAGAAGCAATGTCTCTTGTCTCTCCCTGCTCACTGGTGTCCCAGCCCTTCCCAAAGGTATCTAGAAGAGCTGAAATAATTCTTGTCATTGATTTATGTGCAGATTTTTCACAAAACATATGGGCTGTGCTTAGGTTTAGACCAAGTCCTTGTGTGCTTTGAAACGGAGGCGTAAATCCATTCCTGAACCTGCCTCTGCTCTGTGCATTAGTAGATGATGTATCCTGAAACTGGAACTTTCCAGGAATGCTCAGATTGATCTTCTGTGTCTCTCTCCCCCACAGCAGTAAAGGGCCCAGCCGAACTGCAGAGCTGCCAGGGGAACAGTCGGACGTGCGGGGCAGATGTCGGCCGTCATACGGGTCCCAGGTCGGAGGCCAGACTTTTTACAACAGTGAATATGGGGAGCTGTCAGAACACTCTGAGGATGGCAGCTGCACCCCACCTGGAGAGGGAGCCAGCCCCCTGGCTCTCCACGCTTCCTTCTTCTCTGAGCAGTACTAATGGCATCAGTCCCCGGAGGCGCCTGCCAAAGCATCCACCCTCACCCTGCAGGCGCGTCACCCGGGTCACTCAGAGCTTCTTCAACCCAACTCCAGCAGGGAACCAACCCTGAACGGATGGAGGACACCAATGTCCTTGGAACCACAGAATGATGACCCACACAGCACCTCCAGCTTCAGCTTTCCTGTGCAGGGACTGGAGAGGCTCTGCCGATTCCTCGCGGTTCTTTTCTGCCTGCAGCTCAGACAGATTCATTCTGCCAGGGAGTGGGTGCCTGTGCTCAGCACTACAGCACCTTCTGCCTAGCATCCAGCCTCCACTCGGATCAGCTTCCCATTCAGAAAGCCCGTTTCAGGTCAGATATAAATAGATCTGTCTTAGTTTCAAGTTTCTTCCTGGTGTGCAGCCTGAATGTTTTTCTTTGGATTGCTTCCTCCTCTTCTCATGATGTCAGCTGCTGAGCTGCAGAACAGAATCAAAGGGAAGAAATCCCTAGTGGTATTAGCAGCAAGAGCAGGACATTTTAAAGAGGTGTATGGAGAGATCCTGAAGGATCTTTGTAAATGTTGATGCACACTGTTCATTCTGGGCAGGTGCCAGCCTCTCCATCTCCTCTGCAACACCCACACCCCTCTCATCTCTGCTGGGGGAAAATCTGTCAATTTGCCTTATCACCAGGATTATTTTAGCCATCTCAACACAGCTAGTGCTGAGTAGGTCACCATCTGATGGCTACAGTCCTTCCAGTGAAATAAATACCAACTCTTTTTGCAGGCTCTGTGCAAAACTGCATTTCATATACTCTGTACTGGGAGCAGGTTACTCACAGGTCTGCTGCTCTCACCTTCCTGTCTCCCAGAGCAGAGCCAAGATCATTTGTTGCTCGAGTAAGAAATTAACACAAAGCTGTGTTAATTTCAGCTGGCTTCTAAACATAGAGTGAAAATGGGTTGAATGCTGGGAAGAAAAAGATCAAAGTGGTAGGGAGTGAAATGTTTATTTTCAAGTTGCTGCAAGGGTTTTGGAAACAATGGAAGGAACAGAGCTCCAGCAATGATGTGCTCTGGGCTGCATCCGCTTGTGTGTTGGCATCACTGAGCACGTGGAGGGTGGCACCTGGCCAGGGCTCAAGCCCCAGTTCTCCTGGATGGACATTTCTGCACCATCACCTTCCCTGTCACCTGAGTCCCCTGGTGCTCAGGAGGCGCTGTCTGCCCAGTGGGCTCATCTCTAGTTTCTGATGCAGGGCCACCAGCACATTGTACCTCTCTCCTAGAGGACTGAGCAACATTTATTTGCTGTGGAAACATCTCATCACTCGGGCCTTTTGTTTCTGAAAGATACCACAGGAGTTCAGAGCTCTGGGGAACCTCCACAGCCGCTCTCTATGGATTTCTGTGCTGCTGTCTCACCACTTCCCACCTACTTTCTATCCTGCTCACAATCTGAACGCTCAGACACAGAGCACAGTTCTGTCACCATCAGAGAAGAGGTGAAGGGGCTTATCTGAACAGCTTGTCATCACCTCTTCTCCCATATTCCCATGGCTGGCAGAGCTCCTTGCACCAGAACATCTCAACATCCATCTCCTTGTGAGCCACACCTCTGTGCACAGAGCCAAGGGTTTGGTTTGGACTTTTAAATAGTGTTTCCTGTCAGACATATATCTTTCCCAAACTGTATTTCTTTTCCAGCAGAGGGTTTTGTGTTTCCTGATGTGAGCCTGTGAATCCTGATGGATGATTTTCCCAAGCCTTAATTATAGTTCTCTGCACAAGTGTAATAGCAAGATTTATTCAGCACATGGGAAAAGTATGCTTGTCATTCAGATTCTCAGCCTGTGCAGAGTGCCCAGTGTTCCCCTCCCTTTTTGTGTTAGCAGGACGACATGGCTGTGATTTCCATGGTAAAAAGAGGCACAAAACTGGACCAGCTTGAGCCAAACTGGCTCAGGACATGGAATTGGAAACTGCATGTGACAATGAATTGCCTGACTCTTACTGGTGTCCCCTGAAGTTGCCAGGAATTTAAGCATCTTTAAGTAATTGTTATGACTCAGTAAGAATGCTCTGGCAGGAGATGTTGGAGAGCCAGGCCAAGAAAGCAGGATAGCCAGCAGGGTATAGGCTAGACCAGCTTCTCCTGCCCTGATTTTTGAACTGCTGGTTCCCTTGACAGAAGGAAGGCTGCATGTGCCCCTTGCTGCTGGGGGTCTCCACTAGCATTTGCATGGGTGGAAGGTGACAAACAGCTGAGCTGTATTTTGGCTGCTCACTTGGTGATGTGCATCCACAGGACACAAGCTCTCTTGTTTCCAGTGTTTCACAAACAGTTCTCTGTATGGAAACTGCTCCGTCTGAAAGAGGTCCTAAGAAAGAGGCCTATCAATTAAATAATAGTTGAAAAATGAGAGGGGGAGGTGGAATTGGGTCCTATTGTATCTGCATCAACAGCATTGGTCCATGGTATGAGCAAACACTGACTCCTCTGCAGACACTCCTGCTGCTGAAGAACAATTGTGGTGTGGGGTATTGAAGAGCTGTTGACACAACTGTACTTTCGCTCTCTTAGAAGTGCACTAAAATTAGACTGTGCAAACCTGATACCCTTCCCCACACTCTTGCATTATTTCTGGATTTTTTTTTTTACGGTGTCCAGATATGCATGAGCATGAAATGAAGCTGGTCTGGTTTGGTTTTAAGATGTGAGGCAAGAGTGGTGTCTGTCTTTCCACAGCAACAAGGGAGTATTTCAATTTTTAAAACCTAGGGTTCAATAATCGTGTGCTCTCACAATGTGCTCTCTGTTGTGTTTTGTTTGGGCTTTTTACTGGAACTCAACACTGAAGCTAAGCTATTTATCCTCCTCCTCCTTTAAAATTACTGTTCCCCCCCCTGGCAGAGTCTCAGTTTTCTTTGCAAAGTGTTGGTGTGGAGAGGACATTCCTCCCTTGTGGAAACAAAGCATTGGGTCCCCTCCTTGCAAATACACACGCGTCTCTGAAGAAAAAAACCTGTGTATCAAGTAACACTTCACTCATATTGCAATATTTTAATCTGGTACCTGTTGTTGCTACAGCAGCATTCAATGTTTCAGTGGGCTGCCTTAGAAGCAAGTAGGTTACAACATGGGTTATGTGCGAGTACAAAAGTGTGGTCTGTGTGTGTGTGAGTGTTCAGTGGGTGAGTGTGTGGGTGTTTGCTCGGGAGTTTTCCTACCAGTGAGTGAGTGTTTGTAACTCACGTTGAGTCTTGTCTCTGGAAGTTCATGGTTATGTATCAAACCAGTTAGAACACTGCTTTCTTTCCTCTCCTCCTATAGTACTTGTTTATCCTTTGTCATTAAGAGTTTTGTTGTAATATCTAAATGTGAAAATGAATAAAATCATAACTGGCAGCTGCTCTCTGGTTCCTGGAGGCCACCGCTGCCCTCCCAGCTTCCCGGGCAGCACCGGGCAGCCCGACCCTGGCCTAAGCACATTTCGACTTCATGTATTTTTCTACTTTTCCGTTCCTTCTCATTTCTCCGCATCCTCTAGGAAGCAGTTTGCCTTTGTGGCATTTCCATCTCTGCTCTTTTCTCAGGATGAAGCCGGATATGCTCTGGTTCAGCCTGCTGGCAGCACCCAGCCCTACTCCCCATCGCCATCTCCCCTAGATCCAGGACCCTTTCTCGCCGCCTTGGGATCACAGATCCCCGGGGACCTCCGGAGCAACCCCGGACCCCGCTTTTTCCCCTCAGCGCACGGAGCTCCCCCCGAGCCCGAGGCGGCTGCCGGCAGGTGGAGCCCCGGCCCCGGCAGTGCCCGGGATGGGGAAGATGGCGGCGGGGCCGAACGCCGGCCTGAGGCAATGTCAACGGGAAAGCCAAGGGCGGGCGTGAGCCGCGGGCGGGATCTGGGCCGAAGGAAATGTTTTGTGTTTGGGGAGCGCTGGAGACGGCGCATAAATGGATTTATGCTCCCTAGGATCTGCCTGTCTGGGGAACGAGGAGACTGAAGCTGCTCTGCTCATGGAACATCCCCGATGTTTTTGCCCCCTGGCTGCTCCTGCCCGGCTGCTGGGCGCCGGTGTCCCCGCGTGTGGCACAGAGCAGCTGCGTGGGGACAGTGGGGCCAAGTGGGCAGAGCTGGGTCCGGCAGATCACCTGTCTGCAGCAGAAATGCAGCCCACGGGAAGCAGGGCTGGGCAACATTGAAAGCTGCCTTTTTCTTGTGGTTAGAAAAAGGAACTGGCGAGTCACCGGCTGGGCCCCTCGGCTATTGTTTTGCTGCTGACATGGCCAGCAAATGTTTTCTCAGTGCTCTGAGAGCCTTCTCTGAAGGTCAGTGCAGTAACAGCGAGGAATCCTTCGGGCTCTGTGTGCTCCCTGCCCCTGTTTGCATCAAAACAGTGCAGAGACGAAATAAAAATACTGTCTGTGCTGTAAGAACCAGAGCTCTGAGGGATCCTGCACAGGGCAGCATCGTGTGTCTGCTGGGACAGATCTCAGGCTGGGATGAAAGGTTGGGTGAAACCTTTTGGGTTGGGTGAAACCTTTCAGGTTGGGTGAAGTGTTGAGGGGTCATTAGTGGCATGTGGTTTCTCACCCTGCGTTTACCAAGAAGGGGACAATAAATCAAAAAAAAGTGAAAGTAAAACATTCAGCTGTCGCTTCAGAAACACTTCCTGGATTGCTTTGACATTTCTGTAGATTTCTTCTTGAACAGCTTCTCAGAGGGTTTTACAGAGCTGTGTGCTACCTGCCTTTGGCAGAGTCCAGAGGTCCACTCTGCTGTGAGATGCAGATTTCCAAGCCTGCTGCTTTCCTTGGGAATAGCACAGGTGTCTCCAAGGGCAGGGTTAGACCCACCACTTCCATCTCAATGGAAAATTCTACAGACTGTTCTTTGATGATGTTGTCTTACATGTGCATGGGATCAGGTGCATCACAAACGGGTAAGCTACAAGGCCTTCCAAAAGAAAATAGTTTAATAAGATGCTGAGGTTAAACACCAGGCTTATCAGAGGTGTCTTCCAGAGTAGCTGGGGAGGTCACCCAGGACAGTGTATCCCAAAAGAACAGCAGAACAGCTATTTGTTAACTTAGAAAACATCCTAACCCACAGCTCTGCAGTACTTGTTTTCTTTGCCATAAATAATTTTCTGATAGCTTGCCTTTCAAAATCGCAGAACACCACCTCATTATTTATTATCTCTCTGGTCACAAACAGGATGAAATTCTTAAATCTACAACATTAGTTAAAGACAGAATAATGCATCAAGTCCCATTTTACAGTATTTCGTGGTATTAATTAAAAACATTTCAGTATTTGTCAATATGCCAGAAGTAACTCCGAACTGTGTAGGAGTGACCAAATCCTGACATGGAGGCCGTGCCATTCCTGCCTCAACAGCCCTTTTGGAACTGGACACACTGAATACCTCAACGCTTTCTGACACATACAGATTTTTTTGTTTTTCCCAACATTTCAGACACACTTTAAAACCCCCTCGTGCCTTTTTGATGGCCAGCACCCCTGATCCAGAAATTTAAGAGGTGCAAAGGCGCTATGTGAGCCTGTATGTGTCCCTGCAGCTAATGCCTTGAGGACCCGAGGGTCACTAGAACCAAGCACTCCTTAGAGACGCCGGTGAAGCCTCAGGAGCAGCCGGGCCACAGATCCCCAGGAACCACCACGTCCCAGGGACCACCACATCCCAGGGACCTCCACATCCCAGGTACGACCACATCCCAGGGACCACCACATCCCAGGGACCTCCACATCCCAGGGACCTCCACATCCCAGGTATGACCACATCCCAGGGACCACCACATCCCAGGGACCTCCACATCCCAGGGACCTCCACATCCCAGGGACCTCCACATCCCAGGTACGACCACATCCCAGAGACCACCACATCCCAAGGACCTCCACGTCCATGGCCTCCCCGGCCACACTGCCACGCCCCGGGTGACGTCATACCACAACGCTCCGCCCCCATCTTAACCCCGCCTCTTTATAGGCGTGGCTTCCGTCAGCCCCGCCTCTCGGCCGCGTGGCGTGGGGCGGGGCGGGGCGCGCCTGCGCAGTGTGGGTCCCGCCGGGCTGCAGTCGAGGCGGCGGGCGCGGAGCCGGCGGCGGGAGGTGGCTGCGGGAAGGCGCGAGGGGCTCCGCAGCCCCCTGGACGAGCCGAGCATGGAGCGGTGGTTACCGGCTGCGGCCTCCGGCCTGGCCAGCGGGATGCCCCGCCCGTCGTATTAAATCGGCGGCGAGCTCGGTGAAGCGAAGCGAGGCGGCGCGGTGCGGCGAGCCTGAGGCGAGCCTCGCGGCCGTGTGTGAGCGCGACTGAGGTGTCGGCGGCGGCTCCGGCGGCGTCCTCAGAGCCGGTGCGGGACTGTGCGGGAAAGGGGCCGCGGCACCGCCCCCGCCTCCTCCCCTCGCCCGGCGGGGCTGAGGCGGGCGGGCGGCCGGGGCTCCCCCGCAGCGGCGGGCGGGCGGTATGAGCGCGGCTCCTTGAAGGGCCGGCGGAGCGGGGATCGCTCCGGGAGTCGCGGCCGGCGGATCGGACTCGGCTGGGACCTGCCGTGACTCCCCTGGCTCCTCCCATGGCATGAGCCCGTGCTCTCCTCCCCCCTCCGCCTGCTTTTGGTCTTTCTACGCTCCTGGGCTGTCAGATGGGATAAAATACACCCGGGCTGCGTGCGGCTCGGCGCTGCCGCGGGAGGAGCGGCGGAGGCACCCGGTGACGGCCCCTCGGCTCGCCCGGAGTCGAAGATGAGCTGGCGGTGGGTTCGTCAGCACCGGAATGGCTCCTCCGTCCTACTACTGCTGCTGCTGCTGCTCTGGCACTGCCGGGTCGGTCCGGCCGGCGCAGACAACGCCAGCCAGGCGTATTACACCGCCCTCATCAACGTGACGGTGCTGAGCCCCGAGCGGGGCGGCCCCACGCTGCTGAGGATCGACCGCGGCCGGTACGGGCAGGATTCCCCCAAGGTGGAGGTCAAGGGCCTGCTGGTGGCTCCCGTGCCCATCAACGGAGGTAACGCTGCCCACCCTGCCCTCGGTCCCTTGCTGTCGGGTGCCTCCCTGAAGGGGGGGAGGGCTGGGCTTTGTCTGAGCTTTGCGGGCTTTCTAGGAAAGCTCTGACAAAAGAGGAGGAAGAACTTGCCCAGAGGAAAATAAATTGAAAAAAAAATAAAATTAAAAATTCCATGATCTGAGAGTGCTGGCTTTCATAGCGGCTCAGCAAAGCAGAATGTGTGTTCCAGCATGGATCCCGGTAGGCCCCTCGTCCAGAGCAGTGAAGGTGTTATTTCTAAACTAATTACAGAGAGCCAGTAGCGATAGTTAATGGTGTTTGGTTACAGCGTTGCTGTGAATGTCAGAGCAGCTGCACAGCTATCTCACTGTTACAGACCTGCATCTGGATGGCTCTTGCAGCTGCATGAAGTCATGATTGTTCAGTATACGTTTCTTCAAAATGCTGTTTAAGCTGTCCATTGAGGCTTGGAAGGACTGGAGCCATCAAGCTGTTAATCTCATGGCCACAAAAAATGCACTTTTTGGTGGTACTGAACACTGCGTAGTGCTTCCACATAAGTTTTCTTTTTATTAAACAAAGCTGTTGTCCATTCATTGTTTTCTGACAAATGCTGGAGTTTATAGAGGGTATCATGTTGATTATTGCCTGAAATGAAACTGGTCACTTCAGTCATAATGATGCGGTTTTAGTAGCATCTTATTTTGGAAATCTTTCTTGACATTATCAAAACTGCTATCTTTAAGGAACGGACCACTTGATGGATCAGAGTGGTCCCAACCTGTCTTCTGGACAGTAAACCTCTCAATAATTCATCAGGTGAAGTAATGTCAGTTAAAACTAGACTTTTAAGTGCTGAATATTTAGAGATTCTTAAAATAATTGATAACAGAGACCCACTCTAGTACTAAAAGCTTTCTGAGGATTTACCAAACCTTAAGGTCAGGAAAATGTTTTGATGCTTTTTCAGAACAAAATGCATCCTGCCAGGCAGCCTGCTGTAAGCTTCTCCTATGTATGAAGCAGCCTGTGCATCAGTAAAAGATTGCCAGTTTCATTGAAGCTTGGTTTCATCAGCTTTGCAAGGTGGTAACTAGAATACAATAATACACCTTATTTTCGTATGTAAGGAAGCAGAAATTGTTGAGGAGAAATACTCTAAGATTATTTAAATTTGTACTTCAAATCCTACCTTCATGTTGCTCTGAGCATCAGCTGTCATCAAATACTCTCGGTCTTTCCTTCTACTTCCTGCTGTTCCTCACTTAAACACCCACCCCAGCCACCATGTGAAATCAGGAGGCTGTCCTGAAAGTGTGAGGCACATAGGCAATATTATTGCAAATAATATTTTTAGGGCTTTTAAACTGCTGCCTTTTAATATATACAAGGTATCAAACTGCTTGATTTGTTTAGCTCCATTAGTTGTCCGTGAAAACTTTTGGTATTAATTACTTTTTAACCTGCTTCTGTAAATCTCTGCTTTTTTCTGATATAGTGTGATTAAAATACTGAGGCTGACAGCATTCTCAGTAGAAGCTGTTGGTGAGAGAAGAGATAAAATGCTGAGCAGTTCATAAAGAGTTTTTATACATTACTGCTAAATACTGTTTGATTAATAACTTCAGTGAGAAAGCACAGCAGCAATCACAAAATTGCAGAGCTCAATTTTTCAGTTTTGATGTGCTGCAGTCATTAAAATTTTGCCATCAGTTGTTACAGGGGTTCAGTTTTGCCCCATTTGTCATCAGAAGACTGTTAAAGCAAACACTGCAGCAGTTGTCTGTCTTTAGAGATCTTCTGAGTTGTTCTCTGTGGGTTGTTGTATAGTATATGTTTTATTTGAATTTTTTCAGTGTGCTTCATGTGGCTTAAAGATGTCATGTGGTAGAAAAGACTGGAATACTTTATGCTTTTAGTTAAGATGCTCTTGAGCACAGTCTTACGTTTATATTCTTCAGCTTTTTATATCTAGATTTGATAAAAGGCAATGCTATCTTGCTGAAAGTAATTGCTCTAATGCCTTTTAATCAGCCTGTTAATCAGAAATTGTTTGCAAAGTATTTTTTCCAGTAGCTCTTAGCACAAGTAGCTGGCACTGGGCTCTGCTGTTAGAGCAGTAAACACTCTACTCCAGTTCTCATGTATCCTAAGAAGAAAAGGGCTCTCCTTAGCAAGTATGTTTGAGGATACCTTGACTCTCAGCTTGATGTCAATCATTCACCCATTCATGGGCTATTCCTTGGAATTTCCACGAATGTGGGTGATTTGTTAGCACCTTGGTGGCTGGGGCATCTATTTTTTAGAGCTGCAGTGTCCTTAATGTCACATTTTGCTTGCTGTGTTAAGATCCCTTACTCATTGCCTGTAGGGAAATAAATGAGTTTACTGATTCAGAATTTAGGGCCAATGATCAGCTGGTGAACCTACACCATTTGTAATAGCACAGCCTTTGATTTTAAATGTTGAGCTCTGCAGTGGTTTTTGTTAACTCATGATCTTGAATATGCCCAATATTTTATACACTACTTTTGGAATTTGCCAGTCCCCTGTGATTTGCCATCCTTTACATTTCAGTGCAGAGTGAGATATTCAGTCACTTCTCCTGTTTCTTTAGCTAAGGTTCTTTACTCAAATTCAACCTTGTCATGTTAATATATGTATTAAAATTCTTTCCCTGTTCTTTTTATAGACCCTTGTATGAAATTGATACTGGCTTTCCAAAGCAGTGTTCCCTGGGAAGTGATACACCAGTAATTCCTGTGACCGCTGGTGAATTTGACTGGTGAAAGTGTAGCTCCAGCAAGCTGTCAGTCCCAGCACCTGTGTTCACAAACCTTCCTGTGTGCATTAAATGCCTGATAGCACCAGTTTCTCTATTAATCTATCCTTCCACTTCTAGTTCCTTTTCTTACTTCCTCTAACTTGTTAATCTTTTGTCATGACTTAAATAAATTCTTATCGGAAGAGCGTTTTAAGCAGCTTCTAGATACAAATGCTTGCAAATTATCAAAAAAAAATTTAAAAATCTTCCCCCTGTTCTGCATGAGGGGACAATAGTGAAGTGCATCTTCACATCCTGATGCAGCTCTTCTGACAGTTCAAGTTTATCTTGTCTCTTTGGTGAGGCTACTGAGCACTTCTCACTTAATCTCTTACCCTACTATTTATGACTTTGTGGAACCAGCAGCTTCAGCCCAAACATCTTGCAGTAGGTACTTGTGGCAGGGTCTGGACACGTGCTGTGGAAGTGTTCATCCCTGTGCCACTCCAGCAGCCTCTGCTGTTCAAGCATCTTTGGTAAGAGGTGCTGGACCTTGGTTGTGGTGCCCTTTGGGTGTCAGGCACACTCCTCTGGCTATGACAAGCCAAGCTAGAAGCCATTGAAATCTCACTTCTTGGTATGAACTGCAGCACTTTGTGGCTTAGTTCCCTCAAAAATGTTCTCCATGGTGAACAGGTCATTTCTGTAGCTGTCAAAATGAATATGAAAGTGGGGAAAAAAAAAAAAATCTGTATTTGCACAATGCTAGGGCATGGTTCTGTAACTACAGCATTTTGTAGCATCTGACTCTTGATAAACATGTTGTGTGAACAAGTTTTAGCTGCAGAAGGCTTAAAGTGCCAGTTTCCTGGTAACTGCAGAGCTTTAGGTAATGTTCAGACATAATTTTATATTCCTTTCTGGCCCAGAATCCAAAATAATAAGCTTTAGGAAAATGCAGCAAGTGAATGTATCAATAGATACAGAGCTGTGGAAGAAAAATCTTGTGCATGAATCCCTCCTTTATCATTGGTTTCATTAATAGTAATTAATTGATGCCAAAAGTGGAAGTTACATATTGGAGTTGATAGCCATAATTGTCGAATACTTACTGAGCTAACAAGATTAAATCTGAACTATTAACAGCACTCTTCTCAGCTTCAATGATTTTCTTTTGTTTAACTTCTTCCCTGAAACAAGATTGCCTCTTGTTCAAAGAGTTTCTTCTAGTGCTAAAGCCAGCTCTAGTCAAAGCAATTACCTGAAATAGCTCTTGAAAATAAAATACCACTTTACATAATTCGTTGACACAGCTTTTTAAAAGTGGACATTGTAACTGACTTGAATAAGGACTGCACTGATAATAACACAAATAGTAATGCTTTGAAAGAGAAAATATGTATTAAATGTATTAAATCCTAATGGGATAGCAAGTAACTAGTGTCCTTCCTTGAATCAGTGCCGCTGTGTTGCTTCTCTAAATTTCCCAGCTGAATTCCCTTTCTGGAAATTTTATCACAGGATTATAATTACTGTGTTTCACTGCTCTGTTAGGCAGGTTTGCTGTGGAGCAGCTGCCTGGGCACTGCCTGCTGCAGGGAGGGAATGCTTTGGGGTGCAGGCTGCACAGGACTGTGTCTTCCCCTGTGCTGTTTTCTTTCCCAACAAATCTCTTCATCTGCTGCCCCTCAAAGTACTGGTGGTGTCTGTACCTATTGTATTACAGTGATTGAAGGTCAGACTCTAAAATTATTTCTGTATGTATAGCTAAGACTGACCAGCTCTGGCAACTGGTGCTGGTCTCAGAGTAGAGTATTAGTTGAGATGCAATCAATATCTAGCTATCTGACCTTTTAAATTTATTTTATTTAAACAAAAGAAAAAAAAAAAAAGGAAAAACAAAACAAAACAAAAAAAACAGACAAACAAAAAAACAAAACCAAAACCCAAACAACCATGGAATAACATAGTGCCCAGGGTGTGAGATTATTGCACTCTTTTTTTTTTTTTCTGAGGAAAGGGGACAAAGTCAGTGCAGCAACCTTGGGTGAAGTGGAGCATTACAGCTACATTCTAAGCTGTTCTAAAAAGCAGTAGTAATATGCAAGTTGGGCCATCCTGTCTGTTCTGCAAGAGGAAACTGAAGCTCTCCTGAAGCTGAGAACAAACGTGCAGCCAAACTGTAGACACTGAAATTGCAGCTGATTCTGCTATAAAGAGGCTCTTCTGAGTTGTTGGGGCTCACAGCAGGAAGGGAGATATTTACAACCACATTGTACATAGCTTTTTAACCCAGCAGGCTACCACTGCTAGTAGAAAATTGCCAGCACATTCATGGTACATAGGTAGACACGGAGAAAGGAAAAGCAATGTAAATAACTTATTTTAAATAAGCTAGAAGAGTAGCACACCTATGGGGAAAAATGATTAGGTGGATTTCTGCATGCTTGCATCTTCTGAAATTGCAAAATACCACGAGTGGCTTCTGATTGTATCTTTTTATGTGCAAGTTACTTGTTTCAGAATAACATTAATTTAATGTGAAGTTGCTTTTCATTCTGGTGTGGACATCATCCAGGTAATATTTGCAAGCCTTAGTCTTTTAGATCCTAATTGGACTTTGGACAATAGAGCATAGATGGCATGGTAATGGAGAGCTATTGATGATGATTCTTGCTGACAGTGTTGGTTTATCTGTCCCTCACAGTGCCAGCTGATGTGCCTGGCACGTTAGGTGTATGGTTGATGTTTTATTTTAAGCCAGTTCATTATGCTAGAAGGGTGACTGTGATAGTACTTGGGCTCTTTTTAGATTGTCTGCTGTAAAGATGGTCAGGAAAACTGATTTTCTACTATTGTCCCTGAACTTTATTTAGTTAAAAATTAAAATATTATAAATATTTCTGTGGTGTAGTAGTTTGCTAATGTAAAGAACAGTGGGTTGTGACTTTTAATTAATGCTTAGTGATATGCAGTTACTCAGTTCAGTTTTAAATAATCAGATAATAATCTTAAATAATCAGATTTTCCTTAAAGTTTTGTGTTAGTTAAATAGTGCTAAAGTAATGTTGTCATCTTTTAATTTTTCATCAGGACATACTTAATCCACCTCATCAGAAATAGCATCCTCGATGCATTTGAGTGGTGTTTGTTAATCTATATCCTGAAAGCTTTTATCTCTTTATCTTATTTCCTAATCCTGTTGCTCTATCCAGTAATGTTTTGTAGCTCTGTCCTCAGCTGAAAGAGACTTGGATCTTTACCATGGTAGAAAAATTTGAACTGCTTTCTCCACAGATGTGATTTCTTTTGTCCCTTGTTACTTTCTCTGTTTTTAAGCTAAATTTCGAGCTGTATAAATTCAGAGGTGCATACGTAAATTTTTGTAAAAAATGGGATTTTTAGCTTTCAGGCTTGAGAAACTCCTGTCATAGTCTGCTGTTGCTTTCCCCCTCGGGCATATTTTAAGTGAAAATGTTCTGAGCATGGATGGGGGAAGTCTGCATTAAACAGAAAGCTGCTTTTATCTTCACAGCAGACACAGAGATTGGTTGCACAGGTGCCACACTTTGGTTTGATCATCTTTTCAAAACAGGCTATAATTCCTTTTAAAAACATATTGTTCTCTTAAAGTTCAGACTACAAAAAGTGCAGTTGATTCTCCTGTGATCATTGCTGTTCCTGATGGCTGTCACTGGTGCTCCAAAACAATGTGTGGATCAGAGCTAGCTACAAATTTCCAAAGGGATTTGAGTGATAATGTCAGGGCAATGGAAGAAAATACCCTAAAAAATTCAGCTCCAGGCATCTATGTCTCAGATTTTCCCTGATCCCTCGATAAAACAAAACCACAAACCCAGAAATGCAGCAAATAGCCCTCCATGTCTGAAATGTCTAATACAGGCTTGAAAAACAATTGTGAAGAGGATGTGCTTCTATCTGGCTCCCCACCCTCCTTCCAAGGGAACAGGGAGAGGCACTTCTTGTCCAAATTAAGAGATGCAACAGCTTCCTGTGCAACTGCCACAACAGATTCATCTGCACTGGTTCTCTTCAGGCAACCAAAAGATTCTCCTTTTTGTTTCAAAAAAGATCCTTTAGCGATTTGAATCTCCTCTGGTACAGGTTTTAACCTGAGCTATGTTAAGCAGAGAATGGTTGAAAAGATCTTTTGTTTCCAGCTGGTATGGTAAAATGTGTATTGTTTGGGTAGACTTTCTGCTGAAATCCCATAGTCTGTGCTGAAGAACTCATTTCTTTAAGAACTCATTTTAAACTTTATGGGACACTTCCTTTGAATTGCTCTGAGGATCTGTAATGTTTTCAGAGCTATAATGCAAATATTTGTTTTGTTTATGTCTTGAAAAATCGTTAGTTATCCCTATCATTTTTAGAAGCCAAAGGTTCTTACACTTTTTTGTGTTTGAGAGGCTAAATATATTTGTATTGTAAGTTACTGTTGGCTCTAAATTTCTAAAATCCTTTAGTGATAGAAACAGTGTCTTAGACTAAACTGCACGTTTCCAGTTGTGTGAACAGAAATGCCTTTCATCACTCTCAGCTGCTGTACTGAGGAGTTATCTTCTGCATTGCACTTGGGCCTCTTTTGTGCATAGCTCTGTGTGGGTTTGGGTTGTTCCAGGATACATTACAGCATCAGAAAGGACAAAAGAGCTTTGCATGCTGTTGAATTCATTTGCCACTTCTGTTACTCTTCTTTTATACCATCAGTACCTGTTTAGCTGATAACTTGGGGGCATGTGCAAAACCCTTTTTTTTTCTCTGAATTTGAATGCACTTCTTGTAGACAAAATGTGCAAAGGTAAAAAGCTGATGTTGGCTGCTGGGGTTTTACAAGATCAGCTTTTAATAAAGTCCTTTTTTTACAGTAGCCTGCACGTGGCAGATAACTCCGAAATCTTCTTTTCACAACCTCCTTATTGTCAGTAATATTTCCCACTGCAGTGATATTTATGACCACATTAGAAAGAAAAAAGTTATACTCTCCAGAATAGCTGATAAACAGCTGTTTTGTGCATTCCTATAGCACACAAACAATATTCTGATGTTTTTCAGCCTGTAGGCAGGTATTGATTCAAATGTAAATTCATTGTTCTAGCTGAACTAGAGTTAAAAATAGCTTGTGTTAGTGAGCCTAATTCTGAGGCATGTAGTCACAGCTTTCAGTGCACAAGGTGGTTTTTTAGAGACTTTTTTCATTAGAATGCACTTAGCTTTAGGCTTCATGAGCAAGAGGATAGAGGCTCCGTAGTGCACAACAGTCAGGTAATTCAGCAAAACTTGGAGTTAAGTTGTTTTTATTTTTCTTTTTTTGCTTGTTTGAACAAATTGCCATCTGTGTAAATGCTTTTCCTGCTACAGTTGCAGATCGCCTGGGCTGTGACCCTCGAACACGTTTCCAGGTTCCACCAAACACCAAGCAGTGGATTGCTTTACTACAGCGAGGAAACTGCACATTTAGAGAGAAAATCCTGCGTGCAGCTTCACACAATGCCACAGCTGTGGTCATTTACAACAATATATCCAGTGAAGAACCTGTCACAATGACTCATCAAGGTAAATAAAACAATCTCTTTCACTGTAATTCTTTTTTGCCTAAGTCCTTTTGCTGTATAAATTATGGCTAAAGAGCTCTCAGCAGTGCACAAATGATGCCATTTGGAATAGCCTGTTCTCTAATGATGTTTACATGTCTGCAGTATAGGAAAACAAGCCACTAATTCTGAAAAGTGATTTTCCTTTAGCATACATTTTATCCAGTGAGAAATGCATTCCTCTGAGGTAGGGACATGGATGCTTTGGAGTGAGGAACTATCTGCAAGATTATCCAAATAATCTATTTCAAACCTTGCTGGAGAAGAAAAGCTAACATATATTGGAAGGTCTAGAATTTTACAAAGCAGCTTTACCTGGAGAATTCTTACAATATTGTGTCTTCAACTGGCTGTTATGGTAGAGACTATCAAATGTTAACAGTTATAGCAGGATCTTGGGCAATCTTTTGCTTTTTTTTTTTTTTTTGGTAACAGCTTACAGAGGATTTTCTTTCTGTAACATATCCTTGAGTGCCATACAGGAATCAACTACATTTCATGATTCAGAGAGCAGTTGCCTCTAAGTGTCTAAAATTACACTATTGCTGGTCTAGAGTAGTGATGAGATTCTGGGTTTCTACATTTTTAGGGCTATCTGTAAAATTTTTCTGTTACTAATGAGCTACTTGGGCTGGTGGAGCCTCATACATAAAAATTTTCCATGGCTAAAAATTTTCTCAATTCTGATAGCTACACTTTTTCATTTTCCCAGGTTTTTTTTTCTCAATTTGGAATTTTCTAGCTTAATCAGAAAATACGTATTTCTGTTTTGGATGGCTGTACTGCTGTTTGATTCTTTTTTTCCCTAAATATTTTCAGTCACTTTTCTTTAAAAATAGGAGGTTGCTTGGAGACTGGAATTTCCTAATTATTGCTCTGCATATTGTCACACAATTAGAATTGTTTTCTTTTATTGAAGTACTGTGGTTCTTTCTCTCTTTTTACAAGGGAAATGTCTTGTGGCTTCTTCTGGTTTAGTGGGGTTTGACCTTCCCAATTCTGCTTACCACAGGAATTTTCCAGGGAGATTTTGACCTCTGTGGAGCAATGCAAAGCCTGTTGTCAAGAAATTTTAATCTTCCTTAGATGTTTTTGCAAGTAATCTGCAGGCAGAAAGTCCCATATTCCAGCAAAATGCTTTTGAACACCTTCCTTTTGTGGTTTTTTTGCCACTTCACTCTCTGCTGCTCTAGTACCCTCCAAAACCTTCAGCTCTGGTCTCTTTGCAATACCTGTGAGACTGTAGGGTCTGCATTCTGTTCAGCAATGATTTGTGACTTCTGGGGCTTTGAATGCCTTGTCACAGCAGAGAAGAAGACAAGGAGTAACCAAACAGCTCTAGCACTGTTTGCTGTAGTACATGTTAAATTGTATAATGGGTTTGGTTATCATTTTAGTATCTTATTTCTCATAATGCTGTTAGATTTGGCAGGCACTTTCATGCCAGTGGAATGGTGTCTCCTGTCAGGAAATCCTGGTTCACTCCGTTTCAGCTCTGAAGACCAACTAATAATGCCCTTCAGCATGCTGACTTCCAAATATTTGCTCTTATTCATGGCAAGCTTTAAAAAAATGTAATTGCTGGAGATGATGCATATCTTCTCTTTGAGTATTTGAGGTACTGGTTGCATGAACTCAGACCCTACTATACTAGAACCTGTTACAGGTTTGGGCTGTAGGCCCCATCTCAGAATGAGTATTGGAATGTAGGTGTTCAAAAGTGGTTGTCTAGAACTGAAGTAGCACCTCAGCAGGAGAGGAATGTCACTCCCCAGCTTTTGTTTTGATTGCATTATGGTCATGTAAGGGATCTCCTTAGCAATCTGCACTTTGCAGAGCTTCCTATAAATAACTTCCTGTTTGCTTGGTGTGAGGACTACAAGTGTGTGTAACTGAGGTGTAGATGAGTCCTTTGGTGTTGGCCTCAGCACACGGAGGGTTTGGCTTGCAGTGCTCTCTTTTGGTGGGAATTGGTGCTAGGGGGATGAAGCATAGGCTCATGAATCCCACTTGGAATAATGCTTCGAGCCTATTCAAACAATGTGTGGAGCATCTTAACCACATTCAGGGCATTCTCTCATTTTCCTTTTTTTGCCTTTTCAACCATATCACTGCTAGTTGGCTTTTTAGGTGGTGAATGACCAACATCATCTGGTGATTAAATATTCGGGTGCTCTAGATCTCTTATCTTTACTATTTTATATCCCTAAAGTTCAGGAGTTGAACCTGTGTGTTTGATAGCTGTTCTGCTGCCGATTCTGTTGTGTGTGTTTAAATAGATTTGATACAAAGTTAAAAGGAAGGTGAGCCACCAAGTTGGCTTTATTTCCATATGATGCTTAGTGCTCTACAGTATTCCTCTTTTTTTTTTTTTTAAATACATTCTTCACAAGACAATCTTGCTGCTGTGTTATGATGACCAAGTTCACTGCTCTACATTTTATGTCTACAGACAGGTCAAAATAGACCTCGTGTCGTTTTATAGCACTGTAACAATCTTTATACTGCTGCATACTGAGCCTTACAAGTATTCTGTCTTCCTGGTGAAGCAGAGAAGAAAGTGATAATGTACACCCTGTGAATTGCATGCTTCTCTGCTTTGGTATTTACATGAATTCCAGTCACCAGCTTAGGCAACATCTGTACCAAAAATAAGTAAAATACAGATTTATGTATGGTGCCCACCTGCAAAGAGGTGATTCCCTATGAAAAGAGCTCAGTAAGCATTTCTCACCCATGGGATTAATATTTTTATCCAAGTTATTTTATGCTTGAACAAACGTTTGAAAATTTAATCTAATGTAAATTTGTTTGTACACTACGTATTACTAAGCAGAATATAAGTTCTTTCTGGTGGCCAGATAACTGTCACTCTTGAATCAGCCTTTGTGAAATGAACAGTTTGTTTCTAATATCAGAATGTGCTTTTTCTTATGTTATAGTCTCTGTTTCTTTGACTTCAAGTTGAGTTTTAAAGTAGGTATTGACCTTAGGGTTTTGGGAAACTTATAAAATATGTATTTCTGTTAATGTTATTTGCAACATTTTCTTTTTCCTGTGTATATTTTTGTATGTGTTGCTGTGTGTAAGTAAAATACATGTATTTTACACATTCTTGTGGATGTCTTCTATCAACCTAGATGAAGGACATCTTTCCCAGCATAGGTTATGTTGGCCTATGATATCACTGGCAGGAAGGCAGTTTCATCAGTGGCTTTTTTTGCTACTTCTTCTAAGGAGAACAAATAATGTTTAATGTAAAAAGAGCCTGTGTGGTAGAGAAAATATGCTTCTCTGCTTTACAGTCAGTTATGGGAATAGGAAGGAAATGCAAGTAAAACAACATTTTCTTTTCTTTTTTGATTGTGTGTGGTGGAAACAGTCCTGTCAAGTACAAGAGAGTTAAAATTTAATTGAACTTCCCTATTAAAATACATACTTGTATTTGGGTTTATAGAAGAGCATATAAGACAAAGAAGCCTCTGGAGTTAAAATTTCATATTCAGAATTTATGGAACAATTATCAACAGAAAAAGACAAACAAATATAGAAGAAAGTGTCAAAACGAAGTGGGTGGATTCCAGTAACTACTGTGACGAAGAAATTTCCTGATGTATACAACTTCTAATAGAACACTTTTTCCAGATGATTTACCTGATACAGGTAAATCTCTTGAAGTCTTTAGCTGGAAACATCCAAAGATCAATCTTTGTTGCATTTTTGAAGAAAGGATGCATTTGTTTTTTGCCAGAAGGTGTGTGTCTTCTGTGGTGTGTGCAGAAGGTGACATTTCCCTGCTGCAGTACTGGGGAGAGCTGCTCCCAGGAACAGTTTCCTTCCAAGGAAAGATTTCTGATTGCCCCTCTGTTTGCTTAAAAAACACACTGGCACTTGCTTCGACTGGTGGTAAAACTTGATGTATTTTATGTGGATTATTTTAGGCCACTGGGTCAGAGGCAGGTGGGACAGGAAGTAATTTGGAGTTGTTGCCATCTAATGGCTGTTCCATGTTCTTGCCCTCATCCAGAGTGAGCAGACTGCAGAGATCTGGCAGGCAAAATGCCCCTCTCCTGCAGCACATCTTCCTCTGCTCCTTGCCTTTTCCTCACAAATGTCTCTTTCTGCCACTGCAAACTGAGCTGATGTGTGAAAGCCATGGCAGGGCACATTGCAGATTATTTAGCACAAACGTATGTTGACAAATATTTCAGTTCTACACTAAATCAACAGCAAAAGTTTCTCTGTATATCCCTGAGACCCACTTTTAATCCACAGCTCAAAACTATTTTTAATTATATTACAATATTGTTATAATTATTATTAATTTATCCTGCAATATTAGCTAACAGGAAGGTGAGATGAGTCATAAAATTTGAAGCTTTTTAAAAGGCAGAACAATCAATAGTCTAACCATAGCTTACATATCTTTGATCATTTTATATTGTTCATTGTTTATATTTGCCTTTTGAAAATGTGGGGAACAAGTGTCAACATTATAGTTAACCCTGTTTCCCCCTGCATTTCTTAGAGGTGCATCATTCAGAAAAATCTGTCATACAGATGTCTGACACTTTGAGATGTGGAGATGAATGCTTTTGAAGCACAGATTCTGAACCTTAAAACAGCACTAATGTTTTCAAGATAAGCCAGGGAAAGTACTTTACAAAGCTAAGGTAGCCCCTGTGCCTGACAGAGCTTACCAGTGTTTTTGCATAGTATGTGCTTCATACACAACTGAAATAACAGCAGTTAGGCTCATTTTTCCATATCCAGCTGAAAGGGTAATTAGTTCTGTGACTGCAAAAAGGCCCATGGGACTGTTAGAGACTGTAAGTAATTACATTCTGATTCTTATCCAAAGTGTGAGCTCCAGCAGAGCAATTCCTGAAATCTATGGGATTCAGTAGAATCAAATTTATGATACTAATCTATGAATATGCTATTTATGAAGCTTTAACAGTACTTTGTGGTGTCCTTGGGTAAGGCTCTCCTGCTGTTTCTCTTTTGTGCTTTGCTGGCTTTGTTTGGGATGACTGTCCAGACTGATGGATCCGGATGGAAGCTGTCTGTAAATAGAAGAAAATCTGTAAACATCACAGATTAATTTTCTTAGAAATCCCTGGGATTTTTAGCTTCAACTTCCATTACTGGCAATATGAACTGTTATCCAGAAAGAGCAAAATGGAAGCCACTGGCTAGCACCCAGTCATCTTACAGAGTGCAAGATTATGGAAAGTTTTAGTTATCCAAACCCAAGTGTCTGTTTAAATGATGAATGGACCAGTAAGGTCTACTTTGCATTAATATTGCTGGTTAATCAAGAACGTGACACTGTAATCAGTGCTTGTACCATAAATAAGGATCTAAGGTAACAATTTTTGGACATTGGTCAGAAGTATATGTGAAGAAAGGTTGTTTTCAAATGAGTAGAAATATCTGTTGGAGATAAAGGTTTACGTATTTCAGAAATACATGAAACTGATATTGTGGAACCTTTTCCATAGTAGCATATTTTTGCTTTCAAAAATTAAGATGGGGCAGATGTTTAGGAACTTGTGGGAGGTTTAAGGTAGGTGGGAGCATCTTGTATCTTAATAGAAGGATTTTAATTACTTTAACAGAGCTAAGTATCATATGACTTATAACAGGAGATAAAAAGGTGCTTTCTGGGTGAGGCTGAGGAAATGATCTGCAGTGAAGGCCAAGTCCAGTGCCTCTGCTCTGCATGCTGATCCTGTGTGGCATTTTGCAGAGGCTCTAAGTGTCTCATTTTATTGAGTTGGGTAGGCTGGGTGTAGCAGAGACAATTTGACCTTGTCAGGCTTGAGGAAATGCAGGAGCACAGAGCTCCACCATCTCCCCTGTATTAGCAAGATTTGGACTTGTGAATTAAGCAGAAGGATTTAGCTGTGACTAATTAGTTTGATCTCATGTAGATTTCTCCTTAAGAAATGTATGTCTGAGTGTTAGAATAGAGCAACTAGATTGCAAAATAATGTGTCAGCCATTGTAATCTAAATATGGCCCAATAGTTTCCTCTACTGACTTTGCTGTGTAACTCTTCTTTTAGGGAGGTTTTTGGCATGGTAGATTATAAAACTGATGCAAAATTCTGGCAGGAACATTAGCTGGGGCATCATTTTTTGTTTTCTGAAGCAGGGTGGGCACTGGAAAGATCACTTAATGCTTATAAAATTATTTATCACCCATGAAGTTCATGATTTAATGTGCCAGTGGCCAGTGCAACAGTAATCTCATTAGGATTTAATCTTTGTTTTTAAATTAATTGTCACACCCATCTTTGGAAAGCTGCTCTTGCTGTTTCTGGTTTTCTAATCATGCCTCAATCATTTGCCTGTTTTTCTTCATGGTGCAGAACTTTCTTGATGTCCATCACATGCCTGTTAGCAGTACAGCAACGTGTGGTACATTGCAAAATAAAAGTGTATGTAATATTTGGAGGGCACAGTGCAGTGCCCTTTCTTACCTTGGAGAATAAAATCTGTAGAATCTTTCTGCTGCAATCCAGAGTTCTGAGTGTTCTTCAGATATAAATTGTCTGTATTGCAATTCACAGAAGCCTGTTCCTTGCTGAGCTTGAATATCTAGCTCACAGTTTCATGTATCACAGCCCTTCACCATATTTAATAGGTGGTGTTTTAACATCTATTGTCTGACATTACATAAAATAAGCATCTGAAAGTAAGTGTTCACATACAGACAAGAATTCAACTTTTCCAGCATTATGAAGGCAACAGGATGACAAATATTTTAAAATGCTGTCCAGTTGCATTTTTAAATCTATGTGTATCCTTGTCATTAAATTCTTGCCTTGCTTAGAAATAACTGATAAATATGGGGGGGTTGTAGGTAGAAGTATTGATTTTGGACATCTCAAACAGCATATTTTATTCTTGAAATTGCACTTGTGTGATGACAGCTTGGATATGCTCTTGTTTACATTCTGATTAGATCAAAATAAAAATATGTGCAGCTAGACCTGTTTTAATAACCCTGAAGCTAAGCCAAGACTCTTCCTCTTGGTGTCTGCTTTTCCAAAAGCCTGTTCTAGAATGTAAGAGTTGTTCTTCAGAATTAATTTCTCTGTTTTGTATTGGACTAAAATTTTCAGGTATCTGAATAATTTTTGTATGTTTCCCTAGTATTAAGTACTGTGGAATTTATATTTAATAGCTGTACTTTCCAAACCCACCTTCTCTAGCAGTGCAGCTTTTCATACAACTTTTTCCTTTCACTCAGCTCCCCTTGTGGGTTCCATGGGTTATATCCCTTTCCCTGTGTCTGTCTTCTGCATCTGTTCCCTTGCAGCTCAGATGTCTTGGTGTTTTCACAGAACTCCTGATTTATCTCTCAAAACTTCACATATAGCCATAGTACTTGTGCTTTTCTGTTTTCTTTGGTGGTTTGTGGGCTCCCAAATTCTGTTGGAATTGTTTCACTGTTATTTAATCTTAGCCCAAGATTCTGTAGTGTCTTCTCAGTTTTCAAGTCTTTTCTCTCTCATTCTCTCCCAAAGTTACATTACACAGGTTTAGTGATTAGTTGCATCTTCATCCCTTTTCATGGACAGAGTTGTATAACTATCCCAACAAAATATGCAGATGGTAAAATTGCAAGCTAGAGAGAGGTGTCTGGGCTTGGATGATAGCAATCAAATGATTTATATTTACAGGTGTCAGTATTTATCTTAGGCCTTGTTTCTGTCCTAGCTTATCATCTGTGGTTGAGTGTGTGCTTCATTTGTTTTAGTTAGCATTTGAGCTTTTTTTCCTTGGCCACTGCTCTTGGCTGAGAGGTTTCTTCTGGTTTCTTCAGTAGGCTTCAGGTCTCATCTGGTTTCAGGTGAACATTGCTTTCCATAAGAGTGTGTAGTAAGACCATATTATAACTCTTATGTACAGTACTATTTTTTGGTTTTATTCACCTGAGGATTTTTTTTCTGCTTAAGTTTCAGAAATGCAAGGTTTCAGGGTGCCTAAAATAAATGAGTTAGTGTCTCCTCCTGCCCCCAATTGTTCTTGAGCAGGAAGCTCTTGCTAAAATTATTTCGGGTGATGCCCCTGACAAAAATATGGATGAACCAAGTCCCAGTTTCCACTGAGCTTCAGTATGTTAAACAGGCACAATTCATTTTTCTTTTCTGCAGTTCTCCTTGGCTCTTGCAGGATCAGAAGCAGCAGAAGCACTTTGGCTGTTCCCAGTTGAGTCATTTGGAATGCAAATCACTTTGCAGCGATGCCAGAGGTTCCCTTTGTACAGGGCTTTATATAAAATGCATGACAGATTGTCAGCTTTGTCACACTGCCTGGGCAGCAGGGAATAGGTAGAGGCCTTCAGCTTTTGATTCAGACAGAACTGGATTAGTATGGGAAGATCTCAGTCTGCTTGGCTTTGCAGATAAATGTAAATCATGTCAGAACACTGCACTGAGTGCTTCTGATATTTTGATACCACCATAATTCTTGGGTGCAAATAAATACCTTCTGGGGAAGCTCAGCAGAGCATGTGCTCAGGGCAACACAGTCCAGTTCTGCCCCTCTTTTCTCTCCAAACTAGATGTGAAGGCTGGGGAATATACCAAGCAGGATAAATTACCTGCTCTGGATTGATCTTGCACCATCTCAGCTGCAGGGGTTTGGAGTTGCAGAAGAATGTGCTGCATCTACTTACAGCATCTTGTAGGGAAGGTGGCTGCTATTCCTGTAATTAACTGCTGCTAGACTGGGCAAGGACTCTCTTCCCAGCTGGAGAAATAGGAATCCAAGTAGATTTACTCCGAAAACATTGCAGGTGATGGATAAGTACTCATTCAGGAGGAAACACTGACCATATTTTTTCTACTTGCAGCCTTGTTACTAGGACATGGCAAAAGTTCCTTACTGTCTTTACCATTTCAATTTTAAATAAAGGTAAATCAAAATTTCTTGGGGCTGTGGAATATTTAAAAGTTATTGTGAAGATCTTAATTTCTGAGATGATCAGCTTTGATTCTTCTGAGTATCTCTGTCAGCACAGTCCACAACATGACTGTTAGGGAACTGGCTCTGAATCCTGAGGAATGTGCCTGTAAAAATTACTGTTTGGCATTGCGAATGGAAAGAGTAATGAGATAACATGTAAGAATGTTGCACAACTCTATTAAAGCTCCCATTTTGGAAAATTATGTCTGTCACCCTGACTTACTGTGCCCTGCATTTCAAAGATTCTGCTCTTCTGTGACTTCTACATCATTTTGTGGATAAAATAACTTATTAAAAAAATATTTTGATTAAAAGACTTTGAACAAATTCCTTTTGTTAAAATAGGACTTCATGTTCTTTCTTTACTGTCACATTGGGTTCTCTGTAACTTAAATTCACTCTAAATCCAGAGGCTTGGTGCTGAAGTTGCTTGCATTATACAGTTCCTCTCTGAGGGAATGAGACTTGGACAAGCAGATGGAGCAAACAGATGAGCTGACTTTGCAAGCATTTTTAAAAGGGTTTGAGAGGAAGCAAATAGATTTGGATTAGTAAGGAAGATATTAATGAAGGTTTTTTTCTTTCTGGCTTTGGTTTTCCTATAAACTTTGCTTTCTATGAACTTAGATCAGAATTGCCCTGAGCTCAAGCTTCTGTTTTGGGTTGTTGTTCGTTGTTTTTAATGGGTCATCTGCTTTTAAAACACAGGGGCTTTCTCTGCTCTGCAGGTTATTTTGGTCTTAATTGTGTGTTACTGTTTTATTCTCTTGCTATCCTTGTACCAAACCCTTTCTCTTTGGGACAAAAGGTAATCTAGAGGCAAGACATTATGAAAACCAGGCAGGCTACACATCCAAAATGGAGCTGATGAATCCCACAGACGGTTTGTGATGTTATCAAATGTGTCTTTGTATGGGTGATAAAATCAGAACTCAGACTTCTGGCAAGCTTTTTCGTTTCTCTTCTGCTTTGCAGCCAGATTTACATGCTTTGCTTTCACTTCTGTCTGAATTGATGCAGGCTGAAGTTTGGCTTTGTTGCTTCTGTGCTGGAATTGTAATTTTCAGGTCCTTCACTACCACGATAGCACATGAAAGCCACATAACCATGCAGGGGAACTTGTGTAACTCTGCAGAGCAATTTCTACCCAGCACTATGTAAAATAAGACCTATTTAGCAGTATCATTGAACTCCTCTTCTAAATGTTTTTCTGTGAGTTGCCTGCTTAGGTATTCACAGCTTCAAATCTGGAACAAATGTACTTTTGAGAGCTAGTTCTGGCTGCACACAGTAATTATAATGTGGGAAGTACTGTGTAACCACTGCTAGAGATCTGTTACTATGTGTGCAGAGCTGCAGTTTGGCTGTTAATGCCCTAATTTGAAAATCTGGGTTTGAAGGACAAGCCATGAGTTGAGTGCCCAGTAGCATGCTTCATGTGCTATAGATGGTTTAGATTAAAATCTCCTAAATACTCAAATGACTGCACATTTGGAAAATCTAGTGAGCAGTGTGCTGTGCTAATTTTAAATGTAAATTAAATGTTTTTCCCTTTTTCTTTTTTTTTTTTTTATATAGGAACTGGAGACATTGTTGCTGTCATGATTACAGAATCAAAGGTTAAGGAGATCCTGAATTACTTGGAAAAGAATATCTCTGTCCTGATGGCAATAGCAGTGGGGTCCCGTGTTCCTCCAAAAAACTTCAGTCGGGGGTCTCTAGTTTTTGTGTCAATATCATTCATTGTTTTGATGATAATTTCTTCAGCATGGTTAATATTTTACTTCATCCAGAAGATTAGGTACACCAGTGCACGTGACAGAAATCAGGTAAGGGGACTCTATTTTTTTTTCTTTTAAATTCTGGAGGTGATATTTCTATATATAGGAGTCAGTAAGAACAATGATATTCTAAGGAATATTCATCAAACAAGTGTTCAGAAGCTTCTTGTTCCACAGCAGAGCTTGTTGATCTATAAGGATTTGTATATACAAAGTGTTTTCATCTTGAGCAGCACCAGTACAAGTTCTTAAGACAGGAAAGAATAGAATTGAAGCAAAATATTTGAGATATGATGAGTACAAATGCAAGTGGAAGATAATCCATGATGGCTGAATAATAGATACTGTATATAGATTGGGAGTGGGGAGGCAAGTTTAAGTTGTGAATGAACTTGTGCAGTGTAGAGAACCACAGAGCTAATTCTTTTAATTCTCTTTGTGTTCCTAATGATAATAGTTAATGTAGTTCTGAAGGTATTTCAAAACTGTAACCTGTCATCAATGTTAGGGTAAGAAAAAAGGGATAGAACTGCTTAGGGATCTGTGTTAGCTTTCAGCTGTGTTCAAGACCACACTTGGCCTAGACTACATGAATCTTCAGGCATATATTTTAGTTAAAAATTTATCAAATACTATTTTTTTTTTATATTCTTTTTCAGCTCTTTAAGAACTGAATTAAGTATAGCCATACTTGGAGATCCTGACTAATTTAAGCCATCACCTCAAATACGGATTAAACTTTAGAAGTAAATGTTTTACTAGTGTGGACTTAATGACCCACTGCCTCCCTAGTGTGCCTTGGCTTTTAATGAGAAGGGTCAGGAAACCTCAGTAAATCTTCTGTGCTCTCTTTGCCTTTGTAGGAAGCTGCTGCCCTCTAGTCACTGTCCCCAGACTTCCCCCTGAGTTAGGGCTAATACACTGGAGCTCATGGTGAGGCAGTGCTTTGGTGTTTTGTCAACCCTAAAACAAATGCAAACTTATAAAGCCTCTGTTGTGACACAGGATTTCCTTTTGAGTTTCTATAAATAATGTCTGATGCTGCAGGTCCCATGGGTAAATTTTCCTAAGGATGTCATTCTTAAATGACCACACTGTAACCAGTACTTAGTGTGGTCCCTGGGGATGGGGAAAGTTTAAATATAACTGTTCCTCAATGAATGTCTGTGGAAGACTAAATTGTGCCTACTGCATCCCCTACATGGTACTAAGGCTTCTTTCAAATGTCCATGATTCAAAACAGTTGCTCCATGGGGAAAGGGCTCTTATGACCTTTTTTTCTTTCTTTAGATTTTTACGAAGGTCAGGAGAAACTTGATGAAAATTTTATGTGGTTTAAAAAGCTGGGCTTATTAAACTTTAATACAAAGGTGGCGACAGCTACAGCTTGTTTTTAAAGAGCTTTGAGAGCTTTCACAGAGAGAAGGCTGTACTGTTAGTGATGAAATAACTTGTTTTAGGCTATGATCTTGTTTTCAAGTTATGGCAAGGCACACTTTTTTTTTTTTTTTTTTTTTTTTTTTTTTTTTTTTTTTTTTTTTTTTTAAAAAAAAAACTACATCAAAAACACACTGTGCTTTGTAGATAGTTCAGGTAGATACTGGTATTTCACATCACTACTCTTGCACACTTCCTCCAGAGGTATGAAACTTGTGAATTTGGTGCTGGCCTCTTCCATCAAGGCAGTTCTGGCTTTTAACAGCAAGAATATGCTGTGTGCCAATGTCCTAACTTACCAAATTAGCAAATCCTGAGCATTTCCAAAATTAGAAAATGGAAGAGATGGATTTTTTAAGTGGAAGAAATGAACATTATTGTTTAGCAAATTTATTTACATGAGAAAATATTTGGTTTGGAAGATTTTTGCTGAAATATTATGCTTCCTGTAGTGTATTTACAATCATATGTAGTACAACTAAATATAAATACTGCACACAATTACTTTGTTGGTAGTGTTGAACATTTAAGTAACACTTCAGGTTATGCAATGATTTATCTATTCCAGCAGTGTGCCAGTGTGTTCTGTGTCATTAAGTATGCAGGCCAATATCCCTGTTCATATCCCTGTTCTAGGACAAGTAATTTAGATTTGCTTAAATTGACCAAATTCTCATGTGTTGAAGTTAGGATGAGATTTCTGACTGCAAGAAGCATATAATTTTCCCATTACTCAGCTTTGATTCTGATGCTGCTTTTTCTTCATGGGTATATTTCAGTAGTGGGGCTGAGTATCTGATTTTTTTTTTTTCAATGGGTGCCCTAAAAATTTTTAAAATAGGAGTTGTTCTTCTGTGGAAATCATAAATAAAAATATGTGCTTCTGTAATTCTAAAATAAAGGTGGTACAGGTGGTTTTGTTGGACTCTGACATCTTTGTGTTTCCCAAGGAAAAGCAGCCTTTTTAGTTTCATTTTGTATGCAGAGACAGTGTGTGATTCAGGGGGTTGCAGCTTAAGGAGGATTTGATTTTCATTTGTAGCAGGTGGGCACAAAATACACAATTGTTTCAGGCTGCATAGGAGGTTTTGATAGGTGCAGTTTGTTTTCAAGAGTAGCACATCTCTGTCAAAGGCAGAATACTTAGTACGGGTGAGGGATGAAATACATGAACTTGCCATTTTCCAGTCAATGTAAACCAAATCTGCTGTCTCAGGCTCCTGAAACAAGAAGATGTGAGCTTTTTCCCACTCAGTGCCCCATCCTTGGGACCCCATGGACCAGCTGGCAAGCAGCCATTCTTTGTTGGCTGAGAACTGGGCACTGCAGTAGGAATCAGCTCTTGAACTGCAGAAATGGCTCCTTCCATCTAACAGTAGTGGTCATAAAAACAGCATAAACAACAAAAAATAGCTTGGCCTCAGTGTTCACGTAGAGGTTCATCCTCAAACCAGTATTAGTTTCAGCTTTATTTAAGTCTGTATTGGCTTATTTATATTTCATAACCCATTATTTTTTTCTTTGTGAGATCATGGTGGTTTTGGGTAATAATAAGGAAGAAACTAGGTCACACTGAGAGGATCTCTTCCATCTCGGAATAAGATCAGCCTGCTCAGGGGGAGAAAAAAAATAGTATTGAAGCTTAAGAGAAGAGCATGGGGTATGTTACAGCACAGTGAATAAAAAGCAGTATGAACAGGATATAACAGTAATCATCAGGATGTGTTGCTTCAGCCTTTATTCTGCTGGCTGTGTTTGATTAGGTCTGTTACCCAAATGTTCAATTGCTCTTGTGGACTTTTATACAATTCCTGAGGTTTATGCCCATGCTTATTTGTGGGCTCAAATATCAGGGATTTTTCCTTCCCGACAAATCTCTAACTGTGGGCTTTGCTGTGTATGCTTTTTGTCTTGTGTTGGCCTACTGCCATAGTGTGTATTGTGATGTTAATATTGAGCCCAAATAAGTCATTATAAAAGACAGAAATGAAGCTTTATTGTGAGGGTTAATTTGTGTTATCTTCTTTGTCATTTTATTAGCGTCGTCTTGGAGATGCTGCCAAGAAAGCCATCGGTAAATTGACAACCAGGACAGTAAAGAAGGGTGATAAGGTATAATAATAAGATTTTAACTTGGTAAACTTGAGCATTGTGTTTAATTTTTGCTGGGGAGTCAATCTCAGTTTTCCCTTTTTCCATCTGATTTATGACCTTGCCCTCTTTGTTGGAAATTTACTTTGTCCCGCGGCACGGTGTTTGTGTAACTTTGAGTATCAATGGATGCTTTAAGTTTGTACATTTCAAACAAGTTTTTCTTCTAAATACTGCTTGCACCTCATCTGGCAGCTGTACAGAGGATGGTTTTGTGTGCTGGCTGGCTGGTTGTTTTGCTGGTAGGAGTACATAGGGTAGCACTGGTGGAATTCTGCAAGCTTAGAGTTATTGCATATGTAAGTTGTGTAAAGTAAAAATAAATGTAAAAAACAGGTAATAAAGGGCAACCTCTTACATAAGGTATAAATAGCCAGTAAACTGAGGGGGTATATAAACAGGTATTTCGTTCAAGATAGTAAATGTTTGCTCCAGAAGTGTTTCTTGCCAGCACAATGTTTTGTTGTGTTAAGCCCTAAACATTTTCCATTTTTATGAGCAGTACTGCTTTTTTCTCAGATTCTCAGAGGAAAACCTAGTCACTTAATCTTGCTTAATTTTTGCTCTTTAACTTGCAAAAGGCAAGGGAATTCTGGCTATGATATGATTTTCAAGAGAAAATTATTTCCTTGGGCCTTTTCAGTGTGCCTTTTTATTTTTCTTATCAACACTATCAGCAATGGGAGACTGGAAGGAAGTGATGGAAAAATTTGCTTCTAGAGAAAAGCCAAGGGGGAAAAAAAAAATCCTTATTCTTTCTTCCTCTCTATGTGGTTTTATTTGAGGACAACACTAAACCATTTCTGTGACAGATAGTGGGAACCTTTCCATAGTAAAAGGAAAGATGCTGGTGTCTTGACAGCATAAATGCAAAACTGGCAAGTGATGTGTAGGTTGTGTACAGGCAGTGTGAGATGCACCTGCAGGTGAACAGAGAGAAGGAGGAAACCTGCCCAGGGAGCAGCTGCTGTCGTGCTGTGGCTCCTGTCTCTGACTTTCTAGTGGATTGCTGGCATCTAAAAGAAAAATGAGCCTGAACTAAGAGAAGGCACAGCCTGTTTTGTCACAGGCCTAAAATTTTAAGTATATATTGTTAATGCCATAGCTACATCCAAATGAAGGTGGCCCTTTATCATTAGAAATTTTAAATTATTGTGTTTAAAAAAAAAAAACAAAATAATAAATTTTGATAAACGGAGAAAACAGGGAAGGCAATCATTCAGTGATCCTCATCTTGATATATGGAGAAGAATGGTGATAAATCTGCAAGTAAGCAGCAGACAAAATTGTGGGACTACTTTGGAATAAGTAAAAATTGTTTATAGTTCTTATGATACAAGGGAATTCCAGGATCCTTATCCTGCAGATAAAAAACCAAAACAAAACAAATCCAGACAACTGAATAAATTTAACTTTTAGCTCCATTCTCAATTAAAACCTTTTAGGAGAATCACCACTGTTTTATAGTGATTCAGCTGAATGTTAGAATCATACCTTTAGCTTACGTTTCAGATGGTCATTTACCAGCTCCAAATGAGATCAGAGTTCTGTACGTGTGAGGTACTCAAGTCATGCTGGAATATCATAACCCAGTTGATGTTCTTGTATCTTCTTAGCAACAGCCACTTGGCACAATGCAGTTCATGTACCAGTCACAACTACTTTTACCTTTGTCATAGCCTCAACTCTTGACTTGAGTTTTTTTCTCTTCATTTTAGGAAACAGACCCAGACTTTGATCATTGTGCTGTTTGCATTGAGAGTTACAAGCAGAACGATGTTGTTCGCATTTTACCCTGCAAGTAAGCTACTGAGGTTGCTCTGTTTGGAAACTTTTTTTTTTCTTCCTTTGCTTCATTTTGTTAATATATGAACTGTGATTTGCAGACACATTCGTTACATGTTTCCAGCCCTAATAACAGCTACTTTATTTTAGACTCTCATACCAGAAGGTATGAAGGTGGGTGCTGGTGCTGTTATGACAGCAGAGATTAAACAAAAGATTCTCATCTTGAAGATGGGCAGTTTTGGCATAGCAGCAGTGGAGCTTTTATGATTGTAAGGGAGAGGCAAGTGCATATTTAAGGATGGAGCAGTGGGCTGACACAAAAAACTTCATTATAATGAACCAGGCAGGTACAGCTGCAGGATTGCCCCTGTACTCAGTGCTGGTGAGGCCACACCTCGAGTCCTGTGTCCAGTTCTGGGCCCCTCAGTTCAGGAAGGAGATTGAGGTGCTGGAGCAGGTCCAAAGGAGGCAACTGGGCTGGGGAAGGGACTCGAGCACAGATGCTATGAGGAGAGGCTGAGGGAGCTGGGGGTGTTGAGGCTGGAGAAGAGGAGGCTCAGGGGAGACCTCATCACTCTCTACAACTCCCTGAAAGGAGGTTGGAGCCAGGGGGGGGTTGGTCTCTTTTCCCAGACGACTTTCAACAAGACAAGAGGACACAGTCTTAAGTTGTTCCAGGGGAGATTTAGGTTAGATATTAGAAAGAATTTCTTTATGGAGAGGGTGATCAGGCAATGGAATGGACTGCCCGGTGAGGTGGTGGATTCTCCGTCCCTGGAGACATTTAAAAAGAGCCTGGATGTGGCACTCAGTGCCATGGTTTAGCAACCGCACCGGTGGGTCAAGGGTTGGACTTGATGATCTCTGAGGTCCCTTCCAACCCGGCTAATTCTGTGATTCTATGATTTTGCACAGTAGATTTTGCAACACTGGCTGTTGGTATCTGAAACAGTGAAGGAAAAAGAGCAGCCTTTCCAGCCTTCTTATGTCCTCTGCTGTCAGTCAGCTGCTGTGCTATGATCTGACTTTGGTCTCTCTGGTGTGTGCTGGGCTTGTAGCTGAAGATACTTACTGGGTATTCTGGGTTGGTGCTTAAAATGTAACAGCTTCCTCCTCCCTCTAGGCTTGACATTTACAGGTTCCCAGTTTGTTTCCATTTCACTTCCATTTTTGTATTGCTGCAGTATATTTGCTTATTAAGAAGATGCTTTTAAGTGCTTTTCTACCCGTTGACTGCTTGTGATGAATTGGTACATTTTGATAGCCTTAACCACTACCAAGGACATCTTTCCCTTGTATTTTGATAGGCAAAGCTTTCCCTTCATCTGCAGACACAAAAAATACATGTAAGTTGTGTTGTATACATGCAGCCAAGGTCCAGTAATTTGGCCTGTGCTTGGTATATAAATAGTGCTCTGCGTGATACTCTAGAAGCAACAAAGTCACGGTGTTGGAGTCGAGCTTCAGTCGTGCTGCAGCACATAAGAGCTCATTATCAGACCTCTAAATCCTCCTGCAGCCTGCTCTGAATAGCCAGAATGTTTTTCTTCTAATGCATAATGAGTTTCTATAATCATAAAAGGCAAATTGTGTTATTTTATATTGTAATGATCAAAACGTGTGCGTTCTAATTCTGAAGCCAGAAGTGTAATTCAGTTTACTTTTCTCTCTTTTCCTTGCTTCTTGGACTGTGGGAAACTGTGAACTGGTTTAGATTCTCAGTGTTGTTTAGTTCCTATACCCTACAAGTGTTTGTTTAGAAACTACCATAAAAATATTAGGGAATAGAAGAGCTTAGTCTTGGATCTGTAAAGGTTTGGGAGCTTCTGGTCATGCAGATGTGCGTGCCTTTCTTTTATAGAATTTGGTTGTGTTTACTGAAAGATGACATCCTCTGTCCCATAAAAACATATTCCCAAGTGGTAGGTAAATATTCCAGAGATTTATGTCCCATACTGCAATCTCAAGTAAAGCTTGCAGATATGAATTAAGCTCTAGTCCTTGGTTTATGTAGAAGATGATTTGGAATTTAGAGGAGGAACTCCTGGAAACAGCACATCAGTTTTTAAACAATGAACTTTTGTTTTAAAAGTTGCCTTCTAAGAAAGCTTCACTTGTGCAGTAGCTCAGGGTAGTACTGTGAGTCTCAAGGATGTGAAATGGAGGCTCTCAAGTCCCATTCCTCTGCCTTTCTCTTTGATCAGAGGTCAGAGGGAGATCCTTGCCAATGGAGGCTGACTCTATGTGGAAGGAAATAATCTTCCATGAAGAACACAGTGAACTTCCCTAATCAAACACCTGTCACTGTCCAAGCAACAGATACATTCTTGGTATCGTGAGCTGTGATTAGACCATTTAACAAAGATGATAATTGATTAAATTTTTAATTAAAAAAATATTTTTCGAGTCCATTTCCTTCAGACACCTTTTGTGAGCTGCAGTCCTGCTGGCAGGGGTGTTTCCAGCTGTGTCAGGGAGCTGGATGAAGGTGCAGCTGGATGCTAGCTCAGTGCAGCCTCCCCTGCTGCAGTCTCCCATGTAAGGCAGATGTCAAGGCTCTTGTGTAGGTCCTTCTCTGCTCTGTTTTTCACAAGAATAATAAGATCAGTGAAGATGCAGATTACATTCAAAGGCTTTATGACAACTTTATGTTCACTTTCTACTTCCCTTTTTAAAATGTCACTTCTCATCTCCTGCAGTCCACCTTTGAGTTGAGTGCAAAACCATCTTGGCTGGACAAAAACATTGAGGTGAATGCCTTCTATAGGACATTTGTATGTTTGTATACAAGGACCAACTGGTAAATTTCTCATTGCACATAAGACTTTTAGTCTTCAGCACCTGGGATGCTTCTCTCAAAATCTTGTTTTGGAGGTTTAATCCCTTTCTGCTTCCTGATATTTCAACCTCTCATTTTAGTGCAACATGCAAAGTTGGTTTAAAAAAAAAAAAAAAAGAAAAAAACCCCAACCAAACAAAAAATCCACAAAAAGCTGCAAGAGAGTCTCTTAATTCAGATGAGGAAATAAATTGCAAGAAAAGGGCTTGACCAAGAGGAAGCAAATGGAAGTCTAGACGTTTTTCTTACTATGCCTGCTGAGGAAGCTGTAATCATTAGACAGTAGGAATCACTGACATGTGACATCCTTGCTGCTTTCATCAATTTAAAAGTAACATTTCCCTTTAGCACCACAATTGTCTGCATTTAAGTATGGTCTGTTGCTCTGTGCCTCAGCAGAGAGGAGCCTGAGCTGGGCAGACACACAGGCAAAATCGTCAGCTGAGCAAGTTACACCTAAAATTCTTCAGCAAAATGCTGTATTTATGATGTAAACTTTTGAGGCAGGTGAGAAATTGTGGCCAATTTAAATAAAATTCAAAATATTATAAGCAATGCAGTTGACTTTCTGTCATTCATTTTGGGCTTCAGAGTGAGAAATATGTTCAGTACCTATAGCTCTTAGAGGCAGAGGTCTGTCTGAGGCTTACATGGCTGAGTAAGGAATGTCTCTGTCTTCTGTGAATATTATATAGGTTAAAAATAAGTAGTGTAAGCAAAGGTTAGAAGGATTCTAGCAAAAGAGAAACCTCATAGGCTATTTTCTTTATTCAGATAGTTTTACTTTGCCATCACACTGCTGCTTCTAGGACATGAAGAGGGAAAAGTGATCAGAAGGGGTATAGTGTGAAGGACTGAGAGGTAAAGGCAGGGGAGAGCAAAGTGACAGGTTAAAGGGAAGCAGAGAGCAACATGGAAAAGGGCAGAAAGATGACTTGAGAAGGAAGAAATTTTCAAGGGAGGAAGAGAATTAAAGTAGTGAATATGTTAAAATAAATGCCTCAAGTTAAATTCTTAGTATTTCCTGTAGTGGCCAAGAAGAGGGAAAGTGACAAAAGCAGCTAAGCCAGATTTCCATCAGTTTTATTCTGTGCTGCTGCAAGTAGATATTTTTATTTACTTATTTAGATATTTTATTCTCTTATTTTAAGAGCAAGTTGAGGCCATATCATCTCAATGATGATATCCCACTTACTGCAGTGCCTTGGCATCACCCCCATTTTCTCTGCTACCTGCTTGCAAGGGCAGCCACTCTTTTCCCCCAGCAGTACTAGGTATTTGTGGAAATCACTGCTCTGCCCTGGTGTTGCCTGCTGGGGATGGAAACATGGTGCTTTCCTCCCTGCTGCACTGAGCCAGACATCTCTCCTTGGCTGTGCTAGCTGTAACCAGCTGCCTGCAGCAGGGCCAGAAGGACCTGTGTGCTGTTTGCCAGACTGTCTGGGAGGTTTGTACCCCAGGGCAAGGGGAGCAGCTGCCTCCAGCAGTAGCCAAAGATGCCACTTCACACATTGATCAGGTCCCTTGGGTGGGAGGCTGCACTGTGAGCAGGGAAGTGTGGTGAGCTCTTGGGAAATGGCACTTGTAAACTCATTCAAGCCTTTCTCCTTGTGTGACACGTAAATCTGAGGGTGTTACACCATGAAATGAGACCTCCAACTCACTTTTTCTCTATGAAATGCTGCAGAGAAGCCGTGTTGTGCCACGGAGTCAGTATGAAGATGTTTATTGCAGGCTGGAGGGCAACTGGCTTGGGTATGCTGACAAAGTGGAAAAATACCTGCAGGTCACCTGTTTGGAGTTATGCCCACAGGGGAGACTCCTTCGATGCCACCAGCCTGGCTGCCAGCTGTGCTCCCTCCAGCCCCAAGGCTGGGGAAGCAGCAGAAGCAGTGTCACACTTGAGTCCCCAGTGAGTGGTTCCTGGGGGGACATTGTCAGCTGCTGTGACCTAGAGCATTTCACTAGGAACTCTTTAGACTGATGGTCTTGGAAAACAAGAGACACAGTTACGAAGATGGAGAAGGTTTATGATAATAAAAAAATGCAAGAGCTTACCTTGTCAGACTTGAGTATTTAAAAAAAATTCAGGTCTTTACTATCTTTGCTGCATAACTGCTTTTTAACTCTTGTAAGCAGAGAAATCCAGACAGAGTCTGAGCCACGTTGATGATATCAGCAAGCTTTTTAAGGAGTAGATAAACTACCTAAGTAGAAGGCAGAGCCATGCTGATCTAAATCAATAACCTTTGGGGACTTAAACTTTTTTGAAGCACATTAGTAATTATCTCTGAAGGTTTAGGAACTACAAGCAAAGAATTGAGGTCACAAATATAGTCGGGCTGTTTTGGTGCATTTCAACTATATCAAACTGCTAATGACTCTCTAAAATAACTCATAATATTTAGCAGATGCATGTTGGCATCCATATCAGTTGTCTGCTTCACTTGATCTGAGTGCTTCAACAGCACTGATTAGCTGATAACGATATATTAAAGCTGTTTTCATACTTCTGTGGAGTCTTGATGTCTGCTGTTTCCCAAAATATTTGATTTTCAAGTTTGTCCTACTCTAAAAAAGATACTTCAGAATCATAAAGGGAAATATAAGCAATTAAAAGCTGTAATTTGTCTAACATAGAAAAATAGCATCTTTCCATGTTTCAGAAAATTTCAAACCCTGTTCTGTCACCTCAGGTTTCTAACCAGTGATTCCTATAGTTCTGTGAGTAATAAAGGGAATGCATTAAGATCTGATAGCAACAGAAGTGAGTCTGTATTTTCTGCAATTATTTGGTCAGTAAGCAATATATATATATATATATATATATATATATATATATATATATATATATATATCCTGGTTTTCATTATTGCTGTATTGCTAAAAAATTCAGTTCAGCAAAGAGACCAGCTGAGATTCTGCAAGTTTCCATTGCTGGGATACAATTAAGTTGTTCTGCTCCCTGTCCCTCTTCTGTTGTCTGTATCTTGTACTCTCTAAGCCTATGCATCTTTAGTTAGTACTAAACTTTAGTTAGTACTGGTGGGATACATAGCTGTAACTGACTGGAACTTAATTATTTTGATATACATTATCCCCTCCCTCAGTCTTGATACCTATAGACAAAGCAGTTATATACCTTCTTTTTCCATGTTTGCTAGAATCCCAAGGGATAGGGAGCAAAGAAGTACCAAACCCTACACTGAGCTTACTGAGGCCCAGAGCAGCACCCAAGAAAGGAGAGGATGGAGAGCAGAGCAGCTTTATGCTGCCCTGGGGGCATGCATGACCTCTTAGAGACTGATGCCTCAAATAGATGGCAAGGACTCCTTGTTCTGCCACTGCTCCTTCACCTGCTGGTTTCAGAGCACAGCTCTTCACTGGCTAAGCAGCCCTTGTAATTTATGTTCTTTGTCATGATCACCAGTCTGTCCTGTTGAGCTAGGCTGCTCTTGCTGGCTTCTTGTTCTGCAGGCAATACCACTGGAAATGAAAGATCTGGGTTCCTATGGTAAGAAGTTAAATCAATAAAAGGTGGAAAAATTAAATCTTTAAGTGTTTCTTCCTAGGGTAAGCTACTGGCAAATGGTGGCAACAACTAGCAAGAGGTTTTGATTTTTTTTCATATTACAATCAGCACAAATTACTCACAATTCTAGAACTAGTTCTGCTAGCTTAATTTAAAAGAAGCTATCTAAAGATTTGTTAAAGTAGTTCCAATCATATAAAATTGTCAGCAAATTAAACATGTGCCTTGTCTGTTCTTCTAGGCATGTTTTCCACAAAGCTTGTGTAGACCCATGGCTTAGTGAGCACTGTACATGTCCAATGTGTAAACTGAACATTTTGAAGGCATTGGGAATTGTGGTAAGTTACACTGTTGTGAGCTCTTCTCATGTCTGAGACCTAGAACCGGAAAAATGACTGTAGAGGAGAAAGGGAGAATTATATTTGGGTACCTTTACTCAGAAAGCATTTGGTTTTTTTAAAACAATTTCTTTGCTGCTGGTAAAGCTGGTTTGTTGTTCCTTTTCCTTAATTTGTAATTGAGAATATATTGTTATTTGCATTTATAACAATTTCTTGTCTACTAGATTGTCTGTAATCTATCTCCTCAACTTCTTTCAGTTCTTCTTTTTTAAATTAACTCTGTAAATCTCTTGTTCTGTAATAGTCTCCTGTAGGTACCCTTAAATTTGTTTACACATAAAAAACCCTGGCCGAGGCCAGCAGATTTTCCTTGAGCAGCTCTGGCTTATGGGGTCCCCTAGGACTGTTTTTGTTGGGCAGTTCAAAAAGGGATAGAGGTAAAGAAATTCAAAGAGGATTTTTCCATCTTTCCCATATGAGGAAAAGTTTGTAAGGTGGGAGCAATGCTCTTTTAGAATAAAGAAATAAGGAAAAAAGAGAAGAGCCTATCAAGATATTGTCTAAAGCAGGTTTTGAATGTAGCCAGTGGGAATCATCAGGACTCCATTTTAAGCTCTGCCAGTTGCAAATTTGCACACTTTCTAAAGAAACAGTTGCAGATATGTTGTGGGTGACCTATTTTTGCGATTAATCACACAGATTTTTAGAGGAGCATGCAGTAGAATTTGGTGCATGTCATCATTGCTCATAGTAGTGAAATGTGCAGGCACAGGCTATGCTACAAGCAGATTTGAGTCCCTTTTTATCTTTATCCTTTTTCTGCTTCTCCCTCCACCTCTTTAAGGTGGGCTGAAGGAGCAGCTGTGGATGGGATTTGCTCACTTGCGAGTTTCTCTCCTGTGTGATCTGAGCACATCCATAGTGGCTGAATAGCACGGGTGTGGTTTTATTCAATATGCAGGTTTGGTACCATTGTAACGTGGAATTCCTTGGGGTTTTTTTTCCAGCCAAACGTGCCCTGTACAGATAATGTAGCCTTTGACATGGAGAGGCTCACCAGGGGCCAGCCTGCCAGCAGGCGAGCGGCGCTCGGCGATTTTGCCAGCGAGGGCTCCCTGAGCCTGGAGCCCCTGCGCACCTCGGGAATGTCACAGCTTCCCCAGGATGGGGAGCTCACACCAAGGTCAGGAGAGATCAACATTGCTGTGACAAGTAAGTTCTCTTTGGCTTCTGCTATGGTTTGCCTGGGGTGTGGCACTTGCTCTGCTCTAGCTGGGTGCTGCAGGGCCGTGGTGAAAAATCTTTCCCTGCAAGGACAAAAGGTTGCCTCGTGTCTCCAAGAGGCTCCATACTCAGACCAGTAACTCTAGGTATGACAGTGCCAGCACTTGCATAATTAATGGTGTATCCATTTAGACCTTTGTGCAAAGAACAATGGCAACAAAATCTTGAATCTGGTAACCAGTAGGATGAAATGGATTGCCAAAATCACTGCTTACCCTTTCAGAATACTTACATGCAGGAATTTATACAAATAATATTTTAGCTGCTTACTATTTCTGTAGGCATTTTTTTTCCCCTGAGAACACTACTACTGGAATTCTGACATCTCTTAGCAGATGGTGTTTCTTACAAAATTTGTGAGTTTAAAAATAAGCATTTGAGGTACCGACAACTGAGCATTGTCCAAGTGTTTTATGACATCAGAAAACTGTTCCTGCACTGCTTGCAAGCTGTTATCCATAAAAATAGTATGGGAAATTTCCACTCACTGGCTTTTACCTGGAGTTTTTAATGCATAATAGCACTATAATGAATACAATATGTGTGGAGTTGCATCACTTTTCAGTATGAACAGTCCCGTTTTGATGCCTAAGTGGTTGTTTTTCTGGCTGATTGCAAAAATAGAACCCATGCAGTACAGCACTTTGATTTTTCTCCTTGTATTTTGCTTACGTGCATCTATGATCTAGATTTTTAACTTAGTGACACTTGTTGGCCACTCACTGACATAAGAGGCAGTGTAACTGCAATAGTCCTTTAGTCTGTTTCTGTAGGTGCTGGAGCAAAGTAAATGTCTCATTAAAGAAAGTCTCATCTTACAAAACACAGTCTGTGTCCAGAAATTTCCTTTTTCCTAGAGGAAAAATCCACATACAAAGTTCTTTGCAAAGCCAGAAAGTCACTTTGCCATGCAGCCTTCAGTATGTGACTTATCTTGTACTCTGTTGAAGAGAGAGCAAATCTGCTGGTGTGTTGCTTTCCTTGTCATGGGTGGGAAAACTCTGCTTTTGCAGAAACTTTTCACTGCTTGGTTTTACAGAAGGTTTTTTGTGTTTTTTTTTTACTGTCTATTCCCAACTGTACAACTGCTCTTGCACAGATGGGATGCCAGGGTAAAAAAAGAAATAATCAGCAACAGCTCATTCTGACAATGTTTATAAAATAAAGCTTTAGAAAAGACTGTTCAAATATTTGGATTTTACGGATGACACATGCATTCCTTGATGCATGAGGGTTAAACCAAAAGCCATGTTCTACAAAAGTGTTTGTGCCAAATTGATCTTGAGGAGGGAGAACTTTGAATAGTGAACATTCTTTAATAGCCTTCTTCATGCTGCTTTTTTGGTTTTTTAGTCTGTCTGTATGTATGTACTAATGTTGAAATTATTTTTCTGTGTTGTGTTCCTGTCTGTTAAAATGAAAACTAGGTGTGTTTTACCTTCAAACAAGCTTTCCTATTTTCTGTTTGTGGTGTTAGTCGAGTTGTTATTTTAAAAGTAACACTATAGCTTTATTTGGGTGGGGGGCAAAGACACAAGTGTCCAAGCATACTGGGTGTGCTTATGTGAAGAGCTGCATCTCAGCAAATTTAAACCAACCCTAACAATCTTCTTTCTGACTTGGGGGTGGGGTGACAGTTTTCATTACATTTTCCTTTGTTCCTGCATTTCACTTTACATTAAGTAATCTTTCTTTATCACTAACCCTTAGGCTCAGCCAGGAAATATTGTTGTGCCATGTTTTTTTTCCACACCTCTCTCCACTTCTTCTTTGCTAGCCTTCTCCAGTCAGTAACTCTGTGGCTAACCTCCTTCTGCTTCACCTCCTGGTGCCACTCATGGCTTAGAAGCCTCTTGCCTTCCTCCAGTGGTGTTTGAGGGAAATATTGGCATCGCTTTGACATAAGCCTTCTCCCACGAGTGATTTCCTCCCTTTCCTTTGTCAACAGAAGAATGGTTTATTATTGCCAGTTTTGGCCTCCTCAGTGCCCTTACACTCTGCTACATGATCATCAAAGCCACAGCTAGCTTGAATGCTAATGAGTAAGTAAATATTCAGATCTTTCTATATAATTCTCGTGGTTATGTGTCACGGACAGCATTGGGAAGAAATACCAAGAACAGAGAAGCAACAATGTAGTTTCCAAAGAATCAAGTGCCTTTTCTGCTTTTCTCAAATGTTAAGTCTCAGTAAGCATTAGGTTCCAGTCTAAGATCTGAAGCCCCACTTAATTTATATTTAGCTGGATTGTCCAAGGAAATCTTGGTATGTGGAGACATGAGGAAAAGAGAGGATATTTATATCCAGTGTAGAACAGTAGATTTCTGCCATTAAATAGCCATGTTCAAAATTCACCTGACAGGGCCAAAATTACTACCATTGGCTACCCTTGGCTGTTTTCGCCTCAGTTTGATAGCCAAATTTAATGTATTAAAATATCTTTATACCTCGTTGGCATACTTTCAGCTAAGAAAAAGGGATTTAAATAGAAAAGGAATTCTGCTCTTAGGAAAGGAAGAGGTGAAAGCAATGAATGAAGTGATGAGAGCAGAGCAGTCTTCTGACCTCTCATTTTAGTATGCTTAAGAATTGCATTCAAAGGAGTACTTAGACATCCATGCTTTCTTAATTTTTAGACACCCTCAATGCCCCCTTTAAGACAAGAAATCTGTCAAGCACATGACTTTCAATCTTTTTTTTTTAGTTCTCTGTGTGGGCAAGTATAAATCTGTTCTGCAGATAAATTAACAAGCTACATCTGGCTATTTTCATTTAGATGTACAGAACATCTGGGCTCATGATACATATTTTATAATTTATACAGGGGATGGAAAGTGTCAACCTCTTTTTTGCTTTAATTGCTGTCTGAAAAGTATAAGATGTCCTTCTCAATAAGATGTCTATCTCTAGTGTAAAATATAAGACTGTCTCAATCTAATCATCTTCAGAAAGTGCTATAATAAGTTCTTAGAGGTTTTGGTCATTATAGACCCTTGATTAACTCTAATTTGCAGACCTTCCTATCATCCTCTTTCCAGATGCTAATTGCAAAAGGGCTTAATGAAGAAAAGTTTTAGAACTTCAGATAGCCCTATCAAGTCTCCTGATACTTTTTTTCCTTTTGTCAAAATCTTGAAATTGCCACTATTAGACAGCAACTTGGCAACATAGCTGTAGCTGAACATAGTTAAACTGTACCAAAAAACAGCTTGGGAAAACATGGAGCAAGATGAGTTGTGAAACAGGAGTGTCTGCATTTCTAAACCTTTCCACATCATTAGGAAGAAGACAAAGGATATTGCAGTATCATCCAGATGTGAGCACTGATAGCAGTTGCATTTCTGCCTTGCCTTGCAGCTCTTCTTTTTGTTGCCTTTTGCTGGGTCGGATCTATTTTTACTGGAAGGGCAAACTGCTTCCCATTGGCAGAGAGCTGAGGCCTCCAGCAAAGTGTTTTCCTAGTGATGTTCCTGTAGTACAAAGGCAGGGTGTGATGATGTGGGGAGAGCTCCTTTCCTCAGTGGTGGGAATGAGAATGCAAGCATGTACAGGAGGCAGACTTAAGAAAAATAGCAACCTCAGAAACCAGAGCTGTCAAAAATCACTTACTTAGGTAACAGGTACTTAGCTGTAGCCTTCAGCCCCAAGAGCTTTTTGACTGAATCCTTTGGGATCCAAGCAGCCTCCAGCAGTGCTGCTGGCCTTGCCTACTAATTTTAGACAGTTTGAAAGATGTGTGCATGACACTACTGCTCAGATTTACTGCTTTGTTGACACCTCATGTTCCCCAGTGCCAGACAAAGCATTTCCTGTGCTGAGTATCATGCCAAATACACAGCAGCACCCTCTCACTGAGATTTCCATCAAATGTCACAACAGCATACCTGCTTTTATGCTGTTCTTGATGTGAACAGCAGGACTGGCATAGCCTACATCTGTTATGGTAGTGTTTCAAGGGAAAGCTGGGATTTTTTTCTTGTTAGAAAACACAGTAGCAAGCATGAGGCCAGTTAATATGCTGATGCGAGTAAAAGGTGCCAAATGTGCTACATTAAAACTTGCCTAAAAACATGTCCTGGTCCTTTTTTTCCTGTGTCCTTCCCACAGCTTAAACATATTTATTTAGAGAAGTAGTTCTGGAGTTGTGTGCTCTGGAGCAACTGTGTATGTGTATATTTGTGTGTATGTGTATATACACACACATATACATTTTTAAATAGTTCCTGATAAAGTAAACATTGGCTAAGTGATTAAAAAAAAAACCAACAGATGCTGTTTCTTGATCTTGTAATATCAATGCACCAGTACTGTTAAATGCACTAGCTAATTATTGAAAAGGAATAAAGGAAGGACATTTTGCTTTACTTGTTAGGGAATGGTCAGAAATTGCTGTATAACTGTGTTTTCAAGTCCAAAAAGCACCACTGAGAGAAAGTTTTCAGTAGCAGATGGAGTTTCCTCAAAAGTTTGGAAGTGCTCAAACCTCTGGCTGTCCTGTCTGTTTTACTAGGCCTAGAAGAATGATGTGAGGGAGTAGAGACCTCTTTTAATGCTCTGGTCTTGCATAATTAATAATTTTTCACTAACTTACAGGAGATTTTTTTTTTTTTTTGTTAGTATTGACAGTATTAACTTTAATATAAATTTTTTTCCTTTTTTTTTTTCTGCCCCACAGAGCAGAATGGTATTGAAGAAACGCTTTCCGGCCGATTGCCCTGGAGAGAGACACCTATTTTTATGCATCATTTATCGATCATGCAGCACAAGCAGTTATTTAGTACATTCTATTTTTTCATAAAATTTGCTGATGCCAAAGCTTTGTATTAAGGAAAACGTGAAGAAATAAAAAAACTCTAATTATGAAACCTTACTCTGTGAGAATTTTTATTTTTCTTGGGCTTCCTGTGTTCATGCTTCAGTCTTGGCAGCCTTTTGTAAATTTTAGAAGGGGCTTTCATTCCTTTGAATGGTTTAATCTTTGCAGATCTGTATGCTTCTCCTTTCACTCTGGGACATGCAGGCTAACAAGTGGAAATACCACACAGTGCTGTTCTTATGATGCCACCCAGCACTGGGATGACTAACAGGAGCATTACCAGCAGTCACTCCATACTAGGAAAAAAGATGGTGCAAGCATTATAGTATCTAAGTATCTATCATTGAGTATCTAACCTTGACTCCCACTGAGAATTAGTTTGAAATATTACTATCTTGTCCATTTCTCCTCATATAACACTCCTGTGTTGCACTAGGATTGCAAAGTTTTTGTCTTCAGGTCAGGAGGTTTGCAACACTGTTTTCTCAACATACAAATCAAACCTTTTCTGACTTTTGCTCTTACCCCATCCTTCTCTCCGATAAAAGTGAAGCTGCTCTGAACCACTTCTTCCTTCCTAACACCAAGTGAAAACGTAGTGTTTCCCCCACTGTCATCTGTGAAACTTCCCTGTGCAGAAGTGGCAGGGGTTAGATTTTGTTCAAGTTCAGATCATGAAAGATTGATGATGGTCTTGACTGTGGTGTAGAAACTATGCAAACGTGTCTCTTCTTGCCATGACTTTTTTTACTGGTGAAGGGGCAGAGGAAGAACATCTCACTGTCCTCACTTAGTCTGTCACACACGTTTACTTCTGCCAGCAGTGTACAAGTAATTTCACAACAGTGAGTTAAGACATGCAGATCTGATTTGTAGCCAAATGCTAATGCTTGAATTAATGGGATGGGTAAATGCAGGTAACAAATCAGTAAGGAAAATATAATTGATAGAAGTTAAAACCTATTCTGCATCCAGTTGTTTATGTTGTTCTCGTATCAAGATGTAGACATTTGAAACTTAATGCTTTCTAATTTAATTAAATGAAGAGAGAACCAATTTTATGGTGAGACTTAATTTTTTTATGTATGAGGAAATAGAGGATTTAATTTAATTTTATTTTTATGTATAGGCACTTTTAGAGTTTAGGAACACAGCCAGAGCCTACATTAAAGTGGTTTCTTAATACTTATCTGTCCAGCAGGCATCAGCTGAGAAGGCAGCTTTTATAATAAGAAAGTGTATGGTATCTTCAGTGTATTTAATAGAATTATTTTTCAGTGTGTCCTTGTGAAATTTTGAAAGAAACATGAAAACAATCAAGCAGTAACTGCCTTTTGAAAGACTGGAAAGCCCCATTGGACTTACTCATAAAAAGGGAAAAAAAAAAACCCTCAAACATACCTGTGTCTGAGGACTGTCTCCCTGTAAAATGTAGTGTTTGTCAACTGAGCCTTGCTGCCAAACATGGAGGAATGTGGTTAGAGTATGATTTAGAGTACAGCCTATGAAACAAAAGGGTTTGTTGTGTTGTTTTTTGGGTTTTTTTATTTCCCTCCCTCCCCTCCCCATCTCTCCACAGCCACAGTAAAATTGATGGTAAGTTTGTGTTTGTCTCCTGAAACAAAAATCCATAATTGCTTTTTAATGTTGTCGGGAAGGATGTGCAAGGACAGCCTGGGCAGTTTGGTGTCCCAGATGCACAAGGCACCACAAACAGTTCCAGTTTGTGTTTCTTTTCTAAAGCAGCAGCAAAAGAAGCTGAGTGATGCTGGGAACAAAATGGTTGTCAGGGCTTCTTCCCTTCATATGACAGTGCATTTCCCCTTGTAGAGGATTTATATAATCAAGGGCCATCTTTTTCAGTCTTTTTGAGCCTCTAAGAATTGTCTCAACAAAGCATTAATGAAAGCACAGGTGGTATCTGCAATATAACTTTATCCTGTTAATGGTAGACTCAGCATCATCCCAGAAAGTAATTTTTTTTTTCGCTCTGGGTGGGTGCAAGAAGGAAATTCTGAAATCTTTTGTTGCCTGCCGTGCTTTTAGATATCCACACAGCTGAGATGAGTAATGTTACCCTCACAGGCGTGATCAAAAGAGTGAGAGGAGAGGGGAAGAGCCAGTCCCTGCTTCCAGATGTTGCAAGGATGGCAGGGCTGGGCTGACAGAAGGGTATAATAAGGTACAGGTCAAGAAGGAGCAGCAGTGCCTTGCTGAACAGCTGGCATCCAGGGAAGGACACTTCATGGAATAATCCTGCCCTCTTGTTCCTTAACCACGAGGGTGTTTAAAACAGATGGTCTGAGATAGAGAGTGCTCTGATCGGATTTCCACATTAAGGAGCTGAGCAGGGACTGCAGCTTGTGGCAAAAGATGGCCCTGATTAATGACTGAGGACATTAATTTATTGCAGATGGAAAAGGAACACCAGGTGATTCTTGCTGCTGATGCACCAGCAATGCTACAGCAATGTCATATCTCTGGAATTTTTGGCCTTGATGTTTTGCCCATTCCTGTAGCAGCAATAGATGTAAATGGTGGGTATAAAGAACAGTTCCAGGCCAGTATGTTTGGGTTTAGATTCACTACAAGTTATCTGAAAAGTTTTTGTAAGTATATAATGAAGAATACTGGCAGAGAGCACTGATGGATTTGTTTTCTTGTATTAGAACTGAATGCAGACTTCCCATTTGTTTTCCATACCTGGGGGATAAGTCTTTATCTTTCTTGGTAAGTGCCAAATAGGAAGAAGAGATTCATAAGCTGAATGTAGAACTGTGAATGTTTCTATTTGTCCTTAAAATACATTTATTCAGTAAATTTATTGACTGGACTGATGCCACATTTTTAAACAAGCACTAGCAATTTTCTGCATTAGGATGAGCAGAGCAGGGTCACTGTGCCCTGCTGATTCTTTCTTTAAGCAGTAAGTTGTGAGCAATGAACCCAGCTTATTATTAGAGCACCTGAAGACTGAGTGTTGAAAAGCCTTGCACAGGTGCTGGATTTTCTGCACTGAGTGAGCTGGAGTGAATTGTAGGGGAGAGAGGCATTTAGGAAAAGAATGAAATGAATGATGTGTCCCAAAAGCCAGGAGATTTGTGTCTGTATGGAAGCACGCAGCCTCCCTGGAAGTGGGTGGGTCTTTTTTGTTGTGTTTTTTGGTTTGTTTGTTTGTTTTTTTTTTTGCTAACAAGCAAGAAAACATCACAGTAAAGAATTAGAGAGTTGTTGGATATACAGTGCCCTTTTGCATATTAATATAAACTACTGTCAGATGACCTGTCTGCCTGTTGATTAAATCTCCCTCAAATCTGCTGGAGTAGAAGCCTGGGCACACACAGAGGAAATGATGGCCTGGGCTGTCTCCTTCCTAATCCCTTGTTTGATATTTGTGCAATAAAAGCAAAAGCAACACCAAGCTGGTAGAATCCCCTTTCTTTTGTTACAGCATTGGCTATTCAGTATGTAACATTTCAGCTGTGGAGATGAAACAGCCAATATCCATGGCTTATTTCAACTGCAAGCACAAGACTCAGTCATCCCAAAATAAATCGTCCTGCCCCATAACACATTTCAAGATGAATCTTGAAATTGTTTTTTTCTTGTATGATTTTGAAGCATGTTCCCTTTTTTTTGTTTAAAGGCAGGCTATGATCTTCTGCAAGTCATAGTTCCAAGTTTATATTCCCTTAAAAACTCAACTTTTTTGTGTGTTTGATTCTTGAATCACTGCTTAGGTTTAGAAACCTGTATGTTTGTGAGAGGGTTCAGATCTAGAAAGTTGGTTTTCATCATCCCCTGCTGCCTGGTCTGCAATAATCTGGTACAGTTCTCTCCTTGCAAACACATGGGTAGATGCTCCTGGCAGAATGAGCAAGTCACTCCTTGCAGCGTAACTACTAATTCTTCTTTTTTCAGTTAACTGAAAGATCAAAAAGCAATTAATTTGCTTATGAGAACTTCACAGAGCAAATGGTGGAGTGAGAATGTGTGCTGGCTTTTGATGAGAAAAGAAAGGTTGGGAAGGGGAGTAGGAAACTGGCAGCAGATATGTTTCCCAGCTTCAGTTTGTTGCTGTTCTGAGCAATGATTTGGCCTGGGCACACAATTGCTGTGTAGCTCAGGCCATAGATTGCTGTAAATTAGCATTGCAGCTTGCAAAATGAGTTTGCATGCCCATCTACAGTGTCTCTGGCTCTTTGAGCCAGTGCTGCTTTGATAAGTGCAAAAGTCAGCTTTTGCTCTTTCAACAATTCTATGCATTTGATTATAAGTCTAGCTTTTTCTTTTTAATTCTACTTCTGTGTTGTTTTGGGGTTTTGTGTTTTTTTTTTTTTTTCTTTTGTCTGAATTTGTCTTTTAGGTGAGTGGGGAAGGAGAAAAGGCATTTTGCACAGTAGTGGTTGAATTCTTCCCTCATATCTTTTGTAAGCTCTTCATTTCAGAAGGGGATAGGTTGGACCCAAAGTCTGGTAAAGAAAGGATTTAATCATCTAAGTTCTGCCAGGGCTAAAACTGGGATCTCCTTAGCATCCTGCTCCACTGATGCCTGAAACTGGAGGCACCTTGGTTTGCTGAGTGCCTTCTTGATGAACTTGGAAGCTTTTCAGTTGCCTCCAGCTTGGCTCATGTGGCTGCCTGGCATACTGTAACCTAAGCAGCCGAGCTCCCAGCTACTCCCCCCTGGGATCAAGAAACCAAGTAATGAAACGTTTTGGCCAAGGGCCTGATCTGATAGATGCTTTCAGAGAGAACCATTTGTACCCAGCCAGGGCTGGGCTGCTTGCAAAACACACCTGTGGGTTTGGAGAGCCCCAGGAACACCAGGCCACCAAGGGAAAAAAGGCACTTCCATCCCCTATGTTAAGGTGCTTGTTTCAGGTGTCACCAACACTGGAGAAGAGGGTTGAGTCTCCTTTGGTTCTATGTAAGGAAATCTGTACTTGCCTGTTTCTAGAAAGTGATCGTGGGTGGGTGGATGGAGGTTGTTGAGCTCTGGGAGAAGTCAGGCTCTCAGCAGCATCTGTCAAATGATCCTTGGTGACCTTGAGCTCCAGGAGCTCATTCCTTTCACACCTATGCTGGAGTCCTTTGTGCTGGAGCACAGCATAGTGAGCTGGGTGCCAACAGCTCCTGGGTTTCTCAAGGAAGCATGTGCCTGCTCTACAAGGTTGTAAATCAAGAGCAAGCACCGAGTGTGAAACTCCAGCCTGCCCCAGCCTTGCTCAGACTTGACCTCTTTTATCTGAAAGAACCATTTGAGGTGGGATTGTTCATGCGGATGGAAAGTGGTTGCTTTGGGCTGGCAGGGGAGCACACGAATGGAGGTGAAGTGTTTCGTATGGCTGCTGCTGGTCTGTGTTAAAGGGTGGATATTTTTTTCCACGAACTGTGTTTGCAGTTGGCAACTGTGTCTGAGGATGCTTTACTCAGTTCTTACGTTGCTCACGTGTATTCCTAACGAGGTTTTGTTCTACTTCTTGTAGGCAGTCACTTCTTTCATCGTAACTCTCTGTCCCCTCGAAGCCTGGTCTACGAGAGCGAGTTCTCGACCATCGAGCCTGCCCTGGACATGTATGATGAGAACAAAACCTGAAAGGAATCCATGCTTCTTCCTGGCCCTTTTCCCGTTTTTTCATTTCTCATTCCTATTGTTGTGTACTCTTTCCATGGATCTCCTTTGTCTGAAGAAGAGCTGCTTTTTCCAGAACACGAACCCACCTTCTTGATTGCACAGATGAAGACCAGACCTGGTGGTTTCTGAGGGTGGCATCTTTGAGCTGACAAAGAGTTGCACGCAAGCAAGATTGTCTGATGGAAATTGCTGAGTGGCAGCACGGGGAGCTGTGTCGGCCCAGCCACAGCGATGCAGAAGAGGTTTTATGGTGGCCCTAAGAGTTTGTGTTGGACTGCAAATGCCTCTCGTGCGCAGGCGTCTGCTGCTTCCGTTTCTTCAGTTGTCCAGATGGTTGGGTGATGGCAGAAAGGGAACTGGTTGTAGAGGAGATGGTCAGTGACTGGTAAAAGCACTCGTGTATCTTGGTCAATCCATAACCTTACTGTGAAATAGCCCCTTCTGAAAGGGACTAACAAGTGCATTGAGTTTCCTACAACCCACAAAACCCTGGACAATAGCAAGCCAGTCTGATGCTAGAGCTGCAGAGAGGACCTGTATTTGCAGAAAGATTTCAAGGAACTTGATGCTTATTTTCTTCCTCCAATTTGATTGAAGCAGGAGAGGAATGGCCTACAAAAAATACACTTTTGCTCCTTCTGTGTGTTGAAGTCAAGTGAATCTCTTTCTATAGAAAGAGGACACTCGCAGAACCAGCACTTGATCTACCTGAAAACCATTAGACTTATTGAAATATGCAGGAATCTTAATTAGCTTTCTTTCTCACTTAACTTTTTTTGGGGGGTGGAAAGGTTATAAAATCCACTGATATTTTTTTTCACCGAAGTTTTTTAAGAGCCAGCATGTTGGCATTACACAGAGAAGAAAGGAGGTAAGCTTCTTATCCCGTTCTCCTGTTGAGATCTGCAACAGTTAAATAACAAACATGTTCTTTAAGCCGTGCCCTTTCCCACTGGCATCAATAATGGGGACGCAGAAAGCAGCAGAAGAAAGGAAAGCAGTAACCACTTTGATGCTCTGCAGGAAAAATCAATTTTACCGTCGTGCGACAAAAGCGGTGGGGAAATAAATGTTGTGTGCAGGCTTCTGAAGGAGTAATGCAGAAATGGGGAGTGAGAGAGGAACCTCTGGAGTTAAGTCATCCACAGCATTCCTCAAATGAGCAGACGTGGAGGAACGAGAGCTTCTGCTCCACCTTTTCCTACCAGACAATGCATACCTGTTCAGTGAATGTTGGGATTTTTTCTCCATTGCAGTCTTAAGTTACTGTAGGTGTAGAAACACATTTGTGTCCTTGTAACATGAAACAAAGCTTCACTCTCTGTATAGGAATCTTGAGAAATCAGTTAAGCCAAAATGAAAGGTAAGACATACCCTGCCATGCTTTAGTTTCATGTGCTTTTGCTACAAGCGGGGGTGTTTTCCCTCCTTTATTATGTTTTTTAATTGTATAGCAGTCTGCTTGACATATATCCTTACCTGATATGTGGTTCAGCTGTGTCTTTAACACAGATGCTCTGGAGAAAAAGAAAAACCAGCTCTGTGGGATGAGGAAATGATCCTCTTTGCCGAGCGTGCTTTGACTTCTGCTGCTGTGCGTCAGCTTTATTTAATCTGGTAATTCAAGAGTGGGTGGTGTGAGGTGTAGGGTGTTTTTTCTCGTAATACCCACGTTCATATTTACCAAATGCACTTTTATTGTCATTCAGCTCGCTCTAGAAATACGCCCCAACCCCAAACTTTTTCAAGAGCACAATTTGAACACCCACTTTCTCCTTCAAAGGTCGCAGAAAACCCCGGCGGGTGTCTCGGGCATCAGGTTGTGGTCAGCATCCTTCTTCTCCTTGGATGTGCAAAGGGGGCACCGGCGGCAAGCCCGGGCAGAGCTCCCAAACCCAGCAGGGCTGAGCTGTGCACAGGCCCATACACGGCTGGGGGATGGCAGAAGGGCTGGTTGAGCAACCCTGGGTTTTGTAACCCCAGCTGTGGGATCAGAGCAGGCAGGCACGTGAGAGCGGGGAGCTTCCGAAAACCAACACCCCGGAGGAGAATCGCCACCTCTCAAGGGTGCCACGGGGCTTGTTTGTACCCGTGGTGGGTTGTCAGGTTACAGGTGAATGCCTGTGTGTTCATGGTTAAATAGAAAAATGTCTGGGTGGCTCCAAGAAGAGACACTCAGCCTGGCACAGGGGTTTTCCCTAAGGCCACTGGGAATGTCACCCGGTCCCGGTTTCGGCACAGAGCTAAAACTGGTGGTTTCTCAGCTCCACCTGGGACTGTTTGCACCAGCTGTGTGCCAGAACATACAGAAAAGCTAGAAAAGGCATGGAAACTAAAAGAAACTTTAGAAAATACAAAGCCCCCAGAGATAGCATAATAAATAAAAAAATTGTATTTTGTTATATCTCCTTATTTCTAACCAAACGTCTTGGTTTCAAGCAGGGGGGGGGAAGGTTTTCCTCTGAGGAGATCAGGGTCTAGCATAGTGATGTAAAAATGGGTTTGTGTTGTAGCATCTTGGATAAGGGAGCTGACAATTATAATTGACATCCTGGAATTTGGAAAATCTTGCAACACTGGAAAAATTAAAAGTATGATCTCTACACGTTGGGGCGTGCTGTAGCAGGTGTTCTTAGTCATGCTTAGGAGGGGGAGGAGGCATCACAGCAACATGAGAGATTTTTCTGGGCTGTGCTGGTAAGTTTGAGGTTTTCCTTTTAATATTTAATTCATATTAAAAAAAAAAAAAAAAAAGCTTGATAAGCATAGTTGTCTTGTTCTCCTGCAGTGGTGCTGTGTATGGTTGAGTCATTTCATAGAAGTAAAATATATTGAAATCTACCAAGAACTGTAAGTGCCAGTAACTTGGAAAATAATTTTTAAGGTTAAAAAAAGTGCTTTTGAAAAAAAGACATTAATTTATGACTTCTGCATATATATAAAAAAGCCTTTATCTCCAACTATTTCCCTTAACTATTTAAACTCTAGCATCTCACCTCTTTCCTGACCTCATGTTCTAGGAAAGTTTTGCATGTTCCCATAAGACATTTGTAAAATCAAGGTTTGCTTGTGGTCTTAGAGGATAATTGCCAGTTAAAAAAAAAAAAAAAAAAGATTGTAAGTGTGCTTTTTATCTATAATACTAACATTAAGTATTAAATTTGAAGCATGTTAAAATTTACTTAAGGAGATGATTACTTCCTCCAGTGAGCTCATGTGTTGGTATCTGCTTGCACTGTCCCCTTGCTTCTAGGATGCTTGCCTTGGCACCTGAGGATGCTATAGGAATAGCCAGATAGCCTACATAAGCCAAAGAAAGACCAAAAATAGTTTAATAAATGTGTTTAGGACTATATTATGAGACTTCTACTCATCTTCTGTTTTCATTTAACACTCTCATATAAAAGAGTGGAATGGCTTGGGAGACCTGTGAGCTTTACCAGCTACTGAAAAGCAGAGGCAAGGGGCATGCTGAGGTTCCAGGACTCATTTAGCCCAATTTAGGTCTGAGATGATGCCACAGGCATAGGTCATGAGCTGAAGGATGAAGGCACTAGGGCTGAGCTGAAGTTCAGGCAGCTCTGCAGCCTGATTACCAGGGAATGACTTGACTTGGTTATTAAAAATATGTATTTTTCTTGCTTAGCTAATAGTCTAGTTTTTACAACAGAGACAGGAGCACAAGCTGAGGCATGGCAGGGCAAGCACGGGAGCCATGGAAACTCCTTGAACTTCACAAATGAAGCTCTGGCTCCTTTCTCACCTCGTGCTACACATCCATCTGTGACCTGATTTTCCAAGCCGAGCCATGCAGGAGAGTGTGTGATGTGCTATGACAGCTTGCATATGTGTTGTTATATTTAAAGATCTCTTCACTTTTCCCTTTTCCTGCTAGACTGGCTGCACCCCAGGTGCCCTTACTGTAAGGGCAGCCTGTGCTCCAGCACACTGGGTGGACACCAGTGAGCAGGGGAGGGACTGAGACAGGGTAAGATGCTCCAGTTGACCAGACTGGGGGAAAAGCAGGAGAAAGGTGGACTGTACTCCTGCAGGTTATCTCTGCTTTGTTTCCAATGTCTTTGAAATAATCAATGAGAAAATGTGGTGCCCCCCCCCAAGGAGCCGAGCCCTACTGCTCTGACAATAGAGGGGCTCTGGCTGGGCTCCTGTGCCACCCCCAGTTGATGTCCCAACCTGTTGGCCAAAACTCCAACCTCACAGGGGCCTGTCAGGTTTATCTGGTGCCTGTGAAGTGCTGTGAGCTTTTGTAAAACAGCACCTTGTTATTTATGTCAGTTGTTTGATCCTTTTGTTATCCTACTGTTTTTAAAGCCTGTAACGTTCCCAAACTCTCTTTATTCTCCCCAATCAATTCTGCCCTTCTACCCCATTGATTACTACTGGTCTTCTCCTCCTCTTGAGACCTGGGTGAAGGTCCCTGTTGTGCAGGCACCGTGCCAGCCCAGCCCCTGGAGGGAAATTCATCACCTGGAATCATGGATGTTCCTGGTGGGTTGTTCTCAGCCAAAGCTGGCTGCATGGCATGGGGGATGCTGGTTCTGTGTATCCCTGCATGGAGCATCATTTGGCTCCTCAGCCTCCTAGCTTTGTGGAGATGCCCAAGTGAGCAGAGATGGATGTGTAGGTTGTGCAATAATGTCCGAATATTTATTCTTTTTATGGCAATAATGTCCAGTGTGTCTGGGTGGGAGGGGGGGGGGGGGGGGGCTGTAGTGTAAGGTGTTACCTAAAAATAGTCCCTTCCCTGAAGAGTTAATAATAATGAAGTATTGATATTCCTGCCAAGTAAGAAGTACAAAGGGTTTTATTGAAAGCTGAAGCTATTTCAAGCAATTTCATTGTAAGCCTGAGGTGTAACATGAGCCAGTGTCTTACTGAGGCTGGGCTTTTGCAGCCTAAAAATCTGCTGGATGTGCATGTGAAGGGTCCCTTATTCCTGCTGGGCACAGGCACCCACAGCTCACTACAGCTGAGCCCCTCAGGAGCAAGAAGCATTTTAAACCTTTGCCTGGAGCTCAGCTGTGTGCACCGTTTGCCTTTTTTTTTTTTTTTTTTTTTTTTTTTTTCCTTCCCACTTCTCCCATGCTCCGGGGCTTTTCTTTGGTCTTCAGCTGCCCGAATCCCTCAGGGGGACAAACACCAAACAGAACCGCTCTGCTGGGCTGTGGAAACGGTACCTGATGGCTGGATTTGCTCTCCATGGCCCATGCCTGTGTCTGTAACACCCTCTGCCTGTCTCGGGCAGTAAAGGCTTCATCTGCCCGCAGCCTTTGCATGTACCCGGGCTGCTCTGGGAGGATCTGGCAGAAAACAGCTCAGCAACCCTCCCCAGGCTTCAGCACAGAAAAGTTGAAAGTAAAGTTGATGTTCTTTGCTGCTCTCAAGCCAGGGAAGTTTAATCGGGCGTTTGGGGCTGGGGGAGGAAAGCTCCTGTTAGCAGATCCCTGCAGTTCCTGTGTCTCCAGGTCCCAGCCCATCACCTGGCTGGGTTTGCTTTGAGTTTGCACTGGAAGGTGCTGGATGGAAAAGGAGCCTGCTTGGTTACTGCCAGATCAGCAGGTAGATTTTTTTTCTACCCCCTGTGCCTGGGCTTAACTCCCATCACTGGTAAGATCTCCCACAGTAGTCCTAAATAGGGGAATAATATTTCTGAGCAAACTGAGTGAGAGTGTCACTCTTCTGCTTATCCAGTCAGCCCTGCTGCACTTTGCAAGTAGATGTTAAATACCACAAGCTTCTCTATATGACTGTGCCTATTTGGGATCACCTGCTTAAGGCCATGGCTAACTATGCACAGAATCCACCAGAACGGGGTCATTTTATCCCAGCAGAGAGGGGACATCTCAGCCTTTTGGCTTGGGAGGCTGCAGCAAGCAACGACAACAAAATAATCTGTGTGTGTATAAAATGAAAAGTCTGTTTCAACTGGCCTGCTGCAAAGTGGACCACACTGGTGTGACCACATAACCTAAAAATGCCAGCAGCAACAGGGATGCAGGTGGTGTGGTGCCCTCCAGACAACTGGATCTTTCCAGCCCTTGTGAAACTGCAGCTTGACAGCAGCAGAATTTTCTTGACATGTTTTTGATGTAAGTATAACACTGTATCGTAGTTACGTGGTATATGCCAATATGTTAACAGTGTATACCGATTAGTTAGGGTTTGCTAATGTACTACATTTCAATAAAAAGCAATTTAAAAATACCGAGTTTGTCAGCCTGGTGCCTGTCAAAATACAGGATGAGAGGATTGCTCAGTGGCTGCCATCTCTCCAGTATTTCTTACACATATATGTGTATATATGTATATATTATAGGACAGTGTGAAGCAACATTGCCAAAAGATCCATTTTCAGAGAGGATTTTTCCCACTCTGCAGGAAATATGGTTTTATTTTGCAACACTAGTGGCTGCAAATCCCAGGCCATTAAGGTTCAAAGGGGCTGATGAGCATAGAGGTAACACTAATCCCCTTTCCCACAGCCTGTGCCACCTGAAGAATGGCACATAGCACATGGGAACAGTGGTGGGATTGTGGAAGGGGATCCTTCAGCATCTTCCAGTGCCTGAACCCTTCCCACAGCACACTCAGCCTTCAGAAACCACCATGCTGCTCCCAAACACAGCCACACCATCAGGATGAAAGCTCAGCCAGTTAATAAATATTTATATTACAGTAGTGTACAAAGACTCCAGCTGGAATTAGGGCACTGCACTAGCACAGAAGATAGATCACCCCAGTGTTAAGCCTAAAGAAAATTTGGCATTCCCACCCTCCTGGGAGCTGGATGATGAGCAAGGAGATGGCAGATGTCAATTTTTTGTGCTGTTGTAACGTCTTCAGAGTTTGCAGGAAGACCTTCTAATGGCTATTAAAACAAGAAGAGTGGGCTTCTGAATTACTGAGAAGCTGCTCTGCTGCCAAGGGGTGAGAAGGAACCACATCTGTTTGGTGTAAAACTGTCCTTGATCTAGAGCCCTACGTGGGCTTTAGAGCTGCAAAATGAGAACCCAAATGGAGCCCTTTGCCAGGAGGGGGATTACAGCACGGATTGGAGCATTCAAAAAATCCACCCCAGTTAATGGGGCCGGTTTTGTAGGTCCTGCAGGTTGCACGGGCAGAATTCTCATTTCCCTGACTTAATACTTTGTTTATTTGTCACATTGGGACGACTTGACATCGCTCTTTTCAGTGAGGACCTTCTTAGCACCCCGGGCGCCGAGAGGCAGAGGAGGGGAGCGCGGAGGTGAAGGGGAGACATTGCAGTGGCACTGGCAGCACTCCGCTCAGCGGGGCTCGAACCCGCGACCTCAGCACTGCAGAGCCGCGGCCCTGCCTCCCGCGCCACAGCCTCAGCCTGGCACCGCCCCGCTGCCGTGAGGGGGCCGGGCCGCTAGAGGGCGCCCTGGCTGAGGCGCTGCCCCGTGACCCGCCGGCGCGGTCCCGCCGCTTCCCCGGCACCGCCTCCGCGCTCCGGCCGGGCCCAACCCAGCCCCGCCGGGCCCAGCCCAGCGCCGCCGAGCCGCTCCGCCGCGGCGGCCCCGCCGCGATGTGGCTGGGGCCCGAGGAGGTGCTGCTGGCCGGCGCGCTGTGGGTGACGGAGCGGGCTAACCCCTTCTTCTTGCTCCAGCGCCGGCGGGGACACGGCAAAGGGGGCGGCCTCACCGGTGAGGCGCGGCGGGGCTGAGGGGAGGCTCCGGCCCGGCCTCGGGGCCGGGGCTGCGCGGCTGAGGGGAAGGCTCCTGCCCCGCTGCCGTGTCCCCGCAGGGCCCGGCCCGGCCCGGGGGGCTGAGGAGCCGCCCCAGGACCGAGGCGCGGGTGCTGACAGGGCGGGGAGGGAGCTGCCCGCCTCGGTACGGCGGCGGCCGCGGGGCTGGAGCCGGGAGGGGAGCGGGATAGGATGCAGGCCCCGCCGGCTGGGGAGAGTCAGGAACGGGCTTTGCCCTCGCTATAACAACCCCCGGAGAGCCCCCGCCGCCAGCTCCCGGTGCCCGCGGCAGCCGCAGAGGTGTGGGTGCCCCTGTCAGCACCTGCAGCCTCTGCCTCCGGCCGCGTCTGAGGTGATTGCGGCCAGGGCCCCCCCGCCGTGCTGCTGCACAGGGGGATCCCTGTAACTAACGGGGGTGTCGGGTTGGTCTCCTTCTCTTGCCGAAAATGGCTTCTTTGTCGGAGTCGGGTTGCTTTGCATTGTTAAGGTGTTTTCTCTGTATCTTTTAATTACCGGCTTGATTTTTCAAGATTGAGAGGCTGACAGGCGTAGTTTTCAGTTGGTATCTGTATGAAAATTGCTGTGCTTGGGCCACAGCTCAATGACAACTCCTGTGTGCATGTGCCTGATAGCAGTGTTTGGTGACAGAAGCGGTTAAAATAACATAACTGTAACCAAGGCACAGTGCTAGCAACAGCAAAAAAATCGCCTCACTTTAACCTGCAAAATGCAAACACAGGGATGTGAATAATAAACATGTGCTTTTTACATTTGTGAATTATGCACAACCAATTTCTTGCACTAGCCCTTTCAGCTACCTATAAATAAATAAATATCCTTAGCATATTTCATCTTCTAATAGTGTTGAAAATTATTCTTAAATTGTTCTGTTCTTCTAAAGTGTAATTTTGCATTTAGGCATATCATTCTATTCTAGGATTAGCCAATTTTTTACAAGAAGAAATGACACCCGGTGCTATTCTGGAAACATTTAAACTGATCTATTCTTAAATGGTTTTAGCTTTGAGCCAGCTTCTTGAACTAGTTTAGCTCAGTGATAGAGTCTTCCTCAGAGCTCCTACGTGTTGAAAGCCACGTGTCCTCCTTAAGGAGCTGTACAACTGCAAGTTGACATTTTAGGGTTAGAGTGTAGGTATTCAGCCAATCTAGAAAGGTGTGTAAGTTGCTGTTGTACTCACGTTCTTAAATGTTGTCTTGTTATTGGTCCATATGTCAATATTTGATGCATTCAGAATTGTTATAGGAGGTATTCAAAATGACTTTTTAATGCATACTCCCTTGCTCCCTCTCAGTGTTCCTATGTTAGAAAAACTTAACCATGAGGATGGTTCTGTATTGCAAAATTCACTTCCAGTAAAGATGCTCATGGTGCATTAACTAGAATAAGAGGGTGAAGTATCATCTTAGATATTTGATTTAGCTACTGAATACACTTAATTGAAATAAACAGATTTCCTTTAGGAAGTCTGATGGCTGTCAGCATTTCTTCTGGAAGTGCCTGGTTTTTTTATTTAAAATCATATCAAAACATTTTAACGTCTGTATTGATAGATGTTGATTCTCTGCTTTCCTCATTTGTTTAATAGTGTTTCTAGAAACACCACTGAAACCTGTTTTTCTAGAGCTATTTAATTCCATTTTGGATCAGTTCTCTTACCTACTGTTTGCAGAAGTGATGCTTAAAGATGCAGCATTGAAAGCTCTGCTTTGTTTTAGTTGAGTAGGCTTAGAAATCACTGTTAGCAACAGAAGCCCCACTGAGGAAAATACATTTCACCTCTATTAGAAAACTCTGCTAGGAAGGTGCAAGACTACAAAGAGGGTTAATGGGCATTTTAATTGCCATCCAAACTTTACCCATTACCAGCAGGAGTTGGATTTTCTCAGCCAATGCCACTGCTCTTCCATCACAGTGTATACAAACACTGTCATTTTTCTGTAGTGTTGATCCTGCATTTTCACTCAACCCAGTTCTTTGTTTTGGTATTAAATTGTTTTAATTTCTCTTTCTGTGCCTCCCAGGTCTTCTTGTGGGAACATTAGACGTGGTTTTGGATTCCAGTGCCAGAGTTGCCCCATACCGTATTCTGCACCAGACTCAGGACTCTCAAGTGTACTGGGCAGTGGCCTGTGGTATGGAGTGATGTGATGATTCTCATCAGGGGCTGGATCTGTGTTATTCTGTTGTCTGTCTGGTTCACATGATCCAATTTATTTTTTTCTGCTATTTCTGACATGTAGTAGATGTACTGATACACTGTGTCTGTAGAATATATTACAATAGTATTTTTTTTAAAAACATCTGTTTTACTTGAGAAGTGTAACTACTGCATTAGAATGCCATGGCACATCCTTCAAACAGCAGGAGGTGGACTTTGAATCAGGATTTAAGTCCTGCTGGTTGCTAAAGAGAAAATATTGTCAGTTGTGTTTGTTAGACCAATTTTGTTTTTATAGTAAGAAGCTTCACTTCTCACTTTGTGGTTGAGATGTAAAATCTGAGCATGAAGTAATCATTTGCAAAGCCCACAGATGATGATGTCTTGTTTTCCCTGCTCTGAATTTCTCCCCAGGCAATCAACACAATATTACCCCTTGCAGAGCTAGTTAAATGCCACAGAAAAGAGATATAGAAATTGCTGTGTTTCACAGAAACTCAGTTTCCCTTTTGAGGAGGGAGGTCACAGGGAGGAAGAAAAACAGAAAACAAAATGGGAGGCTAGAAACTGCTTAAAAGTAGCAGAATATTTAGTGGCTGCACAAAGTGAAAATAGGAAATTTTGTATTGCCTTCACAGTCAATGTGTATTTTGTACAAGGAGTGCTGCAGTTTATATCCTCTGTATTTCAGTTACTTTGAAGTAACTTTGCAGCATGGTAAAATGAGAGGTTATAAAAAACCTGAATGGTCTTTGCTAAGTTATTATACTTGAGTAAATGCATTATCTTCATCCAGAATATTTTTAAAATCATATCTGGTTCTCCTTTTTTCTGTCAGAGTAAGAATATTGCCATGCACTTAATGTTATAAAATGTATATGGCTCTCTAGTTGAAAAAATGCATGTCTTTTATTTACTTACATATTTATTAATATGTAAATATTAGTGGGCACCATTCTGGTCATGCATGGAGTTTTGGCCTTTCAGTGCTCTGTTCTTAGAACTCTCATTGTAGGAATTGCAGAATTTTTTTCCCTCATCTTATGTCATTCTGGTGCTGAGGCCTGGCTTGTTTTAGCAGTTTATCTGCTGTCACTTGGTGAGAGGTGCAGCCCATGAAACAAAACTGAATGCAGACATTATTCCCCTGCCATTGTTGCTGGGCCTGAGGGTGTTTTCCACAACCAAAGCATTCTATAATTGATCAATTAAAAGCTGCTTCTTGTCTGGAACATAAGAATGCTTCTTGTCTGGGAAAAAAGCTTGTTTTGGTGTGTACTGGCACACAGGACAGTCTGCTGGTAGTGTACTGGTTATCCTTGGTGCCAGCAGATAGATTCCATTAGATGTACAAATATAATGTTGTTGTACATCAGATATCCCTGACATGTGAATAGTTGGGCGTGGTGATTTCCTGATCTCTGTTTGGTAATTATTGGCTTCTTGCTGTGAACTTGAAGGAAAAAAGACCTTGTTCTAATTTCCTTTTTCTTTGCTCTTCCCGTGATTTTTCACCCTTAGGATCATCTCGTAAAGAGATCACAAAGCATTGGGAATGGCTGGAGAACAACTTACTGCAGACTCTGTCCATCTTTGACAATGAAGAAGACATCACCACCTTTGTCAAGGGCAAGATACATGTAAGTGACACATTTCCTGGAAGAACTTCCAGATCCTCAGAAGTGGTGGGGAGGTGTTTTGAAGAATATTTACCAAGAATATTTACCTTTGAAAAGGAACGAGCAAGCAAGGGCTCCATTGCAAAGCTTCTCTCTGCTCCATTTTCAAATGTACATACATTTGGAATTCTCCTGGAATGCACACAGATGTATCAGCCTCATGTTGCAGTCATGACACAGGACAAATGTATTTGGAAGGGAGCTTATGAGCAGTAGACCTCAAGGAGCTTAGGATCCTCTTACTAATTAAAATATAATACGTCTTTAAAATCCTTGCTTGTTATACCTTTCATACAGAGAGAATGTTTAACAAGGATTCATCTAGTAACAAGAATAGGAGAGAGAATTTTATTTTACAAGCAATGTACTTTCCCTGCCATGATGGTGTTAAAAGCATCTGAGTTGTAAGGGAACTTCCCCTGACCTCTGAGTCAGATTGGGGTCTCTGCTTGTTGTGCAGTTAACATGCTTCAGATTCCCAGCCCACAACCTCTCCAGAGTAGAAACTTACAAATTCAGTTCTTTACTGAACAGCAGAAATTTGAGTCTTTTCCTGCACTCCAGTCAGATTCTTCATGTTTTCTATGTCTGTGTGTCATGGCTTTCCTTCTGGTCAGTCAAGATCTGACAGACTGCACAGTTCTGCCCTGCTGGCAGATATCTGCTTCCTGTTTAAGAAGTGTGTTTGCAAGTGAAAATAGACTTCATTTCTCCTGCAGGGTGTTCAAAGTGGTACCAGGGCAGCTGTGAAAAGCTCAGACAAACATTAAACATGAATCCTTGTTCCACGTGTTCAGGACTGGATCCCAGATCATAGACTCCCAGACTCCCTGACTGCCCTGTCCACATCTCCAGGGTTTCTTTATCGTGACAGGGGAAATGATGACTGCTGTGTTGTGGTTCTTCTTTATTCTGCTGCTGTGACCTTTTGCTGGGTATTAGGTCTATCAGCAGGCAGTTCTCTTCCATTTTTTCTCTCCTCCCATGTCCTTTCAGGGAATTATTGCTGAAGAGAACAAGAATGAACAGCCCCAGAGTGAAGAGGATCCGGGTAAATTCAAAGAGGCCGAACTGAAGATGCGGAAGCAGTTTGGGATGCCCGAGGTGGAGAAGTTGGTCAATTACTATTCCTGCAGCTATTGGAAGGGCCGTGTACCCAGGCAGGGTTGGCTGTACCTCACAGTCAATCACCTCTGTTTCTACTCCTTCCTGCTGGGCAAAGAGGGTGAGTTATAAGCCTGCTAGCTGTTTTTTTTGCTGTTTGCTCACGATCTTTTTGATGCAGTTCATTTTTTTGTGTGAACTTCTGACAAGTTCTATTCCTCTTAGGAATCCTTTGAGCTCCAGCTCAATGCATAGATCAGTCCTTGCACTCACAGGCACTTCAGTGATGTTCAGACTGAGTGCCTGAGTCATTTTTCAAAGCATTTCTTACATTGTACAAATACACCTGAAGTTTCACTGGATTAGAGAACCAGGCAGTGTTTTGACTTTGGTGAGTTTTATTTGGAACCACTGCCAGGACCCAGTGTTTGCAAATCTTGAACTGGAAAGAAAGAATGAAAATTTGAGTAACTGTAATTGAAGGCATTTACTGGATGGGAGATGGTCCTTCTAGAACTGCATTAATTCTAGTCTAGTTAGTTCCAAAGATTATTTCCAAGTATTTTTGGAGGACCCAGTAAAAGTATGAAGAAAAGAATTGTCCCTGAGTAAGAGGGGAAAAACAGTGCAGCACTGAGAGCTTACTTACTGCTTGAGCTTCATTTCTGGTTGATTGTTGTTTTGCCTGAAACTATAATAGGTTTTTTGACCTTTTTTTCTTAGTTACACTGGTGATCCAGTGGGTGGATGTGACCCAGCTAGAAAAAAATGCTACACTGTTGTTCCCTGAGTGCATTAAAGTTAGCACAAGGGACAATGAACTTTATTTTTCCATGTTTCTCAACATCAACGAGACCTTCAAGCTGATGGAGCAGCTGGCAAACATTGCTATGAGGCAGCTACTGGATAATGAGAGCTTCCTACAGGACAAGTCCCTTCCAAAGCCCAGGAAGCCCCTTAAGAACATCTCTGCATTAAAAAGGTAAATGTTTCCAGCAGTGAGAAGACAGATAAGAGGAGACTGTAATAATAAATTTGTATTATTGTGTAGCTCCCAGGTGTCACTGGGGTTTTCTCACTCTAGGGCTTCCATCACTTACCTCAGTTATTAACTTTCTGCTTATTCTTTTTGTTTCCATCCCAAATTGGTACTGAATTCACACCTGCCAACTGAACTCCTGTCTTTCTCATGTGTGACTTGGCACTGTCAGAAGAGAAACTTGAAAATCCCATTTTAAAATAAAAAAAAGCGAAAGAAGAAAATTACATCAGCCCCTCAGTCTGAAGTTGAAGATTTATAAAAAGTAATAGACTTTTGTATTGTAGCAAATGCTCCTGCTGGGGCACTATTCTCTGCAGTTTCCAAATTTGATGCAATATTTAAGTTTTGCAGATGCACTTGCAGATATTACCTGGTAGTACAGGACAGACCTTCCCACCATGAAGGCTGAAAGAGGAGTTGGATAAGGGGTGGCATCTCAATTGGAAAATTAATACTAATCATACACAGCAGTCTGAAGGTTGTGATTGGAGTGAACACTTAATATTAGTTTTTTAGAGGGTTTTTCAAGTGAGAAAAACTCTCTGGGGACTTCTCTCTGCTTCTCTCCAGGGACCTGGATGCTCGAGCCAAAAATGAGTGCTACCGTGCCACTTTCCGGCTGCCCAAGGATGAATGCCTGGATGGACACACAGACTGTACCTTGTGGACACCATTTAACAAGATGCATATTCCTGGCCAGATGTTTGTATCCAACAATTACATCTGTTTTGCTAGCAAGGCAGAGGAGGCCTGTCATCTCATCATTCCTCTCAGGGAGGTGGGGATTTTTTAGCTGTATATTAAGACTAGGGGCATCCCTTGGCTTTTGTGTGTGTCTGACTTTGTGCAGTACTTTATAGATAATGGAAAATCTAAATCCAAATGGTCCTTGTCTTTGTCTTCTAGGTGACAATAGTTGAGAAAGCAGATAGTTCCAGTGTCTTGCCCAGCCCCCTGTCCATCAGCACTAAGAGTAAAATGACTTTCTTCTTTGCCAATCTGAGAGACCGTGATTTCTTGGTACAGAGAATCTCTGACTTCTTGCAGAGAACACCATCCAAGAAACCATGCTGCAGTGACAGGGAATGGAAATGGAATTTGGCTGATCCTGGCTGTGGGGTAAGAAGGAAATAGCTGGGGGAAGCATTTGTCAGCTTTTCAGAGCACTGCCCTGTGTTAACAGTGCATGTTAACAGTGCTCATTACCAGCAAATGATGTCTCTTTGTTGGACAATTAGCTGAGGAGGGAGGCTGCCTGAGCTCAGCTGCTCTGTTCTGTTGTTCAGGAGGTTCCAGAGCTGCCTTCCAGCAGCCCCCTTGCAGTCAGCCCCACCTCTGCTCTCAGCAGTCGACCTGTCAACTTCTGTGCTGGGGAAGTGCCAACAGCCTCACAGGGACTGCTCAAGCTCTTCAGAAGAAATTCCGAGGACCTCTCGGGACCCAAAGGAGTAAATAATATTTTTTAACTTTAAACAATAAAGTAGAAAAGGTTTGCAGTAGGTTGCAGATTTCCTGTCCTGCTCTAAGACTCTTAAAATGCATTTTATCCCTGGTCAGTCCTGCAGTATCACTGCTGTATCTGTCAGTGATAGTGCTGCAGAGATGTAACCTGACCATCAGCTTACTTTATCAGTACTGAGATACCTGAGATAATTGACCAGAGACTGAGAAATTTGTGTTACTGTGCTTCTGGGATGTAAATGAATGTCTGTGAAGAACTGCTTTTCTTCAGATCAAGGGAGAAGAGAACCGGTATCTCTGCTTCCTAGTTAATTGTCTTAAACCATGGTTCTGCTTGCATTTATGTAATATATATGTATATGTATATGTATATGTATATGTATATGTATATGTATATGTGATGCCATTGCCCAGCCCATGTTAGCATTGTGAAGTCTTGTTTTTAACAGGGTCAGAACTGGTTTAGGACATGTAGATCAGCACACACCCTTTTGTTCATCAGGAAGAAGAAAGGCTTTAAATGTCACAGTGCATTTCACTTGTGAAGTGTAGCCCTGAGTATATGCAGAATTTATGTGTCCTACAAACAGAAAAAATGCCTTAACTCACTAAAATGGCCATATTTCTTCTTGTGAAGGCAAAGGAGAAGATGAAGGAAGAGTCTTGGAACATTCATTTCTTCGAATACGGGCGAGGGATGTGTATGTATCGCACTGCCAAGACCAGGGAGCTGGTGCAAAAAGGAATTCCAGAGAATCTCCGTGGAGAGCTGTGGCTCCTTTTCTCAGGTAGGAGGTTGTGCTGGATACTTTGACAGCTGTCAGGAATAAACTTCCTACACATCTCAAATGAAAACTTAGCTCATTTCAGAACAAACTAATCACAAGCTAACTCCACCTGAATGATGCTTCATGATGTTTTTGTGGTGATAATATTCCTGAGATGACTTTCCCTATGAACATAGTAGCTTTTTGGCCCTTCCTTTGTCTGTTTTTCAGTGTTAGTACCTAGACTATAAAATGAAGATTTAATAATGAGTGTGTTCCTCTACTTTCCTACCTATTTGTAGTTGATGACTTCATGTAATGCTTCCTGGCTGCCTTTCCTCTGGAACTCTGGACATGAAATCTGTATTCCAAAGCTCAAGAAGTGAAGCAGTATTTGTTTGTTATTAACAGGGGCTTGGAATGAGATGGTGACTCATCCTGGTTACTATGCAGATCTTGTGGAAAAGTCAATGGGAAAGTACAACCTTGCTACAGAGGAAATTGAGAGAGATCTGCACCGTTCTATGCCTGAACATCCTGCCTTCCAGAATGAGCTGGGAATTGCTGCCCTCCGGAGAGTCCTAACAGCTTATGCATTCAGAAATCCTACCATTGGGTACTGCCAGGTAAGAGAAAAGGCTTGGACTTCTTAGCCCTACATAGTGACTGTGACCAACTTGGGCCTTTTCTGCACTCTTGGTTCAGTTTCATGCTGTCCCTGTGGTGGTTTGAGAGTAGGAAAGAACTGGTGGTGTTGCAAGATCTCTTAACTGTCTTTTGAATATAGCATTTAATTATATTTTGCATATTTTTTAGATCTACAGACAGTATTTTACTAGTTTTTCTGCTAGGCCTTTCTCTGTTCCAGCCAAAAACATATTCTGGTTTCATTTAAAAAAACAATTAAATAAAATAAATGATGAAGCACATGGGCAGTATATTGAAAATTAAGTCAGTTGCTGATTTGTGAAACAACTTGGTGGAAATTCAGTCATTTTGTGCATTGCAGTGGTATTAGAAGTTCTCATTATGTTCTGATTACTGAAAGTGCTTGTCAAAAAGTAGTTGTGTTGTGTGCTGCCCCCCAAAAAGAGGAACTGAAACAGATTGACTCAGATACCAGTAAAAGCTGGAAATAGATGTGACTTTTAGGGACAGTTTCTCTGTATTCATGCTTTTCAATTTTAGCTCATCTGTTAATGGCAAAGCTTTCATGGACATTTTCATGTTTCTCTCCTGCATATTTCACTCTGCTTGCTCCCAGGCCATGAACATTGTTACCTCAGTGCTGCTGCTGTACTGCAATGAGGAAGAAGCTTTCTGGCTTCTGGTGGCTTTGTGTGAGCGGATGCTGCCAGATTACTACAACACAAGAGTAGTGGGTGAGTCTTTGCCAAATTTATGCTGGAACCTGGATTTTCAGCTCTGGTTGTACCAGCATCTCTCAGGAACATTTTGTTGTTCAGAAGAAACTGATTGTACTGCCTTGTAGTAACAGGGAAGATGAAGTCACTGAAAATTGTTAATAGGAGGGACCATTAGCAGTCAGGAAGCATATCTAGAAGAAAATTACTGGGTTATGTTTTACACATCTGAATGAGGGATTAAATCTTTGGAGTGGGCTCCCAGGAAAGTGAAAGCACTGCTTTAGGGGCTTTTAAAGTTGGTCTGTAGGAAAGAATGTAGTTTGATGTACATACTGTAAGACCAGTTAAATCTGCCACTGCTCCTTTCAGGGAAAATGCAGAGATCAATGAGATTGTGTCTCTTCATGCTCTGCAATGTAGGAATAGTCTCTACCTATGTACATTGTTTTTATTGGGAATGGGGAACAAATCTAAATAAATATCTTCATTTTAGTTCTTGTTTTAAGAGGCTTATATGAAATTAAAGTGCACTTAACACTGGTTTGTTTAATAATTGATTAGCTTGGGCATAGCACTATGATACCTCTCATGTGTAGTACCATGATACCATCAGGTTGAGTTCTACTGTTGGTTTTGTTGTTTTCCCAGGTGCATTGGTGGACCAAGGCATCTTTGAAGAACTTACACGAGAGTATCTTCCTCAGCTGTCAGAAAAGATGCAGGACCTGGGAGTGATTTCCACCATCTCCCTTTCCTGGTTTCTCACTCTCTTTCTCAGTGTCATGCCCTTTGAGAGTGCTGTGGTCATTGTTGACTGTTTTTTCTATGAGGGCATCAAGTTTATCCTGCAGCTGTCTTTGGCCATACTTGATGCCAACATGGAGAAGTTGTTGCAGTGCTGTGATGAAGGTGAAGCCATGACTATTCTGGGCAGGTACCATTCACTGTTCTTATTTATAACTGAATAGTAATGGTATCCTTTTAGTCATCATCTCTTTCTACCTAATTCCATTACACAGAAGGTCTCAGATAACACTCTAGGATGCAACTTGAGCTCCAGAGAGGTTTGCTATTGATTTCTGCAACAATTTTTGGCTCAAACATGGAGGAATCCCATTGTTCTGGAATGCTTTGCAGCTTAATGCATTCCTGCTTCTCAGTTTGAATTTGAACTCTGAAGGGTCATTTATCCAAAATTCACAGAACTCTGATTTACTGTTAAAGCCAAAGCCAGATCCAGGCAGGAATCACATTCTAGAAAAAATAAGACTTATCTAAAGTCTTAGATTAATTTTTAGATAATTTAGATTTTTTAGATTAATTTTAGATTAATGACATAAAGAGATTGGGAGTGATGCATTTAGAGTATTACTTCCTTTTTTTGGACAGTAATCCAGGAGTCTTGCATCTGTTCTGTTTTTTTTCCCCAACAGATACTTGGACAATGTAGTTAACAAGCAAAGTGTCTCTCCCCCTATTCCCCATCTTCATGCCTTATTGACAAGTGGAGATGACCCACCACTTGAGATTGACATTTTTGAGCTCATTAAAACATCCTATGAGGTAGGTTCTGGCTTAGTTTTTGCCCAAGAGATTTTTCTGTACCAACATCCAGTTTCATACTTTGTGTAGCCTGAATTTGAAGAGTGTTCAGAGTGTGAGGAGCTCAAGGAGTGTGGGCCCAACCCAATAATTTTCCTGGTTTACATCAGAAGACAAAGAGTCTCTCAACCACCAGTGGAGACTAAAACAAAGACTAAAAACAAGTAAAAATTGCAGACCAGAGGTTTCTTCCTGTTTTGCAAAGAAAAAAAAAATAATAATCCCCACTCTTACTTGTATGTGAGGATTGTCAGTGCTAAGGAGTTCAGGAGGGAAATTCAGGGTAAAAATTTGGTGGTATATTGCAGGAACATGGAAGCATCCTGGTTCACATGCACAACAGTCTTGTTCTGGGATCCACATCATAGTAACAGGGTGGTGACCTGAGAAAGCTGCCAATAGTGTTGAGATGTCTCTGCAGATATTTCAGGAGATAATATCTCTGCAGATATTACAGGAGGCTGTAACTCATTGTTCATACTGGGAGCAGACTTGCAAGAAATTTATAACAGAATGATGGAAAGAAAACAGGCAAGAGAACTGCTGTTTGGCAGCTCTCTGCTGCACTGCTAAATGTGGTTTAATTCCTATTCTATTTCCTGTTCTTCATCCTGTCCCCTTCCAGATACTTAAAGCCAGGCAGATATCATTTTGCTGGGTATTTTGTTTGTTTCTTCAAATCTGCCATCTCTGTTCTTAGTTTCTTTCATATAAAAAAATGCCACCAAATGAATCTTACTTGTCTGGCCTTGTCAGCAGAAATGCCTGTTAAGTTCTGTGTTTCTGGCTGAATCTCCTTAGGGCCCTGTTAAAAAAACAGGGCTGGAAGGAATGACAAGCTGTCTGTTCTCTTATCTCTGTCACACTACAGGACCTGTATTTCTGTCAGTCCTGACAGGTGTTCTTTAGAAGCCTCTGATGTAGGATTTCTCATGAATTTTGATTGACTTCTCTTGCAGGACAGGAGTGAATTAGGGAATAGAGCTCAAGTTTTTCTCACCTTTTTGCTGCTGGTAAAAGGCTTCTAAGAGTTTTAGATCAAGTCTGAGGGGACAGTACACTTGTTAAAGCACATGTAGTTGAACAGGGGTTGTTCTTTCTTTTAGGGGATGTTGTTGACCTGGCCTGTTTCCTTTCTTGTAGAAATTTAGCAATTTGAAGGCAGATGACATTGAACAAATGCGTTTTAAACAAAGGCTGAAAGTGATCCAGTCTCTGGAGGATACAGCCAAGAAGAGTGTGGTATGTCACTTCCTGATTGAATGAGCTACCAAACAGCATGTTAATGGATGTGTTTTGCAGTAGGCATCTAGAAAGTCTGTAGCAGATCTGGTTTTAAGTGATGTAAGAATTGCAGTTCATGTGAAAAATAGAGCTACTGTCTGGAATAATTTATTTTCAGTTTTCTTCTTCACATATTTTTTATTAATCTAATAAAATGTGTTGGTCTTAGCGTGTGATTGAATCAGATATTTGGCATGGAGGGAGATAAAAACCACTTGTAGGTCTTGTGATTGTCTCTGCTGCCTACTGCTGTCTATTTTACTGCTTGTCTGGAATCTTAGAGAAAAGATATCTGGCATATAAATATTTTCCTGCCACTTAGAAAGTATGCTGGCACGTTGGGAAATTTTAGAGAAAGGTTCATGCCCCAAGGGGTGTATCAATATCCACTGCAATTATCTCCCATATCCTAGGTGGAGAACTTTATTTCACTGTTGTTTTTCAGTGTATGTGAATCAAACATAGGAAGATAAAAACAAGAGGGAGGGGCAGCACAGCCTGCATGGTCAGGTCTGCACAAACAGGAAATAAGCACAATAATTTTTCTCTAGCTGCTCAAAATGTCAGCAGTTTCTGCTTTACCAGAAATTGTCTTCCTGACCCATAGTACATAGCAAGGGGAGGTATTAGAATGGTTATGTTTTCCCTCGTGTACTGTGTCATATCTCCTTGCACTCATTTTCTTCTGTGCTACACATATTTTTCAGTGAGGCTTATTTAATTTTTCAAACCTTGAAATAAATTGTTCACTCATTTTTCTCCCCAACTCCAGGTCAGAGCTGTGTCTGGTGACATTGGTTTCTCTATTGAAGAACTAGAAGAGCTGTATGTAGTGTTCAAGGTAAGACAGAGTGAGGAAAAATGTGTTCTGACACTGAGAGAACAAATACCAAAATAAACTGAAAGGGAAGCAAAGGCTTTGCTTTGATTCTTAATCCAACCTGTCACAAGCAGATGTGGTGTTTGTTACAGGTCACTGCACCTGGTGACAGTGAAACTGGCACTATTACTATCCATGATGGTTTTTTTCTTTTGCTTTGTTTTTTTCTAAAGATGGCCAAAACACATCTGCAGTATTTGAAAGATGTTTATTCAGAGATTGTGGAGTCAATGGAAAGGAACACATACTTACAGGAAAGGAACACAGCACTTACAATAGGGAGGTAGAATCGACTGTGCCTTAATTTTTCTTGTCAGGTTTGCCATTGCTTTGCTCTGTAATAGTGACAAAATTACTTAGGTGCTTTTATTCTATTTGTCAATGTTTATATTTTTTTAAAGAGTTATTACCTTGCTGTAATTATCAAGAACACTAAGATTTTGAACAGAGGCAACAATTCCAGCTGTTTAAACTACCTTGTTGGATATAAAACCAGATTCCAGATTATTTCCTCATGACTGAATTAACCTCTTTGTCACACTATGATGAAACTACTACATAATTTCCCTTCCCAGTAATTGCCTAATAATAATGTCCCAGTTTGTATCAGACATTTTTATTATTAGCCCCCTGGTCAACAATTTTACTACTTGCATTATTTAATTTAATTTTATTTCTCTCCCATTTTTACAAAGTTCTTTTCATGTGATATCTCAGTCTTCTGTACTGAAAAGTGTTGACAGGTTTGAAAATCACTATTGACAATCAGCTTTGCAAACTCAGTTGCACTGTGCTGTACACCCAGAAAGAGAGGCTTAGTTCTACAGCCTGCATTTTACCTTTATATTAAGGCCTGAGTGTCATTCTATTCAAACCTAAAATCATGGGGTTTGTATTTTTCACTTTAAAATTGTTCTTTGAGCATTTTTGCGAAAATCCCTGTCCCTGCGTTTCACACGTCTCGCAGTGAAGTAGCTCTAGGAGTAACAGGGGAGATAAACACTGAGTCCTGAGATGTCTTTTCTTACTCAGTGCTATTCTTGAGTTGTAACAAAGTCTCCCTACTACTAGTGTAGTAGAATCTGACCTCTTAATCCTTTCCCTCCAAAGGCAAAGTACCTGATGAGCTGTTACTGGGGGAACAATCGTGCTGCAGCTGCCCGCCGAGATCAGAGTTTGCCCTACCTGGAGCAGTATCGCATAGACATGGAGCAGTTCAAGGAGCTGTTTGTCAGCTTGACCCCCTGGTCCTGTGGCACACACACCCCTGTGCTGGCAGGGCGTTTGTTCCGCCTTCTGGATGAGAACAGGGATTCTCTCATTAACTTCAAGGAGTTTGTGACAGGGATGAGTAAGTGGTGGGGTTTTTTTTTTTTGAGAGGATGGAATATCGCAAAAAATCGTTTCTGTCCTTTCCCAAGCAGAGAACTAGGAGGAGACTGTGATGTTTGCACTGTCAGGGGGGGATGGTAACAGCCTTACAGGAAGCCTCAAGCAAGGAAAAGAAGCCCTTTTTGCTGCAGGCTCCCATTTTGGGAAACAAAAGGTGGCAAACCAGCAATATGCAGCTTTGCTATGGATTTTTTTTACTGCTTATATGTGGGGCTTTGTGCAGTTAGCATTCCCTCACTGCATGTGAACTCCTAGTTTGAGCCTGTGAGCAGAGGGTAACTCTTTGTCATAATTGCCATTTTTGTAACTGTTTCTTTTTTCATTCATAGGTGGGATGTACCACGGTGACCTCACTGAAAAACTCAAAGTACTCTACAAACTGCATCTGCCTCCTGGTGAGTGATTGCTTTCATACATTGCTGCTATAGAGCATCCTCTGTTCTAACATGCAATTGAAAAGGGATGCCTCATGAATTTTGCTAATGAAGTGGGTGATAATGCTGTTGAATTAGCTTAGAGACCTTGACGTTTCCTTCTCTGTAAATACAGCTCTGAATCCAGAGGAGACAGAGTCTGCTTTGGAGGCCACAAGTTATTTCACAGAGGATGTTACAACAGAAGGTAATATAACACTGGTGCCTTTACCTGTCAGCTTAGGCAGGAGCTGCAGCATCAATCTTGGTGCAATGAACTGTGATTTTTTGCAAAGCATGCTCCTGTGGTGGTGGTATTTTAACACTGCCAGTGTGCTTGAGTTTTCTGTCCTTGTTGCATGATGGGAAAGAAATTTGGAGCTTGACTGCTCAGTGCCTGTTTCATGCAGGACCCACCACCCTCTGAAGCACAGTTACAGACTGCTGAGGAGGAGCAGTGTGATTTTACCAGCCCATGTCTCCCACCATGATTTAGGTTTTTCCTGCAAGTCTCATTGTCTCTCTTCTTGTTTTTGTTTCCTTTTCTGTGTCTGTCTGTCTCACCTTTTTTTCTGTTCTATCTGGGATATTGACCCCTCAACCCTGCTTTTCTGCTGCTCAAGTATCTCCTTTTGTCTCAGAGCTGGATTTCTGCCTGCACTGTGAGTCTCAAGGTCAGTTCATGGATTATGTGCATTTATTGAGCATGGCTATAATGCTGATATCATCTGCCAGCACCAGATGATGTGCTTATTTTAAATACTTTGAAGTTGCTGCTTCTCCTCTCCCATGACACTCACACTATGAATACAGTGCTATAAGTAATTAGATACCTTTCAGTATATTTTACCTATTGAGTTTCAACCCTGGTTGAAACAGGTTTTGTCTGGCTCCTTTCAGTGCAGTTTATCTCACCCTGGAAACTGGCAGGTGGAAAATACACACAGAGCAGAGTGTGGGGGGTGTTAGGCTTGCTGGCCTGGGTAGGTGACATCTGTGTCTCCTCCAGAGCCTTCTAATTTTATGAACACATGCCACTGAATTGTAAAACTGTTAGTAGAATTATTTCCTGTATTTCTTAAAATACCATTTTAGAGATTGGGAAATTGAAGGCCAAATTATGTCGTTTGTGCAACATGTTTACCAAAATATAATAATGTTCCCCAAAAAAAAGTGAGTCAATAGTTGTGCTGCTCAGTGCCATTTGGCTAACTTAGACTGAGCTAAGATTTCCTATGAAGTCCAGTGACAATGTATGGAACCAAAAGCAAAGTTTATGAAGTTAGACTCTGCATACTACACCCAAAGTGTGAGTTCAGTCACTAAATAATGAGTGTAGCTAATAGTCACATATGTGCTCAGTAGTGGTTTAGGGTTTTTTTCCATTAATTACCTTGTTTTGGATAATTTTAAGCCATCTTGTTGCTTAGCTGTATTTCACATCTGTGTTTCACCCTCTCTGCTAAGAGTTCTGCTCTAACTCAGCTCTGCAGCCAACTTCTTGTGTGGCTTTTTATCCAGTTTATCCCATCAGCCTCCTGCTTCCATCTTGTTCTGTTCACTCCTCCAAACATGATGCAGGAGTGTGAGATCTAACTTCTATTAAACATATTCTTGTGTGATTTTTATTTGTATATGAGTCATTTTATGTTCTTCATGTGTTGTATTGCTGAAAATCAGCTATTAATAATTCTTCTATAATTCCATTGATTTTTTAGAAACCCAAGAAGATAAAGGAAGGAGAAATGAGAATGGTCCAGAAAAAGGTAATTTCATCATAAATAGACCACATTTTAGGCTTGTCTCATATCATGAACAGTTCCTTGTCCTTTGCTGTATCAAGGAGACCTTCAATAAGTGTCCCTTGTGGGCAAGGGTAAAGAAGGAAATAAATCTCTCTTATGCCTTTCAGCCCTGACTCTTTCACATACCAAGATCATGACATTTATAAATCATGTTTGGTAAATTGTCCACTCTTAGAGCTCATTTATGAGAAGTCAAGCTGATGCAGCAGTGTTTAGATTTTTGCTCCACTGAGCAGGGTCAGACAAACCATCAGAAAACAATGTAACCTTCCTGGTAATGCTTTCCTGAACTGACCATACAACCTGCTTCCAGCATGATTTTTGCTTGCAAAGCTGAACTTTTTAAGTCTGAAACCATTAACAGCCTGATATTAGTGGCTTGGTCTTGCCTTACAGAGGAGAAAGGTACCAGTCCACAGGACTATAGATACTACCTAAGAATGTGGGCCAAAGAAAAAGAGTCCAAGAAAGAAACTATTAAAGATCTGCCCAAAATGAGCCAGGTAAGAAGTGAATGTGAAGCTTTCCAGTTCAGTGACTGACAGCTCAGTGGGGGATTCAGCAGTTTGTGCAGCCATTTTGCTGAAACAGGCACACTCAGTTCTCACCCACAGGTGGCTGCTCTGGTCTGTTGACCTTTAGAAGCCTCCAATTGCACACATTTATGTTTGAATTTATGTTTGAATTTTATGTTACAAATTCCTCATTGAATGTGGACAAACTGCTTTGTCTTCACCAATCAAATTTATCTGATTATCTGCCCCCCTGACCAGATCTTCCTATAAAAACTGCCATCTGTTTTTTCCCTCCAGGGCAGGATGTTTCAAATATGCCATCAGTCATATAGACTTGTTCAACTTTTTTGGTTTTGCATTGCCTTGAGTTACACCCATTTGGTGGAAAACAAAGAATGTGGTTACAGCAAAGGGTCTGGTGACTGGTGTGGTCTTTTCTCCTAATTTCTTTGATGGGTGCTACTTAAACCCATTTGGAAGTGCTCAAAAACTGGCCTCAAGAGAGTAGCAGGACAGAGATAAAACGTGAGGTTTTCTCAGATGTGAATAAGGGAGTGTTCTCTTCATTTGTCAGAAAATAGCCCACCACCATGAAATTGCTAGCTGTGTTTTAGCTGCTACAGCAGAGAGAGAATAGTTTGTTTGTATCAGACTGTTCTAAATCAGTAGAATAAGTTGCTACTTTGTGGGAAGGCAGATAAACAAGGAGTCAGTCAAGCTGGTGCCTGTTGCTTCCTCTCTGGAGTGTGCAGGTGGCACTTTTAGTTGTATCTTGTTGTTTTAGGAAGTCCTGTGAGCAGCAGAGTTGGACTCAATGATCCTTATGGGTCTCTTCCAACTTGAGATAGAATTACAGACTATCACCTGCCACTATCAACTTTTTTCAGCCTGAAGTATGATTTTTTTGGTCTTTGTCTTTTAAAGGAGCAGTTCATAGAGTTATGCAAGACCCTTTACAACATGTTCAGTGAGGACCCCGTGGAGCAGGAGCTGTACCATGCAATTGCCACTGTAGCCAGTCTCCTCCTGAGAATCGGGGAGGTTGGGAAAAAATTCTCCAACAGGCCCACGAGGAAGTCTGAGGACTGCAAAGCAAACCCAGATCCTGTGAGTGAAGAGGAGTCACCAACATCTGAACAGAGTCAGAATTCAGCAGTGGAGCAGCAACCCCAAGCTGACCGTGAGGACAAAACTTGTGGAGATGCTCAGCCTGAAAAAACACAGCAGGAAAACCAAACTTTAGGAGATGGGTCAGGGGAAGGACAAGGCTCTCCTTTACAGCTGCTATCAGATGATGAAACCAAAGATGATATGTCCATGTCTTCCTACTCCATGGTCAGCACAGGCTCCCTGCAGTGTGAAGACATCGCAGATGACACGGTCCTGGTTGTCTGTGAAGGCAGCAGCTCAGCTGCCAGGTATGGCAGTACCATTGACACTGACTGGTCTATCTCCTTTGAGCAGATCTTGGCTTCCATGCTGACAGAAACAGCCCTTGTGAACTACTTTGAGAAAAAAGTCAACATTCTCCAGAAGATCAAAGATCAGAAGAAGGTAGAGAGGCAGTTCAGTTCGTCCAGTGACTATGAACTTTCCTCTGTGTCAGGATGAGTTCAAGAAGGCAGGAATTGTCTTTGGGAGATAAAACAGGGAGATAACGTGGCAGATGGCAGGGTGGTTTGGTATTTTGTGTTTGGGGTTTTTTTTTTTTTTAATTGTTTAATCCAAGACCAGTAGCTACACAATTACAATAGATTGCAATTGATAAGGGGCTTCTGACAGTGACTTTTGTGTAGGTGCTTCTCTGGCTACTCTGGCTGACCAAATTAGATTTACATTCTCAAGAGCCATTAGAACCTAATAGCCCCTGACATATAGAATTACCACCATAAATTATGCATGTCTGCCTTTTGCTATCTTTTATTTTAATGAAGTTTTATTTCAGATGGTATCTGCTCCTTGCCTGCCCTTGTTTGCTGTAGGTTCCTGGGTAACTTGCACAGCAGATGCAGCCTGGCTTTGAAACCAAGTGCACCTCTGGCTGCCTGTCTGGCAGCTCCTGCAGTAGCCAAGTGCTCCAGGACCCTGGTCTGTAGTTTGTAGGTTCTTCAGTGCTGTTCTGTGACTCAGCAGCTGTAATGCAAATGTGCCCCACTGCTCCCAGCACCCCAAGGTCTGAACACAGGTTCTGCAGGGTTCTTTTGGATGTGATTTTGCATTTTCATAGTGCATGATCACTTTCTTTTTCCTTCAGCATTCGGGAGTTTTCAGACAAACCTGGTTTCTAAAACATTTGCTTTTCTGATTCTCTGAAAGCCATTGTGTTTAGTTTGTCTGGGAAGCTACAAGCTCCTTGACTTCAGTGCAGAAGTAATAGAAAATTAATCAATGGGCTTGTGATGGTTCTGATGAGGGAATATGTTCCTTAATTAGAGGTCAGTGAATCAGCCTTGGCACGACAGGGCAGTGGCACACAGCTCTGTGAGACTTCCCCTGTCAGCACAGAAAACACTCAGTATTTCTTACTGATTCTCTGTTTTCACTGATGGGTCCAGTTTTTAGGAAGACCCCTGAGAATCCTCTGATCAATCAGCCCTGGCAGAAGCTTGGGGCAGGAAGGTGTGCAGGAGGGAAGTGCCACCTGCAGCTGCTCAGTGTGTCCTTTCAAAGACTCGAGCAGGGGGTTTGCCCTTAGAAACTACCACACAGCCAAGGGCGTTTGTACCTAAAGAGCCAAAATTTGAAGCAGCGTGGCCTTCTGCCATCTGGGACACCTCAATAGACCTCTTTCCAGTTACAAAGTAACTGGGAGACTGAGTGACTGCTCTTTTAAATCAGACCAGAAGAAACTGAGAGCCTTCTGGTGCTGGGTGCAGGTGCTGAGGGAGGGGGCCACGCTGTCCCTACAGGTAAATTCATCTCAGTTGTGGCATCTGCCTCCTGGGGCCAGAGCAAGAGCAGCCCCTGCACTGAGGGCAAGGTTTGCCACAGCTTTTGGGGAGTGTGAAGGATGGGGAGGACACGTGGGGTTGGATGTTCCCAGTTGGATGTTCCCTGGTGTGCTGCTCAGTGTTAATCCCTCCCTCTGACGTTCTCTGTGTGTATTCATAGCTGCTCCACATCTCTGGTTTATCTGCCTCCTCTGTCCTGTACGAAGAGCAGCCATTAGTAAAATTGCTTTTACTAATTATTCAGTAATTTATTGTAATTTTTTTAAACTACAAATAATACATGTGATTTTACACTGTCTGTCTGCCTTACCCGTCAAGTACTCAATAAATGAACCAGAATCCTACAGGCTGCCTGGGCTGCCTTTTATTTCTCTGAGCTCCTGGAATATTGCTTGCTCTTTGCCCCTGGTTATCTAAAAAAGGAGAAAAGGAGACCTGGTGGAACTTTTCTCCTTCTTTCTGTCCTTATTTCTTTCTCCTTCTCCCCTTTTTTTCACCCCCCTCCCCCTTTTTTTTTCTTTTCCTTTTTTTTTTTTTTTTCTTTCTCCTCCTTTTCTTAGTTTTTCTTTTTTATTTTTTTTAATTTTTTTTCCTTCTTCTTTTTACCTTCTTTCCTTCAAATTATTATTGTGTATATTTACTTTCACTCTAACCCAGCCAGACGCAGCTCCAGGTAGGTCCAAAAATGGTTCTGGTTCTGCAGCTGCAAACCCGCCGTGGTTCCCCCGGCAGCCCAGACTAAGAAGCTGCTTGAGAAACAGCCCTGGCTGCAGGAACTGACCCTATCGGTACGTAATGCTCGCGGTCCGGTACCGGGAGAGCCGAGCCGGGCCGGGCCGGGGGATCTCGGCGGACTGTGGGGCAGAGCGGCCGTCTCGCTGGTAGCGGCGGTGTCACGTGTCCGGAAGCGCGCGTTGCCATGGTGAGGGCGGGATGGCGCAGAGGTTCTGGGTGCTGCGCTGCTGCTCCTGCCGCCTCTTCCAGGTGCAGCAGGTGGGTGCACCCCGGGGAGGGGCTGCGGGATGGGGCTGCCGGGACGGACGGGAATAACCCCCTCTGCGCTCTCCTAGGCCAAGCGGAGCGGGAAGTGGAGCTGCAGCGTCTGCGGCCAGCGGCAGGCGGTGCAGAAGGTGAGGGGCCGGGCTGGGGTCAAGGGGCCGTGGGGAGCCCTGTAGGGTGACAGTGAGGAGCCTGTAGGGTGGCAGTGAGGAGCCTGTAGGGTGGCAGTGAGGAGCCCTGTAGGGTGGCAGTGGGGAGCCTATAGGGTGGCAGTGAGGAGCCTGTAGGGTGGCAGTGGGGAGCCTATAGGGTGTCTGTGGGGAGCCCTGTAGGGTGTCTGTGGGGAGCCCTGTAGGGTGTCTGTGGGGAGCCCTATAGGGTGTCTGTGGGGAGCCCTGTAAGGTGGCAGTGAGGAGCCTATAGGGTGGCAGTGAGGAGCCTGTAAGGTGGCAGTTGGGAGCCCTGTAGGGTGGCAGTGAGGAGCCTGTAAGGTGGCAGTTGGGAGCCCTGTAGGGTGACAGTGAGGAGCCTATAGGGTGGCAGTGAGGAGCCCTGTAGGGTGGCAGTGGGGAGCCCTGTAGGGTGGCAGTGGGGAGCCCTGGCCAGGACATCTCACATCACCCAACTTCACATAGCACTGCAGTGTTACCTGTTTCTTTTTTTTTTTTGTTGTTGTTGGGTTTTTGGTTTTTTTTTTTGCAGGTTTATGGCCAAGGGTCTGGCCTGGACTGTAGGCACCATGTGCAGAAGTTAAACTTGCTGCAGGGGGAGGCAGAGGAAGCAGTTGGTTGGGCATCTTGGTAAAGTGTTTATCTGCTTATTTCTTTTGATGACTTAGAGTTGTGCATCTCCAGGCATTAGGTGCCTGTGACATAAACTGAGCTCACAGGAGGGTTTCTAGCCCTGTTGTAAAGTGTTATTGATAATAGTGTGGGTTGGCTGGGATTTTTCTTTTTCTCACGAAAATATGTGCAATAAGGTTTGGTTTTGTTGTTTTGGTTTTTTATTTATGGTTTGATGACAGACTGATAAGCATCCTCAGAGAAAACATCCTCCACTCTTGGCTGTTGCTACCTCACTGCTGGCACTGGGGTTTCACACTGTGAATCTGTTGAGTAATCACTGCTGCTATTGATAAGAAGTCTTGTTTAGGGCATTTAGTGTAATTCCTGCAGAGCTAGAAAATTCTCAGCACACTTTCCTGTTTATTTCATTCCTGAATCTGCTAACAAATTGCCTGATCTTGAACTGGTCTTGAACTGGTCCAGCTTCCTTTTTACTCAAGGTTATTTTCAGAAATCAGCCAAAGCTCATTAGATAACTCAGTTGTGTGTATGCAGTGCTTCAGGGTTAAGCTTTGGGAACAAAACTTATTTTATGCTTGCTTTATCAAAAAGAGTTGCTGTTTCTAATCCCTCAGAACATTATGAAATTCAAAACATTGTGAAATAACTTCCCTTTTTCCTGGTTGTTGGGGGTATAATTAGTGGGTTCCAGCTGCTGTCCCAAAAGACACATTATTTTATCCCTAATTATGATCAATTAAAATTTACCATTTCATGATTAGCAGCTTTAAATCAAACTTGCTACTCTGTATAGAAAGGAAGGCTCCCCTCTAATTAGATTTTTTTTCAAGGATTTGGGGAATATATCTTGCAAATCCTTCATTTGACATCTGGTTTACTATTGATCCTTTTTTTTATTTTTATGACATGCTGCCTATCCAGTGGTGTTATCCCTGCTTTCCATCCAATCCCTTGTGCTGTGGGTGGGTGATTTGAAAATCATAAACCAACAGACAGCAGTGTGTTCTAGAACCTCCAGCTTAAACATCTCTTTTAGGTGCATAGAAGAATCAGTAAATGGCAGCAAAAACACAGCAGTGCAGTGTGAAGACAGCTCAGTCCAGCAGGTGAGAAACCTACAAAGCTGAGGGGAATACCAACCCTCAGTGACCTGGGTGAATTGTGGTGAAATCAGTGATCCCTTTGCAGGGGCTCAGCTGAAATATCATCAGAGAGGCTCCAGTAAAGGGAGGAGAATCAGAAAAAACACACAGAAAAAACCCACAAAACCACAGAAAACCTCTGGGATACTGAACCTGGGAACACAACACAGACACATTGTCCTAAACTGACTTGTCATTCCACAGTGCCAAAAATGAGAACCAAGTATTTTTGCTGGTTTTGGTAATTCCCTGATGTTGCAGGAGGCAAGGGCAGAAGTCAGTCGCTGGAGTAAATATCTGGACAAGGACAGTGAAGATCAGGAAGATGGGGAGGAGGAGGCAGGTACAAAAAGGCAACAGTTATGTTCCCAAAGGAAGAATACTGGGGAAGAACAAAGGTAAAGAAAGAATTTTTTTTTTTGTAATTCCTACCCCTGAGTGGTGAGATGTGGTTTGGAGCTGTGTGAAGGAGCTCATCTCTGGTAGCTGAACAAAGTACAGGTTGCAGTGTATGACCTGAGCTAAGCTGGAATTTGGTATTTGTGGGCAAAACTTCTCTTATTGCTAGAGCCATGCTTTTTAAGAAAATTTCTGGTAATTTGTGGAAAAAAAAAATCACAGTGGAGCTGATTTGTCCTCCTTGTGCCCGTTTTTCTTTGGCAGGAGACACCAGAAGAGCTTTCTTTCCAGTGATGTTCAGGATTATGCAGAGGAAAATGGAGTTTTCCAGCTTGCCTACCCATCCAAAAAGGTTAAAACCATTGAGGTTTTTTAATTGTAGAAAATGCTTCCTGCCAGTAAAACAACCCAGTGTACTCCTGAGCTCTTTTGTGTCACCATAATTTTGAATTTTAATGAGTCTTCCATTTGACTGACTGGGGACAGGAAGAGAATTTTGTCATGACTTTCTGAGAAGTTTTAGCAAAGCAAAATCATTGCCACCTTTTGTAAGTGGTTGCTCCAGACTCCTCCATCAGCACAGCTGCTCTCTCTCTTTGCTGCTCTGCCTTGCTGAGCAGTGGTACCTGTTACTGATTCCCTCTGCTCACCTGCAGTGCCAGTGATGTTGTCCTGAGCCTTTGCAGCTCAGAACTTTTAGGCCCACCCAGCACATCAGCCTCAGCTCTGCCTCAGAGGGTTGGTGAGAATGTGGGTGCACACGAAGGACCCAAGAGCTCTTTCTTTGCCTGCTGTGCACGCTGGATTTATAACCAAACTTTTTCTTCTTCCAGCACAAGAAATGTTTAGAAGCAGCAGCTGATGAAGATGGTGGAGATGCTGTTTCTGGAGACAGCATGGTTTGTGCTGGCTGTGAGGCCACAGTGCCTGAGGAGAATACACGAACCCCAACTGCTTCTACCAAACCCTCGAAGTGGGAAAAATTTCTCTCGTGTTCTGACAACTGTAGTGAAAATGCTGCCAGGGCCGCCTTGTCACCACAGGAGGGCAGTGGAAGGCTGGGGCTAAGCAGCACCACTGCAGCAGATGCTGCTATGGCCAATAAGTGCTCAGCACAGGCTGGGAGAACTCTGCCTCAAGGTAGGGGCTTTGAATTTCAGCAGTGTATTGCTAGCTCTGAGCAGGTTGCCTCCCAGCTGCCCAGCACCAGTTGCTCAGCTGAGGATGTGTTGTTCAAAGACCCTCAAAGGCAGCTGGTAGGGACAGGATCTGGTGCCCTGGAGCTGCCTGCAGGCAGGTGCTCTCTGGATAGCACAAGGAGAGCAAATGCCCTTAACAGTAATGCTGGGCCAAAGCCAAGCAGTGTTTCTTGTGAACACCTCTTCTGCACAGGTGAGGAGTTTGAAGATGATCTCTGAATTCAGGCATCTTTGGTCCTAATTTCTTCACCTTGATGTTGTATTTTGTATGTTGAATACTGAAACAAGAGTTTGACCTGAAGCTGCCTTTACTCTAAGCCTTCCAGAACTGCAATATTAAAGCTGTTTATTTGCTGCATGGCTGTGTCTGGGGGAAGAGTATGAGGGTGGCAAAGACTGTTGCAGTGGGCAAGTACTGGAGTTACACAATGTTGTCTAGTGACCTGATCAGCCAGGAGAATGGAAGTAGGTCAGCTTAGAGGGAGAAAGCTCCAAGGATTGCTGGCCAGTACAGTTACATTCTTTGATTCCCCATTACAAACTACAGCTCCTTTCCCCTCCCCTTCCTTAGTTAAGCTCTCCCATAGCAACCATTTCCACCAGAGCTGCAGAACAGGCTTCAGAGCCAGCAAAGCAACTGATTCTTTTCAGAAATGCAGCCCTGAGGGTGTACATGAGGCATGTGCACAAAGGCAGGACCCCAGTCCTGGGCTGCCTCCCTTACTGAGGGAGCTGCTTGATGAATCACAAGCTCAGTTAAATGAGTGGAAGAGTTTGGCTCAGCAGTAGTGCTGGGGTACTTAACACAGGACACTTGCACTCAGCACAGGAAGCATTTATTTTTCCTCCATTCTACAAGTACTTAGGAACATGAGACAAACCCTTAGCAGGAAGAAAGATGAACTGCTGGGTAACTTGTACTGCATTGTTTTAGTTAGGAGGAAAGTGCTTTTTGTTACACAGGGTACTACTACAAGTGAGGTGGCTGCTTGGAGTACTGGATGGCATCTAATGCTGCTCCAATGTCACAGTTCTTTGTCTGCAGGAGTCGAGTGAGCCATCCACCCTCATCAGAGAAGCCCATAGAGAGCATCTGGGACAGAGACTCAATGAGGCGAGGGTCTGCTTCTGTTAGGAGAAGAATGAAGTTGAAATAGTTCACATAATTGGCAAACCAGCCAAGCCCTTAATACCACACAGTAGGTAGGCTGGCACTAATCCTCACATAACTGGCTAAATGCTATAAAACACACCCTCCTTTGTCTCCCAAGAGGGCAGATGTTAGAAATAACCAGCTAAGGAAAGTGCTGAGCCTTGCTGTGGGACTCTGTGCAGCTGATGTGTTACATGCCTGGCATACTGTTAATGGCTCCCACCAGAAAAATGCTGCTTTAACATCACAGGATGCCCCAGTCTGCATCCTGGTTTGAAGGGCACTCTTGAAGGGTCCATAGCAAGGATATGGTTTAGGGTACCACTTTTTGTAATGCTGCTTGAATGGCACAGCAGCTTAAGGACAGAAGTGTTATTAGGACTTTGCTGCCCACATTGAAGAGAAGAACCTGATTGTCCCCAACAGGGCACAGAAGAGCTGCCATATCTGCTGACAAAGTTACAGACAAGTTTAGCTGTAACTTATGTGACCTTGGTTTCTACCATCTCTACAAGCAGAGCTATGTTAGGTGAAGTTGGCAGTTCCTGAGTGAAAGTTACTCTCTGTTAGGAAACCTACATTTTCATACCTGGTGGAAGATGGGGGTAGAGTGCAGCTTCTCGCAGTCCTGTAGGACCTGGCTGGGGAGGATCCTGTTCATCCAGGGAGCTGGGACCTTCTGTCTCTGGCATTTGCAGAGACTGCAGTTCACCTGTGGAAGGATCTACTTCCTTGGAAGATAAGTGGGTCCAGTCCTCATCACCACCTGAGGAACTGCTGGATTCACTGTTTTCCTGAAATGGACAGAAGAAAAGGTCTGGGTGCTGCAGTGCTTTCCAGGTAAGATGCATGCTCCTACTTATCTGCCTTTATTACAAACAATTACATTCACAGGAAGTCTCACCACCTTTGCTGTAAGCTGTAAAGCAAAGGTACTGTGTATCACTTAACCTTCTGACATCTTAATAGTCAACCTCACAATACACATTAAATTATTATCTTCCTTTCTATTAAACCCTCACCACCAAAAATAGTACATTAGTGTCATAATTCTTATACCTGGGACTGGAAGCTGGCATCCTCCATTTGTGTGGACACAGTATCTATCACCATGTCTTGTATCTGCTCTGTGACACCATTTACTTCTGAAGCAGAATCTGTGTTACTCCAGTCAGGTTTGGTCTGAACGTTCTGGTTAAGAGTACTGCTGCTTGACTCAGCACTGTTCTCTTGGTTGGGAGAAGCAGGAGTCACTTTGCTTCTCTGTCCTCCATGTTCCACATCAATATCAACTTCAATACCTAGAAATGCATTTCAGATGGAGAAAGTCTTGGAAATTTTTCCAAAGCACAGTCCTACAAGACTGTGGATCAGTCCTAGTCTAAATGCTGTAAAGTTTCTGTAATTCTACAGTTTGCCATGTAGTATGTAGGAATTAAAATACAAAGCACCAGATAGTCATCTTCCTCTAGACAGAAAAGACAAACATTTAGAAGGTCAGAAATTAACCATGTCCACATAAGCCAGGGAAAATCCTGAGTCACTGCTGACTTAAAATTAGTGTTACAGTAGTGACTTGTTTATGAAATCTTCCCTCATTTTCTTCTAAAGGAAGGCTCTGAAAAAGGTCCTGAGTGGCTGTGCTAAGCCCAGGCATTGTTAGTACCAGGAGTAAACACTGTTACTGTTCAGCCTTCAAGCCGTAGTAGCATGGGGTAGTTCCAGAATCAGGCACAACAGCTGACTGCTGCTCCTGCTAAAAGTCCTTTAAGCCAGTCTCAGGGATTAGGATAACAAATGGTAAATCACTTACCCAGGGGGCTCAGAAAAGCTGCAACGCTCTCCCCAACATTCTTTAAGAAGGTGACATTGGGGTCCTGAGGCTGGCTGTTAGTAGAAGCTTCTAGAAAAACAACTTATGTTACCACACATAGAAGCTCAGAGAGAAAGAACACCATGAGATCTTGGTGCTCATTTGCTCTCACCCACATACACTTGCACAACAGCAGTATAGAGACAAAAACTAACTCTGAGCTACCTCTGGAACAGAAAACCAGTGGCATTAGCATTGTTAAGGCTCATTAGCCATGCTGAAAGGCAGATGTGGAGTGACATGCTTGACCTAACAGCTCGGCTTGGTTTGATTCCAGATAGTCTCTGCATCCTCATCTACTGCATGGGCCCAAGCATGCCTTAAAATAATCCCACTCTGTGCTGAAAGGTGCCAGTGACATTTCAGGCAAACTAGATTGGTTCCTGTGTCTATTTTTCCACCCCACGCTGTAGAATCTCTGCTACTCTGCCTCCGCCACTACCTTGTTTACCAGAGCACCACCTCTTACCTTCTGCATTGGGTGGACTGGATGCTGCAGCATTAGTCTGGGCTTGCTCAGAGTTTTGGCACGGAGCTGCAGGGCCAGGATATCCCCAGCAGTGCATCCATGGGAAGGGTGGGCCTCCATGCCTCATTTTACGGAGCCAGCGTCCTCGGGGAAGCCACTGTAAAGGGTAATCTTCCTGTGACTCTGTTCACAGCCAGATTCTCAGTAACTAAAACTTAAACTCGAGTCATATCCCATTCATTAGTTCCCCTCCATTGATTTTGCTCACCTCGAATGGATTTAGCAGTGGGCTCTGAAACATCACCATGTTGTGCTCCTTGTGGATGCCCTTCCCCTCACAGGTGCTACACAGGTCGTAGTCTGGACAGACAGTGCACTTGAACCTGGCACCCACCACGGGTCCTTCACAGCCATCACAGATCACATTGGGATGCACCATGTCACGACGGGGCTCCTGGCTGCACTGCGAGCGGTGTTCCCGCCTGCACTCCTTTTTTTCTGGAAAGGTAAGGAAACCTTACATCAAGAACCAGGTTACTATTTAAAGGCTGGAAATCAGAGGAAAAGAAAGCACAAACAGCCCTTGTCAGAGCAGTATTAACTTACTAGGTCAGTTTATTTTTACACTGGCTGCCAGACACAAGCTGGGGGCATGCAAGAGAACTTAAAACCAAGTGTGAAGGGGCTTCGCAGATACCTGCTCCTCACACTGAGCATTCCTTAACCTTAACAGTCTCTTGACGTGTGTATCTTGGAGCAGTGCTGCACTGCCCCATTTGGCTCCTCATCCTACCTTCCTAAGTATCGCAAGAACAAAATGTTTCTGGAGAGGGAGTAATGAAGAAATGCCAGGAGTCATAACAGATGAGAATAGGGACTCCAGCATGGGCTGGCATGACTCATTAGATGGACTGCAGATAGAGCTTTGCTGGTTTATACCCAAACAGAAGGTCCAGGGAGCAAAAACATCCTGAAAAATAAGGTGAGCTGAAGGCTTCCCAAAGCATTGTTGTGAATATCAAAGCAACCCGTGCTAGTCCAGCATTTCCAGGGAGCCAGAGTGGCAATGGTGGCTTGCACTGGGCCAGCCGAGGTGGCAGGGCTAGGAGGAAACTTGTGATCTGTTTACCCCACCTCAAGGAGGGTTCCCATATCTGGTATGTCACCCTGCTCTATGTTTAACCTTTCTCCCCGAAGGCTGCAGCCAACACCAGGCTTCTTTCTCCCATTTTCGGAGGCCCGCAGGCGAGCACTGGGGTCACAACCGGGGACCCGCTACCGCCCTAGGGACCTGCGCGACGTTACCTTTGATGTAAACACGAAAAACGCCATCCTGCACATAAGGCATCGCCATCTGCAGCTCCTCGTCGGTGGAAAAAGCGATCAGGTCCCCGTCCTCATCTACAGAGGGTAAAGCGGAGGATGAGGTGCCCGTCCGGGTGTCACGGGGGATGGGAGGGGGGGGGGATGGGTGAGACGGGGACGGCGGGGACCACCCGGTCACCGAGCAACCCCGAGGCCTTCCCACCCTCCGCGGCAGCGATCTCGGGGCCCGACCCTCGGGAGGAGCCCCCCCGCTCACCTTTGTAGTGCATGCGGAAGGCGGGCGGCGGACCGGCCCGCAGCAGCCCCTGGAAGAGCTCGGCGACTCGGTCATGGATGGCCTGGTAGCTGGCGGGGGGCAGGAGGGTGAAGCGGCGGATCTCACGGGCCGCCTCCTCCTTGCCCAGCAGGTAGGCTTTCACCGTCAGCGACGCCATGGCTGTGGCGCAGCAGGAATTGCCGTCGGGTGATGAACGGGGCGGAACGGGGCGGGCGAGCAGCGATCGGCAGCGGCCGGGCCCGGAGCAGCAGCTTTATAGCGCGGCGGGAGGACCCCGCCCCGGTGGCACAGGGCCCGCCCCCGTGACACCGACTCCGGGACCCGCCGTCCCCAGGCTCCGCCCCGCGGTGTCCCTGCTGCGGGCGGGGGTCCTGTCCGTTCCCGTCAGCACGTTACAGCTTTCCGGTTTACCCTCGCCAAACGGTAAACGCTCGTTTTTCCAGCGATTGGAAAAGTCTGTCACTGCTTACAAGTGTGCCGGTGTTTGCCGGTGTGTACCGGTGTGTACCGGTGCTTGCCGGTGTGTACCGGTGTTTGTCGGTGTGTACCGGTGCTTGCCGGTGTTTGCCGGTGTGTACCGGTGTTGGCCGGTGTTTGTCAGTGTGTACCGGTGTTTGCCGGTGTGTGCCGGTGTTTGCCGGTGTGTACCGGTGTTGGCCGGTGTTTGTCGGTATGTACCGGTGTTTGCCGTCTGCCCGGCTCGCCCCCCGTGAGCGGTGCCCACGCCCGGCTGGCAGCCCCAGCGTCCATCAGGGTGGGATCCCAAGGGGTGCAGAGGTTTGGGGGTGCAGAGGTTTGGGGGTGCAGGGCTGTGCCGGTGCTGGGGCAGCGGGGAGCGAGTGGTTCCTGGGGGGCCACGGGGCCTCCAAGACCCGCGGGTGGGGAAAGAGGACCCCAGGTTCGCCCAGGAGGCAGCCCCAGCCCAACTGGTCCCTCACCAGCATTCCCCAGGGCATTTGGCTGTCCTGCTCCTCCTCATCACCGTCCCCTGAATTCGGGCAAGCAGGGTCAGCCCAGCCAGGTGACAGAGGTGGGGAGCCATGTGCCAGGGTGGCAGTAGCCATCCGAGGGGTTTGCATGCTCAGCATAACAAGAATAAATGACTCCAGAGTTAATGCTCTTGCCTGAACCCAGTGTTTTGGAAGGGTGGGCTAAAAATAAAGATACTAGTATAAACACAACTGACATTAAGGAGGATGTTTTGGGGGCTTTCCAAGTTGCTTGGCAGCAGTATTTTTTAGCAGATCAGATAGAGTTGACAGGCCTCTTAATCTGGCCACAGGATGGTCCAGCTGGCAGAACACCCTGTCTGTGCCATCCAAGTGTAATTAAATAATGATGGATCAATGATTATTAGGTTCCCCATTGGTGTTAATTTCCTCTCACCCAAGGGCCTGGCCACTCTGACTCTTAGTGACATATTTTTTAGTTTAAGATAATGAACGTCAGGAGAGTTAGGTTGTGATTTATCATCTTCTACAATGAAGAGAAGTTTTAATTTCCATGATGGGGAGGTAGTTTCTTGACCTGAGGTATGTATGTTAAACACTTGGCTTTTCATATAGATACATTTTTGGCATATGTGTGGCAATTCTGAAACTGCACCACTGTTCTGGAAAACAGTATTTACAGTGGAAGGGGTTGTCCTTTTAACTTAAAAAATTCTCTAGAAATTTCAGCACCTAGGTATGACATGGCTAATATTCCACCATGAAGTCACGAGTTAAAGTTTAAACATAAGCAGATTCAGGTTTAAGGATGTGCAGGGAATGATTCATCAGCTTTCACAGCACGGGATATCGAAAGTTTTAGGCATGCAGTAAAGGTATTGCATCCACCTTCCTTTTCTTTTGCCTCTTTGCTGTGTGTACCCTTTCTGAAAATGTTGAGGAAAGTTGCCAATTTGACATCATTTGACATAAAATCAGAATTGTGACTGGCAGCAGCAGGTCAGTCAGAACAGAACACTCCTGTCAGCCTTGCCAAGCATCACCCCCAGCATGTCCACTTTGTGTCCTGTTTCTGGGGACCTCAACAGCCACTTTTGTCTCAGTTACAGAGCCAGAGATTTTTGGGACCCAGCCCCAGCACGTTAATACCTTAGGCTGCAGTCCTAGACAGGGTTGATTCCTTATTCCCCTCTTCACTACTGCCTGGCTGTTTGAGGAACAGTGGGTTCTCCTTAGGTTGCTGGGTCTTTCCAAGCCAGTTGTGTTTCCAGATAAATGGAAGCATTTATAATTATCAGGAGGTGCACAATATTTAAACCAGTGTTTTCTTTTGCATGAACTTTAATCCAGTGGGCAAACAGAAGAGGCCAAAAGCCAGAGGGTATTCCCCTTCTGAAGGGCCATGCTGAGTCATGCTCAGCTTTCTGGTCATGACATCATCTGCTGGGACAAACCAGGAGGAAAACAAGGCTTTCACCAGCCTGTTGGTAGCTTAGCTCACAGATCATGGGACAGGGGTGACTCAGGGAATCCTTTCTTCCTCCTTCTCCTTGAGGCTGGGGATTTCATCCCCAGTGAGCCCCATTCCAGTGCAGACCTCAGACCTCACTCTGCTGGCATTCCCTGTTGCCCCCAGCCCTGGGATGTGCCTCCAGGAGGTTTCTCAGCCCCCTGGAGAGGCCGATGTGAGAAGCTCTGCTGTGTTCTCACATATATTAACTTCAGATGTTTTTCCCTCTGTTTGCTGGAGGATTTGGGTTTTGGTATTCTCAGCGTGAAGCACTGGCTGGGGGGATGTTTTCTTATGGTTCTTTAGGAATCCCATAGCATCACAGCAACCCCCTGCCCAAAAAGGGGTTTGTCAGCCCTAGCTGCTGAGCAGCCAGAGGGGGTATAGCAAAAAAACAGCAACGGGGATGGGAGAAAAGGCTGTTTGAGTTTAACATTTCAGTGTTAAGAGAAGAAAGGCTCAAAAAGGAGCAATTATCATCCCTTCAGTGCTTTGCTTTCTCTCTACACCCACTTTCTGCCGGCAAGTGTTTAAAAATATTTAGTGAGATTCTTCCTCCGAGCGTGTGATCACCAGAAATACCCCTTGTGGGCAAACTTTTTGTCTTCTCAGTGAAGTCCTGGTGGGATGAAGGGAGGAGGGGATGTGCTATCCAGCCTTTTCCTTGCTTGGAAGCCACAACAGAGGCTGATAGTGATTTTCCAGAGGGATTCCTTCCCCAAACCATCTCTCCAGCCTGAGGCCTCCATCACTCCAGGTGAGGAGGGGCAGGTTTGGCCCCCATGCACACCCTGACTCCTGCTGATGGGTGCAGAGCCCCAGTGGGTGGGTGCTTGCTGGGTTGGACCAGGACAGTCCACACAGAGCCACGGTGCCACACGCTCCTTCCAGAGGTTTCTGGAGAGGTGGAAGATCCTTCAGATGTGCCAGGTCAGGTGCTGGTGACTCAGCCCCATCCCGTGGTGGCTTCTCCCCTCTGCCAGCCCAGCAAAATCCCTGTTTGCTGCCTCTGAAGCAGAAACCCTCCTTCCACCTGCAACAGTGCAGGCAGTGCCAAGTAGGTTTGGGGTTTTGTTTTGTTTTTGTTTTTTTCCTGTCTCATTTTTGAGGTCGAGTCTTTCAGAACAGTAGCTCTGCCCTGTCAGGTGTTTACACAGGCTCCACACCATTTCCCATTGGTGTGAGGAGGAACTCTTTAAGGGCAGAAAACTCTGGGGTGGATTTTTAACTTAGGAGCAGATGGGAAAAATGGGTGAAAAAATGGAAAATAAAAGCAGGCATAGAATACAAACACGTTATGGGTGTCGTGCAAATACATAAGGATTTTGTGTTCCCACAGGTGAGAAGAAACTTTTTGCAGCCTACACTGCTTGCTTGGGGTGAGTGTTCCTTTGAGAACCTGGCTTGGAGCCTTTACCCTGAATTAAAGCATCAGTGTCAACACATGGAGGGTGAGCACCCTGTTGTGATGTTCATCCCTAGTGCCTAAGGAGCTTTGGGGAACTTACGTGCTGAAAAGTGAAAAAGGCCCTGGTGATGTTTGAACATGGACATCTATAAAACACACAGGAAATGTGGTTAGTTTATTTTATGAGAAAAGAGTAAGCACTCTATGCTTAAAGCAGTGGGGGAAGGACCAAGCCTGACTGGCTTCATAATGGGCCAGAGTAAAATGCCAGAGTCAAGCTCTTTAGAAAACTTGATACAATCAGCTATAAATCTGGATTATATTTTATATCTAATCCTAATAAATGTTTTTGCTTTCTAATTTTTATAATGGCCTCAGGACCTGGGGATTGGTATCAGAGCCCCTTATTTATGCAGCCTGCACAATGTTGCCAAAAACAACTGTTCAAAGATCATAAGAGTCCCCTTAAAAACCCTCTTCTGTTGGGTTTTTTTTTTTTTTCTTGCTGTTGGGGTTTTCAGTCTTCAGTTCATATTTTAAACTTTGGTCTCCAAAAGGACTGAGGCTCAAAACTTGCTTTTTTAAAACAGAATCAGAGCCAAAATTGGATTAGGGGGGAGGGACTTCAAGAACAAAAGTGGACTTTGCAAGTCTGATTTAAAAATCACAAGGGCTGGCAATTTTGCCTTATCCCCCATTTTTTCCCAAGGTTTTCATCATGCAAGGGTGATAGAAAGCTCATTCATTTCCTCAGACTTTTATGAAGACAAAGTATAACAGCAGAAATTAGATTAAGCTTTATGCTTGGTAAAGAGTCTAATTAATTGTCTTAGAGAAATTATTAATGTTATTCTCTTCCCCTCTGCCACAGACACACTGTGTATCCTGAGCAGTGTTTTGTGCATCTGAAAATAAGCACCCAGCATCTAATGCACTAAACTGTGTCACATTATTTCTCTAAACCCTCCAATGGTGGTAAGATTTCACACACCTTCCCCACAAGTGTCTCTTACATGTCTGCCACCTCGGGAGGGTATTTGCCATTAATTCCTGTGAATTCTCTGTTGGGTCCTGGGCTTGTCACGTAGATTTACGGCGAGCAAGCAAGCAGGCTGGGTGGGACAGAGCTGCTGCAGCTTTTTGTCCTTGTTCTAATGGTGGAAATGTCATTGCTGGTGAGACTGAGCCTTTACCTGCAGCCAAGGAGTGAGTGAGGGGCTGGGGCTGTGGGTGAGGGTCTGAGCCTGGGGACGTGGCTGCTTTCTGTGGAGCCAGTCAAGCACCCAAGGGCTGGATATCTCTGAGCCCCAGGGAGTGCTGCTGGCTCATCTTCTGCAGCTCATGGTCACTTGGGTGATGCTTTGCACCATCCAAGTGAGGAAGCACAGATGTTCCCAAGAGTGGTGTCCAGAGCATTCCCCACGCAGGGATGTGCAGCAGCCTGTGCTGGGGCTCTGCTGATCCTCCCTGGCTTCTGCTATGGGCTTGCACTTCACTTTACATCACTCCCTAATGGATCAAAACATCTCAAACAACAGACTTTGATCACTGGTGGTCACTCCTACAATATTTACTCATCTGACAAATATTTACATATTGAAAGAGCTCCAGGGAATGGAAAATGTTAACATTTGCTGCAGGAATTTCGTACCTGTGTTCATGGCACAGGAGCTGCCACCTCTGTTTGATCCCAGGAACAGCAGCTGAAGCAGGTTGAGAAAATGGAGTCACCATTTTGAACCCAACATCTCTCTACATCTCCTCCTGGTCCATAATGAAATAAAGCTGGAGCCATTAGCAGACCAAAAGACAAACAGAATAATTTAAAAATCCTATTTCTTCTGTCCTTCATCCAGGCCAGTAGCTGGAAGCCATAACCCCTGAGTGCCAGGTCCTTTGGAAGAGCAGTGGTGTCCTTCCAGGCATCACCTGTCACCTGTGATACCCACCTGCCATCGATTTTCCCTCAACTTTAGCTGCTGTTTCCTCTACCAAGCTGAAACATTTCTGTGGAAATGGCAGCAAACGTGCACTGCAGGGATGCAGGGGCTGCTGTCCCCCAGCTGCATCCTGCACAAACCCCACCCCAGGTGTGCAACCCCCCTGTGTTGGGCCACGGGGACCCCCAGTGCACAGGGGCTGAGCACACCCCTCCCTCCACAGGCACCTGAGCACCCCAGGGGGGTGACAATTACAGGGGTGACAACACGGGGACAGGAGCGCCCTGTGCAGGTGGATGCAGCCCCCCCGTACATGGACAAAGGTGCCCGTGGTCACACACAGACACAGGGACACAGACACACAGAGACACGTGGAGTTAGGCTGGTGTGAGTGCACACTCGTACGTGCAGCCCCACAGGCTCCCATGGATAGAGATATTTATGTATATAGAGAAATAAATAAATAAATACAGGTTTGTGTGGGTGCCTGTGTGTGCACAACGTGTGTGCACACATTGGTGTAAGGCAAGTCTAGAGGTGTGTACATTGCTATGGGCAGTGCATGAAGTGCTCATGGACACACACACACATGTACACAACACACGTGTACACACACGTACACACCTACACACATGTACACACACATACCTACACGTATGTACACACGTACATACATGTACACATATATACACATGTATGTACATACATGTATGCACACACGTGTCTACATGCACAAGTGTACACATACACACATGTACACACATATGCACCCATATACACACACCCATGTACACACATGTGTACACAAGTGTACACACATGTAAGCACACAATCACACACACGTGTACACAATCACACATACAATCACACACACAATCACACAGAATCACACAGAATCACACAGAATCACACAATCACACAATCACACACACAATCACACACACACAATCACACAATCACACACAATCACAGACACAATCACACACAATCACACACAATCACACACAATCACACACAATCATACACACAACCACACAATCACACACAATCACAGACAATCACAGACACACAATCACAGACACACAATCACACACAATCACACAATCACACACAATCACACAATCACACACAATCACATACAATCACACAATCACACACAATCACAGACACACAATCACACACAATCACACAATCACACACAACCACACACAATCACACAATCACACACAATCAGACACACAGTCACACACAATCACACAATCACACACAATCACACAATCACAGACACACAATCACACACAATCACACACAATCACACACAATCACACACACACAATCACAGACACAATCACACACAATCACAATCACACACACAATCACACACACACAATCACAGACACACAATCACACAATCACACACACAATCACAGACACACAATCACACACAATCACAATCACACACACAATCACACACACACAATCACAGACACACAATCACACAATCACACACACAATCACAGACACACAATCACACACAATCACAATCACACACACAATCACACACACACAATCACAGACACACAATCACACACACACAATCACACAATCACACACACACAATCACACACACACAATCACACAATCACACACAATCACAATCACACACCCCCCCCCCAGCCCGGCTGCTCTCCGTGTTCCCCCATTCTCCCGCAAGGGGGCGCCCTCCTCCCGTTCCCGCCCCTCCCTTGGCCCCGCCCCAGCCCCGCCCTCGGGCCCCGCCGTGTCCCGGCCCCGCGGCGGGCGCTGTGTGCGGGCGGGCGGGGGGTTCGCCCCGCTCCGCTCAGCTCCCTCGGCTCCGCTCCGTTCCGCTCCGCGCTCGCCGGGGCCCTCGGGGCCGCCCAGGCCGCGCCGCGCTCGGGACATGCGGCAGCCCCCGCCGGCGAGGAGGCGATGAGGCTCCGCAGCGGCACGGCGCTCACGCTGCTGCTCGGCTGCCTGTGCGCCCTGCTCTCGCTCTCCTGGTACGGAGCCTTCGGCGGGCACAAAGGTAAGGAAGGGGCTCGGCCGCCTCCGCCCCGGGAGCCTGGGGCCCGGCCGCGGCCCCGCCGCCGGTGCTTGAGGCTGGGGTGGGCTCCGGGAGCCGGGCCCGATGGACTCCGGGGGTCCGGCGGGATCCGGATCCAGGGGAATCCTGCGGGACCCGCGGGATCCGGACCGGGAGGATCCTGCTGGAGTCGCCGGTGTCGGGACCCGCCGGGATCCTGGGCGCCCCTAGACCCGTAGGACCCCCGGTGTGGGCGTGCCCGTTCCCAGCAGGGCGAGAGGTGCCGGGACCGGGGGTCCCTGTTCCTCCCCGGGGCACCCACGGAAGGTCGGGGCGCTGTGGGGTGCCCGGTGGACTCTTCTCTGGCTAGGGGTGCAGCGGGCTCCGGTTTGGTGATGTGCTTGTTTGCACTGTCACATTTATGATGAAAAACCTTTGTGGGTGATGGGCACCACGCAGGTTAAATCCTCGTGGGGAGGCGGTAATGGCAGCAACTGGGGAGACCTGTGGGCTGGGGGGGGTGTCTCTGGGCAGACTGGGGGTGAGGGGAGACCTGAGCAGCTCCTGATGCTCAGTGCTGAGTCCGGGAAGTTCAGTGCGTGTGGGACAGGTGCAAGGGCTTCAGCTCTTGAATATCGGTGCTGGTTTTGCATCCAGTTGGCATCTACAAAACAGGGGTGCAGGGTCCTGACTGCAAGGAATCCCTTGCAGTCAGGCATCACAGAGATCCTTGCTGCTGTTTTTTTTCCTGACAGCATAATAGTTGCTTTACCCCGTCCTGTCTCTCGCTAAGGCAGTGCATTGGGTTTGTACTGGCCTGGAGAACAGTTCTGGTAGTTACTTCTGAATCGTGTGTCTCACATATGGATGTGCAGCCTCACACCTGTGCTGGTCACTCAGCTCTTCCAGTTCCTGCAGTTTTAGAGGTTGTTAAAGGTGGTGGCTCAGCCATCCAGTCCTTGACCCTCTCTTCCCACTCACCTGTTAAAGCTTTTTTCCCAGCTACAGGTGAGAAGCAGCTTTTGCTGAGTGTCAGATGTGTGGCACACCATGCAGTCACCCGGCACAGCTTGTGCCTGGTGCAGGGCTGGCATCAGGACTGGGGCCTATGGAGAGAGGGAAAGTTATTTTGTCTCTTATGGGCAGGATGACAAGAGGCTGTGTGGGTGCCCGTCCAGCCCAGCCCCTTCCCTGGCAGCAGGGCAGGGGTGCCTGGGACATGTCATCTCCTGGCAGCTGTAGGCATCTCATGGGTGGCTGCCTGGACTCCTCTGCCTTGTTTGTCAGCTGAAGGGCTCCTCTGTCATGCTGCTAACGTGGTTTAAATCCCACTGGAGCTGCTTCCCCGCAGAGGTTTGGATGATGGGTGCTCATAATGCAGGGGTACCACGGGTGGATCACCAGCTCCTGCTGCAGGGGGATTTTAACTGGAAAAAAATGTTTGCACAACCAGGTGGTGTTGTGTGTGCTTTCAGCCAGAAATGCTAGATGGGGGGAAGTTGTGCAGGGGCAGAGGAGTGCTCTGAGAGCTGCTTTCTTGTGGTTACTGCTGAGCAGTCGCTTTGCTTGTAGCTGCCTCCCATAAATGAAGTGAAAGCAGCGTGTGGTGCTGCTCAGGCTCCCAGCAGCCACTCCTGGCTTCTGAAGCGAGGTGCCCAACACACTAGGCAGGCTCTGCTGTCTGCACTTTGTTGTCCTTTGACTCACTTTTATTTTTTAACGAGCGACTTTTCCCCTGCTGCTCATTCAAGTGCCAAAATAATAACCTTGGGTACCACTGTCCTTGCTGCTTGGACCCTCCCTGGGACATGCTTTTTCCTCTGGCAGCAACAGATTGTCACTTGCAAGCAGCAATCACCACAACAGGTCACAAATAACCCGGGAGAGGCTGTGTCAGCCCAGCAGGTTTCCGGCTATTATGGTCATTTACGTATCTGGCCATTATTCAGAACAGAGCTGGAGAAGACCTTGAGGGGCCGTCCAGTCCATCTCCTGCCCTGTGCAGGATCAGTGGTAACCAAACCCTTCCTGACAGATGTTTATTGTATTAATTCTTAAAAACCTCCAATGACAGAGATGCCTAAGCACCCTGGGCAGTCTGTTTGACATTTAGCAGCCCTGCCATTAGGCTTTTCTTACAACCTGAACAGAAATGTTTTTTCCTTCAGCTTGGTTTAATGTTTGCTCTTCTTTTTCCATTTATTTGGCACAGGCATGAAGGTTGCTTTGGAACTTGCTACCGTGTCTCCCCTTATTTGCTGCTAATACAGAATAAACCATGCTGGTTCCTTTTCGTTATTTTTTATATGGTTCTATGATTTTTAGGTCATGTATTCTTGGTCTGCAGTGGTCCTTATTACACACTTCTGGACTGTCATCCTTCATGAAAGAGTGATGCTCAGCCTGCTATTGAGGACTAAAATAATTGCCTTATTTTTGCTCAGAAGAATAAGGGGTTACTTCAGGTCTTTTACATATAATGGTCCTGTTTATACATCTTGGTATGTTTGCTTTGTACTTTTGCCACAGATGATTCGTGTTTAATTTTTTTTCACCTCATTGACCCTTCAGCCGTTCTTCTCCAGAACTTTTCCTGCATTTCATTCCTTGTGTTGTATTTTCTTGGTAATTATTCTTACCAAATCCCATTACCTCATGCTTGTCCTTGTTGAACTGCATTCTTTTTTTCAGACTCTTGTTTCTAAAGTGTCAGGATTGTTTTGAATTCTGATCTTGTCCTCCTGCATGCTTGCTCTCCCTCTCAGCTTGGTGTAGCCTTCAAAGGCAGTAATTGCAGTTTCTCTGTTGTTGGCCAAGTCATGGATACAGGAGTTGGTATCAGACCTGGGATAGCTTCTCCTGGAACCTTAACTACTCTGAGCCCCAGGGAGTGCTGCTGGCTCATCTTCTGCAGCTCATGGTCACTTGGGTGATGCTTTGCACCATCCAAGTGAGGAAGCACAGATGTTCCCAAGAGTGGTGTCCAGAGCATTCCCCACGCAGGGATGTGCAGCAGCCTGTGCTGGGGCTCTGCTGATCCTCCCTGGCTTCTGCTATGGGCTTGCACTTCACTTTACATCACTCCCTAATGGATCAAAACATCTCAAACAACAGGCTTTGATCACTGGTGGTCACTCCTACAATATTTATTCATCTGACAAATACCTATTGAAAGAGCTCCAGGGAATGGAAAAAGTCAGCAATTGCTTGAGGAATTTGTACCTGTGTTCATGGCACAGGAGCTGCCACCTCTCTTTGACCCCAGGAACAGCAACTGAAGCAGGTTGAGAAAATGGAGTCACTGTTTTGAACCCAAACATCTCTGTACGTCTCCTCCTAGTGCATAGTGAAATAAACAGACCAAAAGGCAAGCAGAATAATTTAAAAATCCTATTTCTTCTGTCCTTCATCCAGGCCAGTAGCTGGAAGCCATAACCCCTGAGTGCCAGGTCCTTTGGAAGAGCAATGTTGTCCTTCCAGGCATCACCTGTCACCTGTGATACCCACCTGCCATCGATTTTCCCTCAACATACTTTAGATGCTCTTCTCTCTTTACTGGTTTTAGGTTTAAGTAAGGTTTAACTTTCAAAAGCCAGCAGCTGCCTCTGTAACCTGCTGTCATCAGGTGGACCTGCAGGATTTAACTCTGGATGGTGACCACTGAAGAGGTTAGCATGCCCAGTGTGGAGGTTGCAGGAAAGCAGGATGTTTTCCTGACTTCAGATCAGTACCAAGTGCAGATGGGATGATGGTGAAGAAGTTTAACCTACCTACAATTGAGTTGCCTTTTTTTTTTTTTTCCTTTCCAACGATGAAAACTTTTCAGTTCTCATCCATGACAGGAGCTTGCATCCTGGGTGGGTATCTCAGTGCAGATCTGAGCATGGGGGGGGTCTCTCTCTTGACTGGTGAAGGTGGTGGGGAATGGGATGCTGGGGTGTTGGTGATCTCTGGGCACCATCTGCAGCGTGGTTGTTGCTCCAGTGCCCAGTGCATCTCTGGCAGCATCTCTGTAGAGAAATCCTGCACGTGGAGGGATGCTCCCCTGGCTTGGGGTGTCCTTTGTGGGAAGCAGACTTTGTCCCAGAGGGATGTTCCTCTGAGCGCATTTACAGAGTCTTCTTACATAATGTGTAAAAGCCATGAACACTAATCTGCTCTGGAAGCATCAGAGTCAAAGCCTGTGATGCTGCTAAATATGAGCCACATCTTGCAGCATGGGGTTGTTCCTTCTGCTTTTCCATTTCTGTTACCTGCACCAGGTTGACTGCAGTTTTTGTAGTTTCTTGGAGATCTTGGGCACAGGCTGGACAGGTGTGAGTGAAAGCCTTGCTCTGAGCTGAGATAATTTCACTGCAGCCCTTGGAAGCATTTGCCAGGAGGGGAGACACTGGGATCAGACCCAGAGTCTGCTTGTGTTGGCTGAACATGTGCAGTCAGGGACCTGGCTGAAGAACTGGAGTGTTTAGAAATCTGTCACTAACATGCATGGTGAATAAAAAGATGGAGCACGTCTGAGAGGCTTTACTGAGCCTGTTGGGTGCTCAGCAGACATAGTGGGGATTTGGTGGCCAGAATGCAGCAACCTTTGTAAAATTTTCTTGAGTATGATTTGACCAGATTCATCCCAAGAGTGAGGGACAGCATGCTGTCTGTTGATAGACATTTATCAAATCTTTCATTGTCTGTATTTCTTTTTTATTTCTTCGCAGTTTTTATTAGGTCTTTAACTGGGGCTCCTGACCTATAGTGCACATGCTCTTTTTTGTGTCCCATCCATCACTGCTCCAACAATAAGAGCTGTGGTTGTGGATGGTGGAGTTGGAGTTACTGGAAGTGGGTGAGGGCTTTCTCCTAGCCAGGATGGTGTTTCCCAGCACAGGGGACATGGGTTTGGGTCCTTGCTGTGCCATATTCCAGCTGGTCTTGGGAAAATCAGTCAGATTGTTTCATGCCTGAGTTCCCATCTGCTCTCTGGGGACAGTGACATCTCTTGTCACAGAGGTTTGGAGGACACAGCCGTGCTGCTGACAGCAGTGTCTGTGTTAGGAGAGTGTCTGTGTGTAGGAGAGGAGCAGGCAGAGGAGGTTAACACACACACACACACAATTACATCAAGTGCTTCTCTTGTTTTACTTCTGTTACAGAACAAACCCCGTTCTCATTTGTGATTCCCTTTGATTCATCTAAAGTAAATCATTGATTTGTGCTTATATCCTGAATGTTCATTGATCATTCACTTAGTGTTTAATGTAAAACACATCTGTAGCTGGCCAGTTTAAGTGAAGCTGCCAGTCATCTCTGGAAAGCTTTGAAGCCTGCTAAGTGATGGAGGAATCTCTTTAGCAATAGACTGGGCAAGGCTGCTGGCAGGCTGCTGCAGGTGGGCTTGGCTTATCTGCCATTCTCCCTGTTCACAAACCCAAACCAGTCACTAAAATACCAATCTCTCAGTTTGTGGTATAAAGAAACACCAAAAAATATGTGTCCTGGGACACCTGGCTCAACATAGACACCTACATCTACCCACCACCCCGCAGGAAACCTTTGCACCAGCCTAAAAATATTTGGAGAGAAACTTTGTTTCAGGTGAACATTTTCCATGTTCTTTCCATGGAAAGATTGGATGTAGGTGTTTGGGTTTTTTTTCTCTCCCTGTGAGGGCAAGAGCTTTCTGGAAATAAGGTTTAGCCTGAAGGCTCCTTTGTGTCACTTGCTACTTGTACGAATGCAGCAATAAATCCTCTTTGCATTGTCACTGCTCCAAGGAATTTCATGGCTTAGATAGGAGTCCTGTGGTACCAAAAGCGTTGTGTAGTCTTCAGAAGCCTTTGTAAATAATCAAAGCAACACTTCCACAACTGAGATATGAGCTATTTAATATATGTGTAATAGCACCATATGTTTGTGTAGCCTGTTTGAAGTGAAAGCATCCTGGCAAGACTAACCCTGCCAGTACTAAGAACTTGACACAGAAGAAGCTGGAGAAGTTTTCTGAGTGAGGTCTAAATAGCTGTATTCCTCCCCAAAAGACAGGTGCTTAAGGGAACAGAGGTAGTGTGCAGTGTCCCCATGCTGGATGTGAAGAAAAAGAACAGTATTTGACCCCATGTGTTGCCTGGTGGATGGGTGGACCTGGGCAGTGTTGGACTCTCAGACTCAACCAGTGCTGCAGACAAGTGCTGTCAAATGAATTATTCAGTTAATGCTGGTGAAAACAGTGTGGTGGTCTCCCCTCCCTCCTCTCTGCACCCAGACTGTGATCTTTTGCTTTTATTTGATCTTTCCTTTCATGTTTCCATTATTCCTTTTTCGTGCCATCTCTCATTGCACTCCCTCCAGAGCTGGCTTTGACATCTTTTCTCTTTATCTTCCATTTCTCTCTGGTTCCTCCTTCCCTTCTTCTTTTGATATGGCAGAAAAGGACTAGGATGGACATCTGCCCACACATCCCCCTCTCTTAATTTTGTCCAGTTCAAGTCATCCACCATTTGAGGAACTTTACCAGATTGTCACCTATTACTGTGGCTTCATTAATTCCAAGTAATTATTTTGAGGACAAGGTTGATAGATTTTGGTAAAGGTTGGGCTGCCTGGAGAGGAGGTGGTGGTCCTCACACCAGGTGTCAGGGTTGCTCCAAATCCTCTTGTGTCCCAGGGGTGATGGCAAGGCAAAGCCTCTTGGTTCCAACATGGGGATGTTCCATGGGGATGCTTGCATGGGCATTGGGCATGGGCAGCCAGAGCTCACCCTGCACCTCACTGGTGGAACTTCAGCTAAATTGAGAGCAAAGCAAGAATCATGCTTAAAAGCAGATTAATATGATAACTTTGAGGAGCAAGAGGTATTTAGGAAAAAAAAATTGGAAATGCAAATTGTAGCTGAGCACAAACTTCACTGCTTGATGGCTGAAATTCTCTGCTGTGTCGTGCCAGTGAATCCACATGAAACGTGTATTTTCCCTGAGTTTAAGAGCTGACTTGGGTGGGGGAGGTAAGTATGCAGAATGGTGGATGAGCATAATTAGGACATGGACTGTGGGCTGGCTCTGTATAGATCAGTTTGTGTTTCGTTAATGTCTGGTTCCACCCTGTCTGTCTGTTTTATTAGATTAATTTATTACTTTCTGAAAGTGCCTCTCCAGTGAGCTGAAGTATCTATTTACTGGAAGTATTTGGTTACCATGAAAAAATGTATTTGGCTTGTGTTTGGCAAATATTAACTACTTTCTTCTGTTTCTTTTGAAATTTAATGGTCTGTTTATCTTGGGTATTGATTGCTGAAGGCACTGGTAATTATTTGCTGATTTTGGAAGTAATGATTGCAAAGGTTCAGATTACTTTTGTAGTATTAATCATTTCCCTGGTGTGCTTGTCACAAAGGATGCGATCCCAAAGGATGGGATCTTGGGTGGTTCCAGTTGCAATGGGGACATTTACTTTCTGAAACTATGCCACCAGCTTTAAATAACAAAGTCATTACTGGTGTTTTGTTCCTGAAACTGAGGAGATCTTTGCAGAGACACAAACCTGGTATTCACAGTTAGCTCACAAATTTGCTGTTCTGTTGGCCAGGTTTCGGAGTCAAATAAAAAATTAATTTTATTTCCTTTATACTTTTTCACTCTTTCCAGATTAATTACATGTCCTGTTGGTCTCAGCTCAGGTGCAGGGTTGGTGGGGCCACGGGCTGCCCCTCTCTGGTGGTGGCCCAGCTGCAAAGGAGCTTCGCTTTGTGGAGAGGAGCAGTGCTCCGAAAGGGTGTTACACTTGCAAGGAAATGTGCTACCATACAGTGGCACATCTTGCTTTGGGGGAAGGTGAGAAATTGGAAAAGTCTCTGCTGGGAGCTGAGTAATTGGCACCTGCTATTATTGTGTCCCTCCTCCCCCTGTTAATAACTTGTTTATAAAGAGGACTCTCCTACAGATCTCATTACGCAGCCATAAAGTGTTGCTTTTTTAAAAAATCCATGCATTCTGATTCATGTCAGGTTTAAATACCTACCTCCTCAGGTTCTGGCAAGGAGGAGGGATAGTTTTGTGTCATACAGGCACCTTTACTCACTGCTGGGCAGACTGTCAGATGCCCATGAGGAGGTGAGCAGTGTCCTCACCATGCCTGGAAGGAGATGCAATTCTTCCATTAATACAAAACCCAGTTGGTGGTTAGAATGGCTGGGAGGGGAATTTTGTCTTCTTGTTGTTTTAGGCCTTGAAGCAAGGGATTGTGTTGGCTGTTGGAATGGTGTTTGCTTTATCTCCTTTGGAGCTTGCAGAGTGAGATACATTACTAGAGAGCATGAAATGTGACGTTTAGCACACACGCCTGGGATCTCTGGTGCGCTGCATCCCACTTCTTCCTCTGCATCAAGTGATTTATTTAATTGGTTTCAACAGTTTCATCCTTGTTCTTTTATTAGTGGCTCATGGTGCAAAAGGAAGCTGGGAACATTTTTGGATCCTGTCCTGGGTAATTTGGTGACTAAGTCTTGCTGAGCTCCATCTCTGTGCAGGTGTAGTAGTGCATCTCCTGCAGGGGATGCGGTGGGAAGAGCCCATCCTCATCCTCCTCCCAGACCCACTCGTGGGGAAGAAGGAGGAGGAGAGGGCAAAATCACATCCGTGACAATTGTTTTTCCATTCTTTTCATTACCTTATAGAATGAAAACGATAAAAGGAGCCTCAGAAAAGAGGGCATTGCAGCAAGCCCTGGCAGGGATGTAATCTCTTTTCTTCGTACCGAGGTATAAAGATAATTCCAATCGGGATTGAAACAGCGGATGGCAAATAATTCTTGAACAATCCGCTTATGGTGTTCCAGGATGCGAATGAAAACCACTAATGGGATAAAGAAGGATCTAGATAATTATCTCGGCTGCATTAAATCCTGTCCTTTCAGGAGAGTACTCTTGTGTGGACACTAATTTCATGTGTATGAAATGCTAAAGCTGACTAGACAGTTTCAGAAGTTAGCTGATTCCGAAATAGCTTCCGTCGCTTGGTGACCATCTATCTTTTATCTACCTGGTTGGTCCTAATAAATCTGATTTCTGGTCTCTGCTATCCTGTTTCCTTTCTTCTCCCTCCCTGCAGCAGGTTAAAGCTGTGACACACATTCTCTCCAGGGCGGATTTGAAACCTCCTTCATCCTTTTCTCTTTTCATTTGGTCCACTCTTTTGGGGAGACTTCCTGGGGTTTTTTTCTCCCTTTTACAGCTGGCAGTGCTGTTGTTTTAAGTCTGACAGAAGAGCTTCTTGCAATAGTAAGGTATGCAAGACATTTTTTAGTTTGATCTATTTTTTTCTCCCCAGCAAGAGCCCTGCCTTGCAGTGCAGGGGACAGCACTGTGCTCCAAAACAAATCCAGTTGTACAGTTAATGAGGCTCTTGTTGTGGGATCTTTGCTGCCTTTGTGTTTGAACCTAATGGATGCCCTGTGGATGAAGTGGAGGATGACAGAAAGACAAATGAAACAGTTTTGTATTAGCAGCAACCATGACATTTGGATGAGGCCGGATCAGTTAACAGGGTTCAAAGCTCTGCGTTATGGGGTCTCTGTTCTCTGTGAGCCCCTGGCCATAGGAAATCAGCTGGTTGGAGGTTTGGGGAACAAAAATCCTCTTCTAGGAAGCAGTTGATTCTTCATCATCCCCCATCAGCTGCAGGCAGCTGCCTTTGCCAGCCGTTCTAGGGTCATTTCTCTCCAGCCTCACACCAAGCAAACTGAGGCAGGGCAGGGCCAGCTGCAGCATCCTTCAGTGAGCCAGGCTGTGCAGCCAACCCCCAGAGCCAGTCTGGGGACTTCAGCTGAGATGGCAGCCCACCAGCCATCCTCCAGCTGGAAGGGGAGGTTGAGCAGTCTGCAGGCTGGAGGACAGATGCTGTGCATGGCTGTCTTGTCAGGGAATGGCTCCATCACTCACTGTGTGGAAAGTGCCTAAATGTAGCTCCTCAGCAGCTGGCCCCCTCAGATCACAAGGTTCCCATCTTTTCTTGCTGGCATGGGAGTACAGTTAAGGTTCAGATGTCTGTTGGAAGTACAGAAGGGCTTCCTTGCTTTTAATGAGAAGTCAAACAAGAAATGCTGTCCTGTCCAAGATGGACTTGGGTTTCCAGTCTCCTTCATGTAGCACAACCCTCCAAGCAGTTGGTGTGGCTGTTTACACTGGGGACCAGTAGTTGCTCTTGACACCAGATTTGCTGTTCACACCACCAGGAGCTATCACTTGCCTGTCAGAACCAGAGGATGTCCTTAGAGGCACATGAAGCCCAGCTCCCCCATGCCAGACTTGGATTTGGGCCAGGTAGCCCACAGAAGGGTCTCTGATATGCAATTAGACAGCACATGCAGATAAGGCACTTGCCTAGTAGGGCTGTGCATAGAGAAGATCCTTGCTGCCTCTGGAACACCATTTAAGAAATTAATTATATTTAAGAATGGTCACGTTTCATCTTGGTGATGTGCTTCTAGAACAGCATTTCTTAAACTAAATTGCTCACACAGAAGAGTCAGCACCAGTGTTTCTCTGCCTCCTGGTCACAGTTACCAGCCCTGTGGCTCTAGGAGCAGGGCTGAGCTTTGACAGTGGTCACTGGTGCAGGCTTTTACCTGGAATCTGGAGAGGTCTGGCATTTGGCTCCTATAGGTTGCTGTGTAAGGCAAGATACCCATCTTACCTCTGAGGAAACCACCCTTCCCACATGCTCTGGACTTCTACATAGACCTTAATGTTTGGGGTTTTTTTACCTGGTTCTTGATATCACTGAATGCCCTTTGAATGAACTGTTCACTAAGAAATCTCATTACTTGCTCCTGGTTAAAGGTGTCTGGTTAGCTGAGCTGCTAGTTTTAGTCTCCTTTCCTCAATGCTGTGGCACCTGGAGATTTTGTGCTACGTGTTACCTGCACAGAGCATAATAAACTTACCTTCTGCTTGGGTGAGCTGTACCTGGAGAGAAACAGCAGGGTTTTTCTGGATGTCTGCAGAGCTCTCTGTGTGTGCATCATGCAGGTCACTTATGAAAGGCAAATAATTCCCATCTCTGGCAATCTGTCAAGACAGTGACAGATCACTTAGCCTGAGCACTGTTGTATGTTCCATAACTTCTAAGATGCTGGTTAAGAAATATTGCTGTAATGGTTAAAGGTCAGGTGAAATGATGATGTTAAGCCCTTCCTAGCAGCTGTGGGCATCAAAGGAGGTGTTTTATTGCTGGGATTGAAACTTCAAGCACTGGTTTGTTCTTCCAGAGTGCTGGCTAATTATTCTTAAAGCCTTCAAACTGCAGGTGGTCATTTCTGCACCTATCCCAGATGCAGATATCCCAGCTATCTGTGGTCCTCAGAAACCCCAGATGAGAGCAGGATCATCTCCAGTGTGTTCTGACCTGTGCTGGGTGCACAGGGACATGTTCCACAGCTTCTGCTTGAAGGCTGAGCTCTAAGAAGTGGGTCCCTGGAGGTGAGGGAGTCATCAGTGGCAGAACTGCCCATTTAAAATACACATCTACTCATTGGCATCATTTAGTGACCAGGTTTGAGGCAGCGGGGTCATTTGCATCAGGTTTACAGATTTGACAGTGAGGAAAAAAGGGAAAATGTTGGCAAGAGAGGGCTCATAGGTGGGTAAAATTCAGAGTGCCAAGCAGTGCAGAAAAGGTCACCGATTTCTTTTGTCTGCTGCCATGTAGTGCAGCACCCAGGTGGAAAGCTGTGGATTTATTGGTACGTGCACTCTTTTTAGTTTGGCTTCCAGGAGAAGTCCTTATCTCTTCTCCTGCTGCCAGCTTCCTCTGTGTTGCCCTCTTTCCCTCTGCTCTGCCTACGTTTCTTGGTGTGATTTCAATTATTTATAGTGCTTCTTTTCCCCTTAAATTACTCGGCTGTGTGTGTGCTATTTAAGCAGCTGTCACTTCCTCAGCCCATTCCACTGACAGGTGAAGATCCCTGGGCATACAACTCGTTAAGAGCATTTCAGGGCTCTTCAGTGCAGGCAACTATATGTGTAAAATTGCAGCTGGATCTTATGGAAGGTTTTGGTTGCAGCTCTGCAATAATGATCCAGTTGTTAGTGTAGAGTAACAGGAGGGAGCTACTGAGGATAATAAGGGGAGAGGAGGAAGAAGGTTGCAGAAGAACATGCCCCCCCCCCTTTTTTTTTTTTTTTTCAAAACTTAAGGAGCCTAAAACAAGAGGCATATTCTCCTCTCAGTTACATCAATGTGCATCTGGAAGAAGCTCATTAGTATAATTTAACTTCATTTTGACACAGGCTGATGTCACTGAAAGGAGGTCTTTGGTGGCAGGGAAGCATAGGCTCACTGGGCTGGTCTGATTTCAGAGCTGAGGCAGGGAGAGGCAGGTTTAGCTGTTAATTCAGTCCCTCATTTTTTACCTCTGCAGGGTCAAGCTTACAGAGGGAGCAGAAACTATTTGTTTAAATCTGTTTCTTCACTGCTGCCACGTTCAAACTGAATTAACTCTCATCCGAAGGAAGCCTGTGCTATAGGAAACATCTGCCACTGTCCAAATTGTGTTTGAGGTCAGAATTAGAATGTATGTAACTGTGCAGCAGTGAGCAATGAATACACAAATCCTGCCCTTTTGCCAAGAGTTGTTTTGCCAGACGTGATTTGTACGCTTCCCTTGTACCTGTGCAGTTGCACAAATGTGTTACTGGGATGTGAACCAGCACAACGTGTCTCAGGAAATGATGATTATAAGGTGAAGCAGCTTGCTAGAATGTCAAATAGTTCCTTATTTCAAGCTTACATTGCTTTGCTTATTTATTTGTATGCTACTGACAGTGTTTCTGGATATCTTAGTAATTGATGTGAGGATGTAATTGTATTCACAGTGCATCTGTTTCAGGGGGCAATATTTATGTGCAATGGCTGCTCCATGAAATATTTGTTCTCTTGGCTCCTCCATCCCGTGAGTTGACGTAAGCTCTCAAGGAAAGTACGAACAATTTTGAGAGCTGTTACAGATAGAGTCCTCACAGATTTTTTGATTGTGGGACTGAAAAGAGCTTTTGAAAAGACAGAACAAGTCTCCATATAGACTGACCAGGGAGAGGCTGGTGCTTTGCTGTATTTGCTAAACTTTCAGTCTGCTGAAATAAGAAAAACTAAAGCTCTTTCTTTACAGAGTATTGTCTGAGGACTGGGGCTCTTGGGATTGTATTTGAGTGCTTCAGCTTCTTTCTGGCTTCATTTTGGGTAAACGTTCAAGTTTGGAAAAAAAATAAAGTTCAGGTACTTTAAATTGTGTCCTGTCTTTCAGACATATTTGCAAAATAAACTGAGAAGTGACTGGCAAAAATTTGCTTGGAGGCTGGGTGGGTTGATTCTGCTGCTCTGGAAAGGAACAGGGCAGGCTGGGGAAGGGGCAGGAGGACAGGGGTGAAAGGTGGCACCACAGTCTGCTGTCAGGGCAGGAGAAAGAGGGAGATTTTTATGTTTTGTGGCGCCTCTTTTCCTACTTTGCAAAAAGCTTCCCTTTTATGTGCCTGAGTAAATGCTTTATAGCACAACTGCTGTGACTTTGAGTAATTCCTTGGAAATTGATGGTGAATTTTGACCACGTACAATGTCATCAAGTTCCTGAGGATTCTGCTTTTAGTTTGAGATGTGGGTTTTGACTGCATTTGAATGATTGATTTATATAAATTCTGAGTATTGGCAAGCTTACAATCATTTCCTCACTTTGTTGGTTTAAGCTCAGTTTTCTAAGGGACTGAAGCTCTGTCCTTCTTCACAAGTTTCAAACTCATACTCTCTTTAGCCCAGCTGGGCCGTGGTATGAAAATCCCAGAGATGATCTAAAATCCTCCAGATACTTTTGAACCAGGAGGGCAGAAGAGAGAAGGTGTTAGTGGCTCTCCTGGCAGGCAGTATGAACTCCTCCATCAGGCATGGGTGAATCTTTACCAAAAGCATTCTTTTCATAAAGCCCCAGCCACAAGAAATGCTTTAATAAAAACTTGCAGTAGAGTACAGGACACCTCAGTACTGGGTTCCAAACTGGGGAGAGTTGTGGTGGGGCCAGGAGCAATCTCTGTGCCTGGTCAGCAGCTCAGCCCATCCCTCATGAAGTCTTGCCAAGTGCAGAAAATAGACAAGACCAAGTGTTTTTTTTATTTTCTTATTTTTATTCCTCTTCTTCACACCTCTAGCAAGCGTTTAATAATAATCAGAAAGAAAATAATTGTCGTGGTTTCTTATGGGTTTTTTTGTTGTGGGTTTTTTTTTTTAACCTTTGGTAATGGAGCCATCCATTTCAGTATTCCTACCTATGGCCAATGCCTGCTCTAATTTTCGTTGCTCTGGTGCTTTGCTTTCCTTCGTCACAATCAAGATAATGCAGTACAATATTGCACTAAGAATTTCAGCTATTCAATTACCTTTCAGAAGTTGACTTAATTGGCTCTTTAAGTGATAGCTCTCTATTGTGTGCAATCAGCACGGCTCAAGGAGGGAGCAGGAAGAGGATAAGGACTTTGTTTCTAATCAATAAATAAAGGTCTTTGAACTAATACTGCTTGCAATTTGTATCACTGGTTAAATTACACCGAAGATGAGAGTCTGCACATTGTTTGCAGAGCAAAGCTATAACAGAGCAATAAACCTTTGCTATCAGCAAGCACGTGGTCTATTTTATGCCCATGTTTCCAGCAAATCCAGTTCTCCTCTCGAAATTTTTGCCTCCCCAAGTATTAGAGGAAAAAAAAACCAAACCAGAACTGCTGCAGAGCCTGGCACAGATGGTTTTGGGAAAGTCTAATATGTAATGGCTTATCATTTATTTTGCACCTCATAAAGTATGCAAATGAATGTGATACCTGATAATAAATAATTCAAAATGAAGATGGGAAGCAAGGGGAGATTACAGACGGAATAAATATACATTAAGCCAACTTTAAAAAAACAAGCAAACCCAGAAGCCTAAGCTCTCCTCCAAGATGTGGTCCATAGGAACAGCTGCTTCTTGGTACAGGGAATCCAAGGGACTTTGGGCCAGCAGGATTTCTGAAGTTTGCAGTCAGGATTTGGCCAAAGCCACAGAATTCAAGAGCTGTCACCTTTGCACAGTTCCGTGGCACCTCAGGTCATCACTGATCTCATTCCTGCCTTGGTTTGGGCAGCTGGAAAAGTTTGCCAAGCAGAGATTTTTTCCTAGTAATATGTTTTTTTATTCTAGTTACAGTGGGGTAAAAGTGATTGGATGTTCCATACTTTTTTTTAAAGCTAAAATTATTAATCATAATTACTGATTTAGTCCTAATTAAAAGTACTTTGAAGCCAGAAAAGTCTTCTTGAGATTGCAAGAAGCACAAGACTGGAAGCCACCTGCAGTTCCCTGCTGCTGCTGCCCGGGGCAATTCCAGTTCCTATCACCTTGGTCCCCTTCCCAGAATCCATCCCCTTCCCAGCAGGTGGGTGGTGGGTGAGAACCCTGCACCCCATTTCCAACACCTTCTGTACACGTGGGAGGTTTCAGTTTTTTTGGAGGGACATTCTTTGGTCTATCTCTGACCAAGCTGGGATTTTAATTGATTCAATATGCTTCCTCCCCTGCTCCCTGCCCCATCCTGGTAGGAGATGGATGATTGTCCTTCAGTGCCATGTTCTTGCTGCAGTGTGGAGAGGACGATGCTGATCTAGATTTATAAAGCTGCGCCGAAGGGCAGCGTTGAGACTATTTCATCTGTCAGCTCGTAGGACTTTTCACAAAACTGTGGAGGTAGACTGAGCTTGCCCTTTTGCCAGCTAGAAAAGGTGATGCTGTGGTGTCCTGGTCCAGCTTGGCTTTCAGCATGTCCTTAAATTGCCAGCAATGCTCTGGCAGACACAGGCTGGTGTCAGGCGCCTTCGTGCCCTGCCACCCCGACAAGGCTGTGTTTGTTAGCAGAGGCTTGGTACAGTCTTGCCTCGGTGGAGAAGTGGCACTGAATGGTCATTTTGTGATGACAGTGATTGCAGCATCCGTGTAGTTTCCCCATCCAAGTGTTTTACCGACGGTCCCAAGTGCTGGATTGATTCCATGTTGACTTTGCAGAGCACCCTATCTATTTACAAGATGCAGTTCCTGCTGGTTTGCTGGTAATTTCATCTGTGTTGAGTTAAGGAAGATAGGGGAAGAAGGGCAAAAGAAACAACTCCTTGGTCATTAATTTGCTTCTTTTGGCCCTGGGAGGGTCTGTTATGATGAAGTCAGATCTATTTTCACATCTGCCTATGAAGAATGTAGAATTTATCTTTCAAATGAAATTTGCTTTGCTGGGCTGCCAGCAGGTTTCTTTCGGGTAGCTATTTTTGTGAAGTATAACCTGAGAGTTTTTATTGGCTTAACACTCAAAATCTAGCCAGGGGAAGGTGGAATATTCATCTTTATTGTATTGGTTTCTCCTGTAATGACACATTACTGTCTGTTCTAAAGGAAACATTCCTCCTGCCCAGGGAGCTTGCCCAGTTATTTTCTGCTTGCTCCATTAGCTTGCACACAGACCTCCCAATTTTTAATGTGCATGTGCTTTTCTACTTGTTTAATCCTGCCAACTGCTCCTCTGGTTGGAAATCCATTTCTATAATGCTGGGTATTACACAAATTTGTTGAAGCTTAATGCAGATGATTGGGGGGGGGAGGGAAGCAAGGGGGAGAGGTTGGTTTGCACGATCCGGCTGCACCAACTTTCTGCTTCCCATCAGTCACACGGAGCTGCAGCTCACTGGGGGTGTAAAATGCAGGCAGTAAAGGAAAATAAAGTTTAAGGAACAACTGGAGTGCTGTAAACATCACTCGGATTTTGATTTACAAAATCCAAGCGCAGCACAAATCGTGTGGCTCGCTGTGCCCTGTGGAAATCTCTCTGTATTCCTTCTTTTGAAAAATTGCCATAACTACTAATCATGGGATCGTAGCAGAGAGCCCTTCTGTAAATAGCTTTTTGCTCACACTGCTGTTTACTATCCCTCCCTGCAGCATGGCAATTGCAGCTCCTCCTTCATAATGAATTGCAGCAGGGCTGCAGGTGGTGGAGCTTTGCAGCCCTGGGTTTGGGGGAGTTTGTCCTGTGCCTGGTGTTTTGGGGACCAGAGCTGAGCTGGGTGAGAGGCGTTTCTCTTTCTGAGCTCTGTGAGTGATTTGCAGTGTTTGTGTAGCCATTTCCAGCAGAACTGAGGACATCCATGCCTCTCGTGCTCTTCTGGTGGTTTTAATCTGTTGAATTTATCCGTGGCACTTTGCCTGGTGGAGAGCAGTGGGAATGTTGTCAGCAGTGGCAGAGAAGGATGCCAAGCTTCTTTTTTGTTTTTATTATTTCTAGTGTAGCCATGCAAAGTCCATCCAGGGCCTCACGGCAAGGGTTTAAGTAACTCTTAGACATGCACATACCCCTTTTTAAGCAGCGGAGTAGGTGAACTGTTCAAAGTTAAGTGTGAGTTTATATACTTGACTTCCGACTTAACTATCCAGTTTTATTAAAAATAAAGAAATAAAATAATTCTGGCACACTTTGATAGCTACAGCATTTGAAAACCCTTCAGCTTCTCTCTCTTCTCTTTCCTGATTTGTTCCCAAGAAAAATTGCAACACTTTTCTTTTTTAGGACTTTGCCCTAATAATTACATCTCTGAAGATCCGCTGGGATGGGTTATCCCACAAGCAGGATTATGCCCTTAAATGGAAAATAAGCTGCTGCAACAGCCAAAGTTTGGGAAAAAATATTATTGTGGGAAAACTGAGTTGCTTTATGTATTATTGCATATTGTGGAGCTGCCTGGTCAGGAAATGCTTGTTAGCACAGAGATGAAATGCTAGTGCCCTATAAACATTCATTGCATTCTTTTTTAATTGTTGTTGAAGTAGGAAAACATACCTCTAATAAAGTACCATCTCATACGCCCTGTGAAAGGGATGGGAGGCATGAGAAAACATTTGAGTATGATAGGGAGGCTGGTCTTGCTTTATGAATTATTTAATTTAATTACTGGCTTCTGCTCCCTCCCTTTCCTCCCAGACTGGAGGTGGTGCAGGTCCTCTCCAGGCTGCCCAGCCACTGCCTCTCGGCCAACAGTTTGGGCTAAATAATCCAATTAAGCTTTTTAGCTTATATAACTCTCTTGGCTTGAGGCAGCAGCTGGACTGACGGGGATACAAGACACATCTGGAAATACTGCACTAAACATACTGCCATGGCTGGAGCCAAAGCCATTTGGAGAAATTTGCTTGTACGCAGAGGATGTCCTTTGAAAAGCAAGATGTATGTTTGTATGGGCTCTGTGCTGGAGAAGTCAAAGTTGGAGAACACTCCTATCAATAAATCCTTGCCCTGGCTGGGAAACTTAACTGGCTTTTCTCCTCTCCCTTCACCTTTGGAAACTGATCTGGCTCTTCCCTTTCAGTTCTGGAGGATCAGCCAGTCCCCATTGTACACTTATCATAAATAACACGGATGTCTGTGCATTTCAAAGCTGGGAAGGACCTCCAGCATCATTTAGTCTGACTTCTTATCCATCATAGGAGCTGTTTGTTATTTAAACCGTAATGTAACTTGGTGTATAACATAGCTCTGAGGAAATGATTGAGGTGTTTTCTGAGAGTTCATTATAACCCTGCTGATTTATGCTAATGGTTAATCATGCTTACTATTAGGATGTGGGGAACGTACATCAGCTTGTGGGTTGAGGAGAAGCAATTTTGCATTTCAACTTGTGTGCCCAGCACAAGCTTAAAAAAAACCCAGTGCACGTTTTAGCCTTTCAGATGTCTGTTCTCCAGTTGATATCCCTTACTCTCAGTAGGGAAGTTACCAGCATTAGCAGCAGAATGATTTTCCCTTCATGTGCCGTGGTTATAGCTTCATTTTACAGTCTGCTGTCTGATGTTAGAGAATTTATTTGTCTTTGCAGGTGTGCAAGGCTGGTTTAGCACTCACACCCTGCCTGTTTCTGGGTGCTTGGATGGCTGCCTGCCCAACACCTTCCAAATCTGTGCTGGGGGAGGGGTGTAGAAACACTTCCCCCCAAAAAATCTGGTATCACACACACACACACAAAGCTGCTGGGTTTGTCCTCAGGAGAACATATGCAGGGAATTAGCTACAGCCAACATGCACGAGCCAGGTTGCAAATGAATGGTGCCAGGGACAACAGAGGTGGTTTGGCATCATCCAGGATCCCTTCAGTATCTTTGCACAGGCAAGGCTTAGTCTGGTTTGTTATGGAAAACATAAAGTATTTCTTCTGTGTAGTAATTTATAAGGCTTTCAGAATACTACTGCTCTCACTAGGCTTTGGACATGGCCATGGGAGTCTTCTGGGAGTGTCTTCTTATTCATAAAATACCCACATACATAGATTTATGATTTATAGTTTATACATTTTTGGTTTTGCCATGGTCATGAAACTAAATAATTAGCTCCCCAAAAGAGGTTGTGCATCTTGAACCACTCCTCTCAACCCATGACAGCAGTGGAACTCACCTGTCTGTCTTGCTCCTGTTCAGACACAGGTTTGATGGAGATGATGATGACACAGCTCTGACTTCACTTCTTCCTGCTGTATCTGACAGACTGTCTGCTCTCTCTTGATGTTTTATCCCTAAAGAGGAAGAAAATTGGATTAGGTTTTCTGCAGCAGCACACAGTGGTGATCCTGGGTAATGAAGCTGATCTCTGCATGGGAAGCTTTGGGAAGCTGGATACCAGGATAAGTTATTAACAGGGGACTCACCCAGGGTGATTTGCTTTATAAATGTCTTATAAAAGCACTCCAAAGGACTGATTGCAAAATGTTTCTCCCTGTGCTAAAATGACAGTTTAGTACTTTTAGTACTAAACTTTTAGGCTTTTAGTACTGGAAGAGGTGCTGAGCAGCCTGGGTGACCGGTGAGAGACCATTTCCAGAGAGGTGTTCAGATGCATCAGGAGTACCTAAAGTACCCAAGTACAGAAACAGCCTCCCCAGGCACTACAATCTGACAGTAAACCTCTTTGTACAGAGGGAACAGGGCCTCAAATTGAGCTCTAAATACTTGTGCTGCAAGTTTTAAGGGCAGTTCAATGGGGCTGAGTCGTGCCTCTTGAGTTCCCAGTGCTGTGCCAGTCCTTGCTGCCCCACCATGGGATTTTCCCTGGGTTTTGACCTCCAGGACAGATGGGCTTCAGAGAACAGGGTCAGGCCCTGAACTGTCTTGCTCCTGCAGGTGTCATTTGCTGGGATTTTGTGCCATTTACCTCTCTCCATAAGAGCTGTGGCTCAGAGTGTGAAGACCCTCTCCCTCCTTCACCTTTGCTGAGCAGCCAAGAGCCCGCCAAAGCTCTGCTGCTCTCTCTTGACTTCCCCAAGTTTGAAAATGTCTTTGCTTTTGGTTTGAACATCTCCTGTCCTGGTATAAAACCAACTGATCCATCAATTTCCCCTGGAGGGGTAGGGGACTGTGAGATGCTGCCAGGGCTGGATGCTGCAGTACTTTGCCCTCCAGGCAGCCCAATTCAGCGTCATCCTGCACATGGAAACTCTGGAAAACTGAACCACAGCAGCCCACAGAGCAATTAGCATTACCTTATATATGCCACCAGTAAAGGTAATGGGGTGTGAAATAATGAAAACTCAAATGCATTTAAATAGATGCCTTCCAAGGAAATGAGAAGCATGAACTCTGTATCTCTGCTCACAGGGAGCCTGGAGTGTCCTCTGCCAGGACTAACCAGCACTTTAGGAACAGTTGTGAAATTAAGCATAAATAGCATGGTTCTGTGGTCCTGGGCTGTGGGAAGAATACCTATTTTTGGAGATGTTAAGCAGCACACTGTAAGGCTGGGTGCATTGTCTTTAAGCTATTAGGTAAATCCAACATTGCAAGGAAGCAAAACCTCTAGGGATGTGGTTTCACAAGCCATTTAAACTGCTCTCCATTTGGGCTGTTGTCCAAAAGGACATCCTGGTTCCCATATGCTTCCTTTGAACCACTGTCTCAGTCAGTTGGATGATCTGGCTGAAAATTAAGCCCTCATCAAGGAAGCCTAATTTTCCAGCTGGATCAGCCCATGGATACGGTTGGCCAGGGAGCTTTGTGGGTGCTGGTGCCATCTGAAGTGTGGGGAGCAGCCTGCCCATTTTGGTACATCTGGCTTGAGGTCACTGAAAGCCACTGATGACACCCCCAGCACGGGGAGTGAGAGATGCCAGTAACATTTCAGAGCAGCAGCTTGTTGAGAAGCCTTCAGGCATCATTTGATAAGCAACCCAAGCTCTTAGCAGTGGGACACCCACGTAGTCAGCATCCTCTTCCTCCCCCAGCTGTTTATTTTCTACCCTTGAAATGTCCTGCAAGCCCCACCTTGTGCTGTGCCATCTCCAGCATCTGTGCTGTGCAGAGCTGGGATGCTGGGATAATGCTGCTGCTGCTGGCACAGGGCTGGCAGCTCCACTGCTGGATCCAGATGGCTCTGGAACCACGGATGGGTTGGTCCCTGCCTTCTCAAACAGGGAGAAGTCAAATAAATGGCTGCAGGTTGCTGCTGCTGGCAAACAGGCAGCTCCATCCTGTTGGTAGTTGCCACGTTGTGTTTTCTGCAAGGAGAAGAGATCAGGGGTTTCTGTGCACTCTAAAGCAAGCAGGGGGGGCTTTGGGGGAGGGGGTGCCAGCACTGTTTGATACCCCCTTTCTCATGTTGTCTTGGCTGCTGAATGAAGAAAGGGAGAAGTGGCTCTGCCTGCTCTCTTAGTGGTGTGTGTTTCTTCCCAGGAATTATCCTAGCATATAAAATGAAACAAGAGCCCTCAGACAGCATCAACAGTGATAGTTGGTCTAAGTGCACTGTTTAATGGCTATGTCTTGTTTTTTCTCTGGAGAGAAGAAAATGTACCCCATTAAGTGCTCATGTTACAAGTCTGCACCCTGGGGGATAAATATTTCAAATATTAATGCTGAGACATTTTTAAAAGGTTCTGTATTTATTTTTTTTTAAGTGTTCTGCTAATTATTTAAGACTACTAAAATCTTCAATTCAGATCAGCTCATCCCATGATCAGCACTGTGATGATTTAAAAATCTGCTTCTACCCACCAGCATCCAGTCAGGCACTGGTACAATAGGGAAACTGTAGCCTGTTTGCTGCTGCAGGTCTGCAGGTAGGGAAGATGAACAATTTCCATAGACAGTGGAGCAAAGGGAACACTCTAAATATCCTCCCACTCCAATACAGTTGCATGCATTGCAAGTGAGTTACTCTGCTGGAAAAAGAAGTCAAACCTGACATGGATTGAAGTTCTCAGCTATTAACATCAGCAGAGCCAAGGACTCTGGCCAGAACTTCTGTGATTTCCTTTACATCCCTCAGACTCAGTATGTGGCTCTAACTTTTCCGTACGTGTTCTCTGATTTATAATGCAGCACTGCTTTGTTTTGCTGTTGTAAAATTCTTTCATGTGCTCAGCCTTGCCAAAAGCTTCATATGTTATTGATTACACAAATTACCCCTGTTCCAGGATTTCAGCTGCTCTCAGACCGGTGGTAACTTTAGTTGAATGATGAGTATGATGGTCAATCACACGAGGAGGTGGGAAAATGTCCCAGCACTGGCTGCTGCTAAGAAATAACCTCACCTTTAAGCTGTAAAGTGGAGCTGCTTTTTCCACCTGCCTCTGCTGCATCTCTCCTGTGACGGGCTGAGCTCCTCCATCAGTGCTGGTGGCTTGTGGTCATTTGTGGGGGGATGATGATGATGTTGGATTTTAGAAATGTTGGGAGGAGGACTAACAAGAATTTCATTTCAACTCCTTCACGGGTAATTAGTGACAGCTGCTGCTAGAGAAAGGGTGTGATGATTAACACAGTGACCTTTGCAAAGATCAGCTTCCCTTCTTGGAGCCTTTCCTTTCAGATGGACTTGTGAGCCATTAGCTCTGGGCACAGAGAGAGATGTGTGTATGCTTTGGGGTTTGGAGGAGCAAGGTCTCTGTTTCACTGTTAATTCACTATAATTAGGTTGTAATAAAAAGGAGTTTCCTGTCATCCTGTGAGACGTTTGCTCTGCTTCAGGATTTTCTACTTATTTAAAGCTCCAGAGTTGGGCCTTGCCAGGACTCAGGGGAACTGTGTTCTGTGTGCTCCAGACGTCAGCTATTTCTTCGGGGTTGTTTCAGTTCATGAGATTTTACTCACAAGCTTTGGTACTTGTCATGAGAGCAAGGTGAAAGGGAAAGAAATCCAGTTGAGAGGTTTGCAAGTGGTGACAGCCAAGCAAATCCACCTGAATTTTTACTGCATGTGATGGTTTGCAATCCAGTGTGAAGCTGATGGCCACAGGTGACAAGTGAAATGGCAAGGCCAGCACTGAGACTGATGCTCCTGGACCCCCCTGATCCATGGACAAGGCTGCTACAGAGTCCTTCAAGTGCATTTTCAGTACAGGAGAGCAACTTGCTTTCTACTGCTATTGTGTTCCCCATGTCCTTAGGTGCATCTGAGAGCACTTTTCCCTCCCTGTGCCATGGAAAGGTGGTGAATTAGGCAAGGGCATCTTCTTTTAAAACCTGCTCAGGATTGCTTGCTCAGGACTGCAGGCTTCCAGCCTTTCCCATTCCCCTCTTTCCTGCTTTCTTTCCCCCCCTCACCCAGGTTTCCCTTTGTGATATTGTCCCTTAAAAATCATGTAGAGCTGCAATTATTTCGAGGTTTAATGACCCATGATTTCTGTAATGCTTTATTTTGTTCACTTTCAGCATGTTTTTATTCCCTAATCAAATAAAGAGTATTAAAAACCCACCAAGAACAAAGCCTTCACTTTCCATTTGAGAGAAAAATGCTTTGAAAGCTGTATTTGTGCTACACAGGTAAATAATTAGATTGCTAATGAATTAGCTTTGCTTTGAAGAAGAAAGCTACAGTGTTCCTAATTAAGTTGTGAGGAGAGACTGATATTTGCAGCCTTTCTCCCAAAGAATGGGGAAAAGGGGACTGCTCACCCAGATGGGGCAGTGATTTACCCACCTGAGTTTCAGCCCCATCTCATGGTGCCTTTCTGCTTGCAACACCTTCCAGCTCTTTGAGGTAGTTTAAACTCCTTATTTCAGTGTTTTCCCATGACAGTGAATTCAGAGAAATAATACACTTTCTCTGTGCAGCACATTGCTTTTTATCAGTTCCAAATTAATATTTGAATTGAATGGTTACTTCCTATATTTTGAGACAAGGAGAATGGGAACCTGTGATATATTTTCATTATATCCCTCTATTTTATATGCTTTTCATCATCAGCCCTATTATTATGCCTACCCTAAGATGAATAATGTCATATACTTTTTTGCTTTCCTCACAGAGCTGGGTTTTTTTTTCAGGCCTTTGATCATTCTCATCACCCTCTTCTAAATCCCCCCTTTTAAGCCTGCAATAATACTTTTTTGGATGAGGTGAACACTGTTCTGGGATTAGGCAGCACCATTTTAATACTGTTATAATCTTCATATTATTATTCCCTAATTATTATTATTCACTAAGCAGACTAACATCTTGTTTGCCTCCCTTTCCACCCCCCTGTTCCTTTTCCCCTGGATGGCTGCTGCCTGCAGAGCAGCATGAAGATACCCTGATGCTCTGCTCTTCCTTTCTAGTTAATATTGTTTAATTAAGAACCATGTGAAACATACCTTGATCCCCCTCCTGATTAATTTGCCTCTCAGCTTTGGTGTTGATTTGCTATCCTGTCGCTTTTTCTCTTGGTTGTTTGCTTCTTTTCTGGCTTTGGCAAACTTATCTCCATATCAGCTTTGTGTCTGGCTACTTCAGAAATTCATCTCCTGCTCCAGATCCTCACTAAATCAATTAGGTGGTGGATTTAATACCAATCCATATGGCTTCCTCTTGGTAGTTAACCTTTTGCTATGATGAAAATTTGCTATTTATTTCCATCTTCTTTCTCTTCTTTTCCCTCTTCCCTTCTCCTCCTTAGCTGCTTGGCAGCAAAATGAATTGCCATCTGATTTGTCTGCCTGGTTAAATCCCCCGAAAGGCTTGGTAGAACCTCAGTAAAAAATCAGAAGGACTCTTTCCTTATGTAGGAGCTGCTGCTGGTTTATACCTGCCAGGGATTTCCTCACCCAACATCATTCTTGTTTGCTGCAGGGTAAAACCCAGGGGACTCTCCATGACCTCAGAGCTCTTTGTATCCTTCTCTGTGATTCATGCCAGGGAGCTGGGCTGCAGGAAGAGATCCCAGACCTGCTCTGCCAGTACCCAAAAAAGCAGTCTGACTGCTTCTGCTGTCTCCTGATCTGAGACATTTTAGCCATAGACGATGGGCATCACTGTTTGCTTTCTGAATTTCTGAGTCTCTGCATCCTTGCTTTGGAGCCTGCATCCTTCCTGCAGCCCCTTGAGGAGCTTTTTCCAGCTGGGGGTCAGCACCCCTGTGACTTGCTTTCCTCCTTGGAAGGGGAATTGTAATGTTCAATGTGGTTCAATGTCCCCATACTGGGAGGGAAATACACTCATCCCTATCCCTGAACACTTACAACATAGGATATGGAATGGAAAAAAAAAAAAAAAAAGGAGGAAAAAAAGCTTATTTTTGAAAGGACCTGTGTGACTGTTGTCTGAACATCTGTCTGGATGTCAAAAGCAAACAGTTGCTCCTACTTTGGAATAGTAAAGCACAGGAGATATGTATTTTCCCTTCTGAGGAGTATGTGCTGAGACTAACATTAAACTCCAGCAAGGAGATGTGCACAGGGAATGTGATCAAAACTTACTGCTACAAAAGGAAAAAAACAGTGACTTAAGAGTGCCCGTGTTCCCTGGGTAGAGACCATCAGCAGAGAGCTGCATTGCATTTCTATGTCATTACATGGAGCAGTTGAAGGCTGAATGGCTGTTAAATATACCACAGGCACTTATTAAATGGTGATATTTAAAAAGCCCCACAAACACACACACACACCAGATTGCAGCCGGTGGGAGCACCTTCTTTATTTAAGGATTATTTTTTCAGACAGGCTGGCTTTTAATAAGTCTTTTGTGCCAGCTGATGTAGTGGCTCAGTGTGAGGGTTGTAGAGGGGGATGCTCAGACCTGGGGGCAGCACAGGAGCCTCCTTGGTGCTGGGTGGGTGCTGGAGAAGGGTCTCTCTTGCTGTTCTCACCCACTGGGGCAGCCAGTGCCTTTTACTGGGTAGGGAGGGTGAGTACTGGTTTTTGTAACATGGGGTAGACCCTGGTGCTGCAGAATGGTGCTGCCTGCACTTGGGGTCTGAGTTGGAGTGTGGGGTTGGCACTGAGATGTGCTTTGGGGTGGTGGTGGCATCAGAATATGTTTTGGGGCCCCAGTTCAGGATAGTGCCCGCTGTAGGTAGTGACTGAGCTGAAGAAAAGTGTAAACTAAGGACAGAGGATGAACATAAGGGACTAAACCACATCAAACCAGGTTTGAGGGCTGCTTTGACTGTCTGGGCCCATTTTTCCTCCTCCCTGGAAGTGATCAAGGCCAGGATGGATGGGACTGGGAGCAACATGACCTAGGGCAAGGTGTCCCTGCCCATGGCAGGAGGAGTGGGACTCACTTTCTAGCAGTACTGAAGACTGCTTTCTGTGTTATTTTCTGTTGTGGTGTTAACCACAAATTATAACACAATATAATAGACAAACTTGAAAAAGTTTTTTAAATAAACTTTTTTGCTTTAAAAAAATTTTTTTTTCTTGCAAAACAAGTATAAAGACTCTTGTGATCAAGAAACCTGGGGTATATTTTTATAAGCAGAATCTAGAAAATGTCTTTTTTGACTCAGTATCCAGGTGGTTTAGCACACAGTGGAGCTGTAAATGTCAGATAACATTTACTGAATAAAGCATCTGTGTTTGCTGTGTGCTGATGGCACTGCTGAAATGCTTTTTCTTTCTACGGGGATGAATCTGTTCCCAGCAGGGCAGTTGCAACTGCTGGAGGGTTTTGAGAGGTTCACCCTGCCAGATCACGTCCACTCCCTGAAATCTGGCCTTGACTGTGTTTGGTTTGTTGCTTGGCCTGTCTTGGTGCTCAGTTCCGTAAGGCAAACCAAGTTTTCAGTGGCTGCTTATGTCTGCAGCTGCCAAAAATTTATGGTTTTAAAAGATAAGTCTAAGACTGTGAACTGCTGGCTCATGGGAGGGGAGGCAATCTCTCACCTTGCTCATCTTACTGGAGCATGGTTGGTGTTTCTTTAGATTTGAAGGAAAAGACCTGCTCAATTTTTACTGCAAGGGCAGTGGCTTTTTGAGAGGTATTTTGGATGCATGTCCTCTCTTTTTCTTTCTGCTACTTAAAAGAGTATTTTTAGCATCACACCTTACCTGTAGCTCCATGTATGCCCAAAGAGTCTCTTCCAGGTGGCTTCTGGGGGGTTGCTTTGGGGTTTTGTTGATGGTGAGTGTCTAAAGTTTGTCTTTTCCTTCTACAGCCAAATAAGCAAAGGGCAATATTTTGCTTTTAGTGGTATAAGATGTTTATTGTGGAGTTACTGCCAAATTTCTCTGTGCCTGTGTGCAAGGTGTCTAACACCTGTAAGCTACATTACCCATCAGATTTCCATGTAAAGCAGGACTATCCTTTTTCTTATCTCAGGAGCTGAATTTAATTCGCTGATATGGCACAGTAACTGCTAATATCCATTTTAATGGTCCAGTGAAATTCTGTTAGCAGAACACCTAATGAATGTTGTGATTCAATCAGAGCAATCTAGAGTGTAATGTGTGGAGTGGTGCCAGCATTATATAAATCATTAAACATCAAAATGTAAAAAACCTCCAACCAACCCTCATTGTCACCCTGTCAATGGCTGGGATGGGGTCAGAGGGGAGCTGGAGTGGGATGGCTCTGTAGCTTGGTTCCTTGTGTTTCACCTGTTGTATTTTTGGATAACATTGATGCTATAGCATAGGGGGGGTTCTTTGTGTGCTCTAGAGTCCCTCACTGGCCTTTTTAAGTCCTACAGGGCAACTTGTTATCAATTAAAGGGGCACTTTAAATAAAACAAAGGAGCATTGTTATTGCAGAGAAGTTTTCTGTAGGTGGTTTAGTTTTCTGCTCAATGCCATTTGAATTATGAACCAGGGACTAACTCCACTTTATTTCTGCTGGCTTGGCCCTGGGAACTCTAGTAGCCAAAAAAGAGAAGGAAAAAAAAAAAAGCTCAGTTGTCCCCTTAAAGACCAGATTTCATAAAGATAAATGGTTTAGAGGTTTGGGGGTTGTTTGTAGTTTTTCAGCTACAAAGACTCTTGAAAGTCTTCCTAATGAGACGCAAATCCAGCTAGCAAAGACTTTGCATTTGCTTTTGAAAAGATTGAATTGGAATGAAATCTCTGGCTTTGGCCATGGGTCTGCTCAGCTGGGAGAGGTTATCTGCAGAGAACAAACTGAAAAGTAATTGGTCCTGAAATACGGATGTGTTTAAGATGCAGCACGGGGTCCCTGGGAGGCTGGAGCACGATTTGTAAGACTAATGCAGAATACAGAATTGTAACATTCCTGACTGTGTGTGTATGTGTGAGACAGAATATCTGTACATTGATATGGATGGCTGTGTGAGATTTCAAGGCTGGGGTTCTGTTGGCACTGGTCTGATTTTCTGCTGGTTTAGGATCAGATTAGGTGTTTTGCTTTTACTCAAAAATTGAAAATGGGTAAACAGTGTGGGCACAGACATCCCAGACCTCACCTCTGTTGGCAAACATGGTTTGTACTTAATAGTCACTTAAATCAGAATGAAGCCACAGAATTCTCCATCATGGAGAAATATTTTTTATTAAATAGATGGTAGATGGACAAAAACCTTTGGGAAGGCTGGAGGAATTCAGCTCTGCAGAGCCCATGTGCCCCACCAGCATGTCCATGTCCACGTCCATGTCACTTTGCTGCATCCTGACTGCTAGGAGAGGAGCCTCTTCCAGCCATCCCTGCCTACTGCTTCCCATTGTTGCTCAGCAAACCCAGCACAGAGATCTCAGCTGGAGCCCCCAGCTTAAAAAAACAAAGCTTGCCAGCTGTGTCCAGGAGCAGCCAGGGGGAGAGAAGGGAGTGGAGGTGGGAGCCATCCTTTGGTGAGCCATGCTCAGCCAGATGCTTCCTTTTGCCCCTGTACTCAGCTCTGGTGAGGCCACACCTCGAGTCCTGTGTCCAGTTCTGGGCCCCTCAGCTCAGGAAGGAGATTGAGGTCCTGGAGCAGGTCCAAAGGAGGCAACTGGGCTGGTGAAAGGACTCGAGCACAGATGCTATGAGGAGAGGCTGAGGGAGCTGGGGGTGTTCAGCCTGGAGAAGAGGAGGCTCAGGGGAGACCTCATCACTCTCTACAACTCCCTGAAAGGAGGTTGGAGCCAGGGGGGGGTTGGGCTCTTTTCCCAGACGACTTTCAACAAGACAAGAGGGCATGGTCTTAAGTTGTGCCAGGGGAAGTTTAGGTTAGATATTAGAAAAAAATTTCTTTACTGAGAGGGTGATCAGACATTGGAATGGGCTGCCCAGGGAAGGGGTGGATTCTCCATCCCTGGAGATATTTAAAAAGAGCCTGGATGTGGCACTCAGTGCCATGGGCTGGGAACTGCAGCGGGAGTGGATCAAGGGTTGGACTTGATGATCTCTGAGGTCCCTTCCAACCCAGCCAATTCTATGATTCTATGATTCTATACAGCCACTGTCCCTTTGCTGCTGGCTGTTCCCAACCCCAGGGATGAATCCCCCCGGATCTGTTCTGGTGAGCACTGGGATGGACAGCTGGGGCTCAGCTGTGCCCAGCGCTGCCTTTCTGGGCCGTCAGAGAGCTGGCTGTATGAAGCTGCTTGATGTGTGCTTGGAGACTTACTGCCAGCCTGTTTCTAAAGACAACTTGTGCAAGACCACAGTGTGCTAATATTAGGCATGGCAAGGTGTGAAATGTGCTATTTGCAGGGCACTGGGCGTGTCCAGTCTGCATGTCCCCATTCCAGAGGGTTTTGGTCTTCCAGGTCTGTCCTGTGGACCATCACATAACACTGGCTTTCTTTCTTTATTAAGCCACTGTGTTTTAAGCCTGAAGCAATGTGTTATCTCTCAAGAAAAAATAAGCTGAGTCTTGTTTTTAATATACTTATAGCTATGAGTTTTCGTCCTGCGGTGCTTGAGTCTGGGGATATTTTAAGAACTCTGCTGTCTTGCACTGGGAGGTAATACAATAAATACATAGGTACAGAGTGCTGCAGCTTTGAAAGGTAAGTAAAGGATCTCTGCTGAACTGACACTAGGTGAAAAATTTGTTCAGCCTAATTAGCAGCAAATCACTTTGTGTCCAACCTTGCTTGTAGAGGTGGGAGCCAATTTCCACCTCCCTTATCTCCAGCTGCTTGTTGTGGCTTTTCAGAGCCCTCCCTGGCTGAGCAGCTGAGGGCTTTTGTGAGGATGAGGACAGCAGACCTGAACCCATGTGTCATTGCAGACCAACGAGTGCAAAATGGCATTACTGGAAATTCATGGGAAACTGTACACCCATCTTGGGCTTTATTTCAGGCTGTTGAAGCTGTCACCGGAACCAGTCACGATCGATCAGCTTTTAAATTTCATGAAATTTTAATTAAAGAATGGAAAGCTTACAAAGACATCATGAGCACTGGAAACAAATACAATTTCACTTCCAACCATTAGCCAGAAAGCAGCAAATGGTCGACTGCACATCCCCATTGCGGTCTAATGAAAAGTACAGCTCTTGGCTTCAGCGGGCAGGTCATTAGTGACTGAATAATCAGTGGCATTTCCCTTCTAAATCTGACACAAACAAAGTGCAGTGCTCTGGAAAAAAACATTAAGTGCAAAGCCTTGCCTTTACCCTGCTCCAGGTATTGCAGAACAAGGGCTAATGGTAGCCTTTAGCTGTGGTTTGGCTTTGATAGCATCCATAGGACAGTAACCCCGTGCTAATCCCAAGGGCCTTGCACAGACACAGTTTCTGCTGTCATTTTATGCAAACATGGGAGGGTGGGCTGGCTGCTTGCTGGTGTTCACAGATGCAGCTGGCAAAAGATGCAAGTAGGGAAACCTATAATCTAGAGTACTGGGAATCTGAAAAGTGTGTGTGAGAGGTACCAGCAGGTAAAGGCTTAGTTCATCCTGGAGTCAATTTACAGCTTGACTGTGAATTCCCCTGGCAGCTCACAGACCTGGGTGTTAACTTGTTTTTTCTACAGATTTTTAAATGTTTTCTTGATGGGAGTGGAAAGCACGTGGCACTGCAAAGGAAAAGGAAGGACTGGCCTTGTTTATGTCTATCCTTTGACTTTCTCTGAATAAAGTGTTGTCAGATAGATGGGGTAATCAAATGGGTTTAACTTCCTCTGTGCCCCTGACTTTGAAAATAATGGTGAAAGGTTAAGAGGAGACAGAGTGCCTCAGGGAGGTCCCTTGTGTTGCAGCAGTGAGTCTTGAAGAAGGTTCTTTTGGAAGGAAATACCCCAGGGAGAAAACTTTTCCTAGGCAAAAGCATTATCAGGAGCTGGACTGGGAAGCACTGTTGTCTTGGAAACTCTGTGCTTTGAGCTGTGTGTGTCTCATCTTCAAAATTCCTTTTTCTTCTTTATGGACCCCAAAATAGAAGTTGTTGATGCAGTCAGTGTATCTTTTTTCAATGGCTCTGTTTTATATTTATCCTGGTGTCAGGAAGCTCCGATGCAGTATTTTTGGTCATTAGCTCTCTTGGTCCTGTTTGGACTAAGGGTCTACTGTTCAATGGATAAATCTGATTTTAGGTGTACGCCTGTGAGTTATGGCCTTATTGAAAACAATTGAGTGGCTACAGATAAAAGTGTATTTTTAAGCAGTAGTTTCATTAATAAAGGGGTAAAAAATGAGCCGGGGAAGTTCATTAATAGGTAACCAACTCCTCTTCCAGCTATCCTATAGTTGGTTCTGGCTGAAGGCTCTTTAAAGTTTTATTACTTAAAAAGGGAATGCTGATAAGGTGTTGTCTCAAAATAAAAAGCTGTGTTGCCCTATCAAATATTTCTTTTTCATATATGACATTTATAGTGCAACCTTAAGGTCCATGTCCAAACATTTGTATTTATAGAAGCACCCAGGCAGCTATTGCTGTGTGACTCTCTTTAACCTGCCTTGTTCCAGAGAGGTCTGATTCCCAAAATCCCTTTTGCCATTAGAATTTGGGACTTTCTGCCAAAGCTGGAGGAGGTGCTGTGCCTCCCCTCATCTTGCTGCAGAGCAGCATCCCTTTTTGCCATCATCTCACTTTTCATCACCCAGGGTCATCTGGGAGATGTCCTGTGCCATCCGGAGAAAGTCTTCAAGAATTCTCCCAAATTACCCACTCAAACACCCTTCAACATGTGCTCTCAAAACTCTTTACTTTGTGTACCAAAGTGAGGATTTAAAATATAAAAATATTGTTATTCCTTGAGTTTACCATGGCTTTAGCAGGCGGTGATGATGATGACCATCAGTGCTTTCAGTTCTTTTCCATTTGACTCTGATTCCCTGCTTTTTGCTTCAGCAGTTGCCATCTCACACACCCAAGCTTCTGGAACTAGGGTGAGATGCTCATAAAATTAATACCAGCAGCTGACTCCCCTTTTCCAAGTAAATAGTGAAGAACTACCATGCAACTTTTTCCTTTTTTTTTTCTTTTCTTTTTTCCTTTTTTTTTTCTTTTCCTTTTTTTCCTTTTCTTTTTTCTTTTCTTTTTTCTTTCTCTTTTTTTCCTTTCCTTTTTTTTTTTTATTTTCTTTTTTTTTTATTTTCTTTTTTTTGTTGCGTGCTTTGGGCACAGAGAACCAGGTCATATTCATGTATGACCCAGAAACCTGAGTAAAAGAGAAAAATGGGGGGTAGCTTTATAATTGCTGGTTCGCAACTTAAACTTCCCTCTCTCCAACACAACCGCTGCCAGACCACAGCTCCCTAAATCCCTTTTCTAAGGATTGTGGAGGTAGGGCAGGTATGACGGGCATCATTTTTGCAGTGTGAGACCCTTCAGAGCTCGGAGAAGAAAACTTTTCTCTTTTCCACCCAACAGGTGACGTTGTGGACATCTACCAGAGGGAGTTTCTCGCCCTCCGGGACCGACTGCACGCAGCCGAGCAGGAGAGCCTGAAGCGCTCGAAGGAGCTCAACCTGGTCCTGGAGGAGATCAAGAGAGCAATCTCGGAGAAGCAGGCCCTGCGGGATATAAACCGGACCTGGAGCAGCTTATCTGGTGAATAAACAGCCAAGTGGAGGATCTGGGGCTGGTTGGAAGCAGTTGCTAAGGAGGAGGTCGAGAGGTGTGCGCGTGTGTGCAGGGCTGCGGGCAGGACGTGCTCTTCTCTCCCCCGGCGTGAGGAAATTGTGGAGTTGAGAGGGACCTGGGAACTCTTAAATTCTTCTTTAATTGGAGGTGCATATGCATCATTAAAAACTGAGATTTGCCTCTGCTGAGGATATTTGCCAACTTGCTTGCTTACGAGCTTTTTTTTTCCCCTTGCAAGTCATACGTGCCATTTCCTATGGCTGTATTTAATCTGTATGGAAAATAGGTATTGGATGAGAGGGGGGAGGAAGGAGTTAGGCTGCCTGAGCACCCCTTGCCACCACATTATTTGTTCTTTTTTTTTTTTTTTTTTTTTTAAGTTGCTCAGTTGCAGAAAATTGGATCTCTACTGAAAGATCCGATTTGACCTTCATTTGATCTTCATTCTCTCCCCTCCTTCCCAAATATTTTGAGACTTCTTTAAGGCCCTCATGGCTCCTGCTGAACTTTAATTGGGTTTATGGTAGCATGTTAAAGGTTGGCCTGATTTTTTATAACCCAGCAGTAGTCTCGGGTGGCCAGGCTGCTCTAAAAAGGCTTTTTGCCTTGCGGTCTCTTTCTACCTACCATTCCTTGCAATTGATTCCCTTTTCCTTTTTAAGACGAGACCAAGTTAAAACTGTGGAATATCACCAACAAGAATGTGCTGCACCTCCCCACCATCTTCCATCATTTGCCACATTTGCTGTCAAAGGAGAACAGTCTGCAGCCAGCCGTGCATGTGGGACAGGGGCGCACTGGAGGTAAATGGGAATTAGTGCTGCTTCTGGTGCTCTTCCTCACTTTGGTGCCTGTCCTTCCCCTTTCCTCTGGGCCTGGCTGTGGTATGGAGATGAGCAGGACTGGAGGAAACGCTGCATGCATCATGCAAGCTTCCTTGGTTTTGTGGCACACGGGGTGGGTAAGCCATGTCACATCTGTGAGTCTACGGGGAAGTGCTGTCTGCTCTCGACTGGCACCAAAATGTCCCCGATGCTTCTGCTAGATGTTTTCTGCTCTCTTCCATCTCCAGAGTGCTCTAAGCTTTGCCTGGAAAGTGGTCAGATGGAAGGACAGTTTGCAGGGTGCTTCATGGAGACTGGAACCAATTTTAGGAGATTAATCCCATCTGGAGTAGGACTTTGAGTACTGGATGATTCCCCCCTGCTCCCAAATCTCAACCCAAAGCCTGATTTGTCCCTCCTAAACTGAGGTGCTTCTGGTCATGGGAGGGGTTTGAAGAGCAAAGTGAAGTGCTCTTGAAGTTGCTGTTCAGAGCCCCCTTAGGAGACAGGGGGCAGGTTCAGGTGTTTCCTTTGTCATCAGTTTTTTATGGGGAAAAAAAAAGAGTCTGTCTGACTGCCACGGGTGCCATGCCAGCCTGGCACACTGGTGTGCTGCTGGGCACTACTGGGCTGGGGGATAGGAGTATGGGAATCCTACATGGCCCAAGCACTTACCAAGCTGCTGATCACTACTGGTTTTTAATGACAGAGCGTGGCACCAAGCTGGTGAGCCACCAGGCAGTTGTGGGAGCAGAGCAAAGCATCTTGTCCCAGCACACACCCTGCTCTAAAATCTCTCCTTGGCTCTGGGCAGTGTCCGTTGTGATGGGAATCCCCAGTGTGAAGCGGGAGGTGCATTCCTACCTCACTGACACCCTCAACTCCCTCATCTCTGAGCTGACTCAGCAGGAGAAGGAGGATTCTGTCATCGTTGTCCTCATTGCCGAGGTAAGATGGAATTCTGCCTCTTTACCCCCCCGTCTCTGGCCCCCATCCCATCCCATCCCATCCCATCCCATCCCATCCCATCCCATCCCATCCCATCCTGCCAGACTTGGTGTCAAGCAGGACAGCTGCCCACCCAGAGGCCAAATCTGCTGCTTGCTGGGGCAGATAAGCCCCACCTTGGGCTGCTGTCTGACTCGTATCTTTAGGTATGTCCTGCCCAAAATAAAACACCAGTTGGGCCAGGGAAGGTCAGGATGTGAGCAGGCAGACATGGACAGCTGCCAGTGCAACATCTGCATTTCTCCTTGTGGTCATCATGGCTCTTGCAGGGTGCCTGAATGGTTGTTCTCAACATGTGCAGGAGCAGCCCCATGACCATGTCTAAGGGAGCTCTCAGACCTGCTCCTGAAGCTGCTTCATTCCTCTTGTGTGCCTGTCAGACAGCACTAACCCCTTCTCCAAACTCAAGAGCCCACTGATTTAGGGATGAGACTAATATGCCTCTTTGTACTCGTGTCTGGAGCCCAGAATCAGTTGCTGAATCCAAGGGCTAAAAAGCCTTGATACATTAATCCCCAAGAGCTGCTTTTATCTAAGGGTTTAGATGGTTATTTTTCTCCATGGCTTTCCCCTTAGGATTATTTTCTTGAGCCTGAAGTGCATTTGTCTTAATTTCCAGAAATCTGGTGAGAAAGATAAACCCCAGTGCTATGTTACTGGGAGTAGAACAAGGATAAATATTTGTCTGAGTTTGCTGCCTGTTTACCCATAATTTGACATTTTAAGTAGAATTTGGCTTTTGGGTCTCTGGCTGGGATTTTGTACAAGGAGAAGTTGTGTATGGATGGGTGCAGCCTCAAGTGGCTGTCATTTCCCTTTCAGCCAGGACAGGTTTGGTGGCTTTTTACACAGAGGGTGAGTTAAATCATGAGAAGTTTTAAGCAGCTTGGCCAAAACCGTCTTCTCTTTAGGACTGCAGTAATTTTTGGTGTTTTTTTTAAATTGACTTGAAAATTGGGTGCACACTGTGATGGCAGCAGATGACTGTCTGTGACGGGGAAGTGAACAACAAATAAATTCATTCTGATATCATGAAGTGCAGCCTGGTAACAGTGATGGTAGTTGTTGCAGCTTACCATCACCACTGTCCTCTTTTGCTGAGCTTGTTCTTACAGCTACACAGCATCCTCCTTCCATGCAGTGCCACCCACTGCTGTGTCTGCTCTGCCCCTTCCCAAAGTGTTTCCCAGTGTATCTGCACTTGGCATTGCTCATTAGGGCTCTTCAGGCATGGGATAAGAGTAAACAGTGGAGAGATGGTCTGAACCTGGAGCAGATGCTGGATAATTTGGAAACACAGGATGAGTGGAGCAACAGAATATCCTTTTTGGGATGGGGATGTCTCATTTCCAAGTGCCACCACTAACCCACTGCTGGTGTCACCCAGGGTGACCAGCCTGCCAGGGAGAGTTGGGGGCTCCTCGGCTGCTGGAGGGGAGCCCCAGGGTGAGCTCATCAGCTTGGCTGTCACGAGCCTGCTGTTTCAGCAGCAGCTGGGAGCTTGGAGCAGAGCTGTGTGTTTGTTCCCAAAGCCAGGAGCATCTTTCCTGCCTTTGTTTTTCCCGTTGATATTTTCTTGGCAGCACTGGACTAAGCAATGAGTCCAGCACCAAGAGACTGAGCCCTTTTTGGGAAAGAGACCTTTTTCCTCTTAGAGAAAACCCTCCCTTGTCACCGTTCCAGCTTGGAAGTGCTGTCCTCAGCTTGTGACACATATCCCCAGCATCTCACTTCTCGCCTCTGCCCGGCGCCAGGCACAGCAGCTTCTGTCACGGCTTCTGTGACACTTGGTCTGCAGATCTGCTGGGCACGGTCCCATGATCCATTCAACATCTGAAAACAATGCCAGCACCAGGAAACAGGCACAGGTTTTGCTCCCGGGTCTCCTGCCCTTTAGGTTTTGTTTTCCCAGTCACTGTGCAGATGGTTTCTGTCCGGTGCCTATCCCTGTGTTTGCACTTATTTCGCCTGCAGACAGCAGCGTGAGGCACTGCTGACTTTTGCCTCCCTCCTGGTACAGGTTGTCAAGTTGATTGTGGGAACAAGCTGTTGTTTTAGGAAAAAAAGCATCAAAATGAGCCTGAAATTAAAAAAGTGCACTCTTATAAATAGACCCCTCTTTTTCACAAGAGAGGTAGAGATCCTTTTCTGCCAAGAGTATTTGCTTGGTTGGAAGCCAGTGTATACAGAGGAAAAAGAGCCCAGAAGTTAACACTTTGTGCAAATGCTTGGTTCTGGCAGAGGCAGAAGTGCCAGGAGAGCACATGGGGAAGACTTGAAGTGTCTTGAGTCCTTTGGGGTCCTTTTGATGCCTTTTATTAACACTGGCCACAAAGGAGGGCACCTAGGAGACCATCAGCATGGGGAGAGTGGTTAAACTGGATAAAAAGAGACATGAGGATGGTACAGAGGTGCTGACAGTACCCCTGGGTTGTGTTGAAGGTGATTGCTGACCCCTGGGGGGCACAGGCTGAGGCCTGAAGGATCTAACACTGCTTATGTTTTGTTTTCAGACGGATCCGCAGTACACAGCCGGAGTGGCAGACAGTATAAAAAACTTGTAAGCACTTCCAAATGACTACGGCAGAACGGGCTGTGCCTGTAGCGAGGCCAAGGAACAGCTTCATTAAGGAGAAAACACACACTTTTCTGCTTCCTTTTTGTGTTTTTTTTTTTTCTTGTCTGGGTTGTTTTTTGTTTTGGGCTTTTTTTTTTTTCTGTTCTTAACCTCCGCGCTTCCTTTGCTATTGCTGCTTCCACTTTCTGCTTGCTCTAAAACACATCCCCTGTGTAGCATCCATTGGGCTGCTTTGTGCTTGCAGTATTTAACATGTGTTCACGCCGTTTCATTTTGCACTTTCTGTCCTGTGGCACTGCAAGAAGAGGGTTTGTTTAGATTTCCAGCCATCCTGGCAATTGACATGGTGTCTAGTGCAGCCCTCTACCTGCTCTGCAGTGTCAGAGCAGCTGGGCAGCATGGTGAGCACACCCAAATGCCTCTTATTTTGCTTTAAAATCCATGATCCTTTTCTCTTCCTGCTTCAGCCTGTTTGTTTTTTCCTTGTTCTGGGAGCTACTTACATTTGTCTCTCACACTAGCTGCTATTTATGTCCCAGAGCCTTAGTGGCTTTTTGCAGCTTTGTCTGTGGCTGTTTAGGCAGAAGCCAGTGACAGATTAATAACCATGAGCCGGTCCAGGCGTTAACAGCATCAGAGCTTGGAGGCAAAAAAAAAGACAGTGAAAGAAGAGGCAGGGACTCCCATCCAGCCCCTGTGATTGCACATTTCCAAAGGATGGCAGTCTCTGTAAGGAGGAGATGCAAATGGGCAGCACGTCCTCCAAGCACCCTGTGTCCCCGAAGCAATGATGGGAGAGAGGTTGGGATGTCTGCAGGGAGGGTTGTGTCCCCGGGCACTTGCAGAAGAGCTGAAACAAAGCTCTCCATCTTGCTGTGGTGGAGCTGGCAGAGCTCCCCTCCTTCTGCCTGCTGGCAGGAGGACACACTTACCGGGGGATAATGGACTGATTGTCCGATGGATCCTGATGAAATTACTGGGCACTGCTGCTGAGAGTGCTTCTGCGTAAAAGGCCTGAAACTTTAATTGACTTAATGATTTGATTTCTCGCTGTCCCCCCTCTCCAGTGCCTCCTGCCCCTCCCTGATTCACTGAAATTATTTTTCTTCCAAATTGAATTGAGGTGATGTGGGGTCAGGGCAGGCTGAGCTCATATTGCAGGAGGAAGAAAGCCACTGCTGCTTCGGTACAAGTTTTGTCAGCTCAGTGAGAAGCTTCTGTTTCACTGCTGGCTGAAGAGGGGAACTGTCTAAAATGTTAGCTGGAAATCTTTCCAGTCTGAAGAAGGGAATTAGGAAGGGGGAAAAAAAAAAAAGTGAGTTTTTGGCATTCCCATTGCTTTGTCTCCCTCTGCCCCATCTCCCATCCTCCTGGCTTTGCACAAAGAAAATCAACCTTGCACCAAATATTCCTAAAAAGGACAATGTAAAAATAACTTTTCCCTGCTAATCTCTGGCAGTTACAGTAATCTCTGGGATTATTGCTTGCAAGGCTGTTATTCTTTAAGGGGTTCTTAGCCCCATTGTAGGGAAAATAGATGCTGATTTTAAGGGAATTCAGTAGAATTCTTACTGGCTGTCCTAACTACAGCACAGCACAGTGTTTAAAGTAACTAACCAGAAATGCATAACATAATCTCTGTAAAACAGCTTTTAATTACTGATACATTTGGAAAATCTCTAAATGCTGGCAATGCCAGAGAGTTCTTCCTTTGGTGTCCCAGTCTACAGGTCTGTTCAATCTTGTAGGGAATACATCATGCTCATGGCTGGTCTTTAAAGCTGACCTATGTTTTTTCTAAGTGTGATAAATATTGAGCAGCACCTTTTGGAACAAGCTGTGAGATGCTCAGACAGAAGTGAATCCAGATGGTTTCAGTGTTTCCACTTTTGCTGTCCCATGGTCCTCTTTCTCATCTGTCCTTGATGCCCTCATAGACCAAAAGATATCTGTGTGACTGTTTTTAAGGCACGTGCTGGGACTCTGTCCCCTCTGGGGCAGTGCCAGTCCTCTGCAAACCATAGTGAGGAGCTTTGTGGTGTTTCCCTGCTTTCTTTATAAACCAGCTTTGTAGGACTGCAGAGAGCAGAAGTTAGAGCACTTCAGTAATTTGGGGGATTGGGAAAAATAGTTTGGTTTCTCCTGTGGTGGCAAGAGTCATTTTCTTCTGCTGATATTTGGGGCAGTTGGTGTGCAGGACTTACAGGTCACCTGCAAAGTTCAAAGCCCAGTGTTCCATCAGCAGTCAGTGTGTGTGTGCAGGTGGAAGGAGGGATTTTTTGGGGGAGCATGCAAACATGGGGCTACTAGAGACTGTGGGAGGGAGAGAGCAGCTTTAAAACACAGAGACAGTCAGTCCCTGCTGGTGTCCTTTGGTAGGGCCTGGAAGTGCATTAGCTGCTGGGAGAGTTTTATCTTGGAGCCTGTATTTTTTGGTTGGTTCTGTGGCTCAGTGTTTACCCAGTGGTTTGGTTTATGACGTGGTGTGTCAGACATGAAAGTATTTGTTTACTGCTGCTTGTCTTCCTCAGATTCCCCAAGGAAATACACTCGGGTCTCCTAGAGGTAATTTCCCCATCTCCACATTTCTATCCTGATTTCTCCCACCTGCGGGAATCCTTTGGGGACCCCAAGGAAAGAGTCAGGTAAGAATCAGTGACCTTAAAAACAAGCAATCCCTGAATTTTATAACTGCAGCATCTGCCCCTGACTGCAGCAGGGAAGGTCTTTTGGAGGGCCAGGTGAGGCTCTGAAACTTGCTTTTCTCCAGGAACTGGAAGGATCTGGTGGGATGGGTAGTGCAGGGCTTCCCAGTTTAAATGTACCTTTTTTTGGCTCGCCCCAAGCAGCCTGGCATCCAGGAGAGTTTGTCTCTTGCAGGTGGAGGACAAAGCAGAACCTTGACTACTGCTTTTTAATGATGTATGCCCAGTCCAAAGGCATCTATTATGTGCAGGTGGGTTTGTGCTGGAGGTCAGGGGGAGGTGGGTGTACCTGTGAGGTTACTGTGGCTTGTACCCAGCTGAGAGAGGGCAAAGAGCATGTCCAGCTGTGTGATGCAGCAGAGTGGGAGGGGGTTTTAACCAGATAGGTTCAAAAGCTGGGTTTCTGAGATGCTTTAAACTTGTTTACCTGTTAGATTGGGTGAGAAAAATCTGCTCAAAGCATCTTCCAAAATAAACTAGGTCTGTGCCAAAGATTCCCTCTGGTCTATGGTGTGATTGCTCTGCACAGAGAGGCTCTTACTGGAACCTGCATGGGTGGCTGGCACTGAGTGTGGTTTCCTCTTGCAGCTGGAGGATGATATTGTGGCCAAACCAAACTATCTCAGCACGATGAAGAACTTTGCCTTGCAACAGCCCTCTGAGGAATGGATGATCCTGGAGTTTTCTCAGCTTGGGTTTATTGGTAATGTTCTCCTCCACTCACCCCGGTCCTGGCAGGTGTGGGCACAAGTGCCTCCTGGCTCTTGTAAGCACTTCTGCTCTTCATCCAACAAGTTGTCTCCAAGAGATGGTAAAATACTTCAGCTTGATCTCTCCCTGTTTTTGCAATGACCCTTGTGTCTGCACGGGGAGGAAGATCCTCAGAGCTGGTACTCACTCGTAATAAAAATAAACCTGGTCAGTGGCCCAGCTGACAGCCTGCTTAGGCATGACCAGTAGCTTTTAGGCTGGATGGGATCTGGAATTGCCTAACAGTATGCAAAAGGAAGTTTACTTCAGCACAGAACTATTTTGGGAATTGCAGTACATGGTTCCAGTAGCAGCTTGATCTATTATTTTGCATGCTGGTTTGACTGGCTTAAAACTTCTGGTGTTCAGGGCAGGAAATGGTCTGTCCTGCAGCTGGCCACATGTTTTTCATCCTTGTTTCTCCCTGATGAATGGAAGAGTTTTAGACCTTTTGATCCTGTTGGGACCTGTGAGATACAAATGTTGTAATTCTGCAATGAATATTAAATCCAGAACTGTATGATCAATGCCAGCAGTGCTGGTAATGAAACAGAGCTGCATGCTATTGCCTTTACGTAGGGAGATGGACACACATCCAGCCTCCACAGCCCAGTCTCCCAAGTTTTTTCTTCCCAGCTCTTATTCTTGACCAGTTGATACTGAAGCTGCTCTCTCTTCTCCCTCTTCTGTAGGAAAAATGTTCAAGTCTCTGGATCTGAGCTTGATCGTGGAGTTCATCTTGATGTTCTATAAGGACAAACCCATTGACTGGCTGCTGGATCACATCCTTTGGGTGAAAGTCTGCAACCCTGAGAAAGATGCAGTATGTAAACAACCTCCACTGAAGGGAAACCTATTGTGCAGGGGCAAATGTATGCTTGACCTGTGTTCCAGAGATTTTTTTCTGTGAACTCTGGTGCTAAAAGGCTGCACTGAGCCGTGTTGTCCCTGTGGATCATACTGCAGGGTGTCCTGGCAGATTGTGTAAGCAAAGGCTTGGGAGTTTAGGCTTTTGTAGCCTGTGGCTGTCAGAAAAAGCATTATTTCTGCATCTAGGCACTAATAGGGTATTCCTCCTCCAGTCCTTGAGGAGAGTAGCCATTCACTATTCTGTATTATTTCTAATTCCAGTGAGCTTCTCTCCCTGAAGCCATGCTCTGCTTGCTGACTTTAACCCTAGAATAACCCTTTGGCTCATGTGTTGTACCTGCCTGGAGCTCACATGCAGGCTGCCCAGGGAGCTCACCCCAGATGACCCAAAAGCAAGCCCACCATGTGCAGCATGTCAGAGTGAAGGAAGAGCACACACAGCTCTTGCTGGAGTTTCCAGGAGGATGCAGAGTGGTGAAATGGCTCCATTTTCATGCTGCCATCTGTTTACAGAGCCAGGTCTGCATGAAATCTTGCTGACAGAAGCCCCCATGCCCTGCAGAGGTTGTGTTTGAACTCCCTCAGCAGTGGTGGTTGAGGGACTGAAGCAAATGGGAATGGCAGAGGAGGAGGAGGAGTGTGTGTGACAGCAAATGTAAGATGAGCTCACCACCAGTTAGTCCTCCATCTCCTCTCTGAACATATTGTATTTACTCATTCACTCCTTCACCCTCCTCCCCCGGCAGAGAACGAGCAGCAGAGTCCCCATTACAGAGCTTGGAGCCAGACACTTAGGAGTGACCTCATGGCCACAACTACTTTGTGGTGGCAAATACCAGAGCAAGAGGTTACTCCAGGGGTAAATATTCTGCTTATGTGTCGGGAGGAGACGGGGCACCCTCAGGGCTCTGCAAAACTGGGGCAAGGATGTGTTTTAATTTGTCCTGGCCTTGCTGGCTGAGGCTTTGACGTTGGCTCCAGCCCCCTGTGTGCAGCCAAACCAATCTTGGTTGATACTCGTTGTGTCCACCTGGCACACGTGTGACAAAGCAGTCCCCAGGCCTGCTTGGCAGCCCCCAGGGTCCTCACAGCCACGGTAAAGCTGGAGTGGTGGGATGCTGGGATGGAGCTGGGAAGAATGCTGCAGTTTGTGCTCAACACCCAGCCCCCCAGCTTTAAAATCTTCAGCTTGAGCATTGATTAAACACAGATCCCACTGCACAGGATCATCTCCTTAGCTCTCAGTTTTGCTCATCTACCTGGTGGAGCCAAGGTTTTCCCAGGGGAAGCTGCAGACCTCTTAAATGTGTTGCCTTTTTAAAAATTAACCTACTTTCGGTGTGGATTTCTGGCTCCTTTCCCCCACTGTTTGCATGATTAACTCTGCACATTGCCCTTTCAAACATGACTTTCCCTGGTAAATCCCACTGTGCAGAATCAAATTGGTAGCAGGGAGGATTTGTCTTTTTGATTGGAAGTTTGTTTGACCTGAGCTTTTGGTAAGTGCTTTGCCTGTTCTGGACATATTCTACTCTTCTTTTTTAAACTAATTTTAGATTTACCTGGGGTAGAGCTGTGTGAAAGGATGACCTTGTTACCACCGACTGAGTCATTCCCCCTCCTGGTTAGACTGAGACAATGTTGCTTTCAGCAAATGCTGCTTTAGCAGAAGGGGAAAGAGGAAAAAAGAAAAATCAGGAGATACTGTAGCTCCCTCTGTGTCCCTTCCTCTTCCTCTCCCCATCCAGACTGAGATCAGACCTGATGCAATTGGGGGTTTCTGGCAATGAGAAGGGTGTCTCTCATTAGCATGGCTAGTTTTAATTTTCTAATGTAATGTGAGCTGGATTAGGGGATTAGCTCCTCGGCAGCTTTCAGGGGTCATGCCTGGAATTTCCCAGCTCTGGGCAGGGTGATGCCCATGTGTGCAGGGCTTGGTGTGGTTGGTGTTCCCCTCTGTGCCCTGCCTGGTGCCAGGCAGACAGTGCCAGTGCCTGGCAGTGGGTTTGCTACTGGGGTTGCTTTTGGGTGGGAGGTTGTGAGAGCAGATGGTGGTAGGGGCGTGCATGTGTTTCTTTTCTTGAAGAAAGCAAAAGTTGGAAAAACAAATATCCTCTCTCTCCAGTTTTTAACCCTGTATTTTTGTCCTGCTCCCTCAAACTGAGATAAATGAACTATTTTTAAAATGTCTTCACTCTCTCAGTATTTTTCTCCTTTGTCCTTTTTCACTTCTCCATTATCTCTCTCCCTCCAGCCCATGGAAAAACACGGGCTGGATCCAAGTTGCATCTCCCAAATTTATTTACAGGGTGGGATGGGTGTGAAGCAGCCAAACAGCTCAGACAGTGGCACGTGCCATGCATCTGCCTAACAATGTTTGCCAACAAGCTGAAAGCTCTGCCTGGCTGAAGGGAGCCTGCACTTGCTACCTGCTCCCTCAGGCTCTGAATCATCCCAGGACTTGCTGTACCCTCAGATACTGGTGATCTCAAGCTCTGAATTATAGGGAAAAGGCTTTCTCGATAAGCCAGGCAAAAAAAAAAAGAAACAAAATTCTCTGTCTGTCCCTACCTGACAGCACCCAGAGGAGATTTGTTCAGCATTTGCTAAGCTCTGATTGGCAAGGAGACTTTTGGCTCTTAAACCTGGGCACTGCAGCTGACCAGCAAGAGCCTGGGGGTGGCTGGCCAAGAGTCATAGGCAGGTTCCTCCGGAGTGTGGTTAAAAGCCCTCTTGCCAAATTGAATATACAGGAAGGTATAGGGATGGAGAAGCAGGGTTTGTCACTCCTCATGCACTTGTCTGTTCCTCTTGTGACTGCAGAGGTTTCAGCATGGGGCACTGAGGGATTGTCTCTTTTCAGAAGCACTGTGACAGGCAGAAGGCAAACCTGAGAATCCGCTTCAAGCCCTCACTCTTTCAGCATGTGGGAACCCACTCCTCCTTGGCTGGGAAGATACAGAAGCTGAAGGTGGGTACTGGCTGCCTGCTCAAGCTGCAGACAGCCTTTCTGCCAGGCCTGGCCTGCAGACACCCAGGAACTGGCTGCTTTTGGGTTGGGGACACCAGTGACAGCAGCTGGTGGCATGGTGACAGCTGGATTTCTGTGTATTGGTTGTGGTTTATTCTAAATTACAGTTAGCTCATGTAGCTCCTACTTCTAAGTATGGCAGTGACCAAGAGTCACTGCATGCTTTTAAGCCTTGGTACTGGTCCTTGCCTGAGTGCTCCTGAGATCCAGCCAAGCATTGCCCTGTCTGGTACCTTCCCCAGACTACTTCTATCCCTCATGCTTCTGCACTGTGCAAATCAAAAGCTTTAAATATGTGATGCCTTATTGTGGGGACCTCTCTTCCTTATGGATGAGAGCAGCTCATGACCTTTTTCTGCCCTTTTGCTTTGCATCCACCAAGGACAAGGATTTTGGCAAGCAGGCCCTGAGGAAAGAGCACGTCAACCCTCCAGCAGAGGTGAGCACCAGCCTGAAAACCTACCAGCACTTCACCCTGGAGAAAGCTTACCTGCGGGAGGACTTCTTCTGGGCCTTCACTCCCACTGCTGGGGACTTCATCAGATTCAGATTCTTCAAACCACTCCGCATCGAAAGGCCAGTGCTTGGGGGGAGTCCATGGGGAGGACCTGGGGGCTGCCTGGAGCATGTGGAGATACTTTCCTTTTACTCTTCTGGCTCATGTTTAATTTCTTGCCCATCTCATGCTTGACTGCCCAGGAGTAGGGAAAAGTGCTCTTCCAGAAGAAGGAAGATAAGCTGACCCTTTTTTGATAGGTCCATGTACATTTCTGCCCCTCTGAGCAATCCATGCTTTAGCTCATCTGGCCCAGAGGGTTTCCTTTCAAACCATGTGCCAGTGGGAGTTGTGGGAAGGTGCCTGTCAGCCTTTTAGCAGTGCAGCCAGGGGGAAAGCTCTCATGTCCCCCTTCACTCAATGTGGGTTTCCATGGCTTTGATCTCTCTCACAGGTTCTTCTTCCGCAGTGGGAACATTGAGCACCCAGAGGACAAACTCTTCAATACGACTGTGGAGGTTTTGCCATTTGATGTAAGTGTTGTATTGAGAGGTGGGATGGGGGAGGAGTGGGAAGCAGAAGAGGTTTGAGAGAAGGGAACTGCTTAAAGCCATCAGGAAAAAAAAGAAAAAAAATCTTAACAAGACTCAAGTGCCTCGGAGAGGTGCTGGCTGGGAGCCAGGGGGTCATGGTGGGGTACCACCTCAGGGGCAGGGATGCTGTGCTGAGCAGGAGATGAGGGGATGGAGCTGCAGTGGCAGCAGCAGCATGGGGGCAGCAAATGTCCTCTTGGTTTGGGGCATGAGGCTTGAGGTGGCAGGCAGGAGGATGACATGTCACAGGCTGCTGGTGAGGGCAGTGCTCAGGGGGATTGCTGCTGTTCCTTGGGGCTTTTGGGTGGCTCTTACCACTGACATTGCACAGAGCTCCTCTCCTCCCCACAGAGCCTGCAGTCAGATAAGGAAGCCTTGCAAGAGGGAAGGGGAACAGTCGTCAAATACCGCCGGACGCCGGATGGCTACATCCAGATAGGTACAAGCAGGGTGGGGGCTGGCAAGCTGCCTGCTGGGTTTGGTAAGACAGCCCGGGTGTCCTCACCTTCAAATGAATTAATAATCTTAGTGCTTCTTGCTTGGCAAAGAGTACTTTCTGCTTCCCAGGAGCCAGGTCGGAGCAGGATTTAATCATCATTATCTCCTCTCCTCCACTGCCCTCCCTCCCCCCTTAGACTGGGTGTCTTCTTCAGGTAGTTCTCAGTGTTCTGGTGCCTCTGCTTAGACCTAGGACCAAATTATTCGGATTATCCATTTGCCTAACCTTAAAAACCTCCACAACAGGAAATGTCAGGCTGTCATCACTCTGTTCCCCTCTTTTTGCACAGCTGTGATGTCCAGCCAAATACTCCCCATTTTGTTTTATTTAGCTGTTTGGGGTTTTTTTGTTCCCCTAAGTGCAGTATTTTGCACCGACAACCACACTGCTGCTGTTTTTCATCCCGTCTCATGCTGGGGAGCTGCTGGCAGGGGCTGCTATGGTGGCTTGTGGTCCCCTCGGGGGGATCCCAGCTGCCTGCTTGCTGTCCCCGTGTCACCCGTGTGCTCTCCCCACCAGGCTCCTTCTCCAAGGGTGTTGCAGAGGGTGAGGTGGACCCATCCTTCGGGCCTCTGGAGGCCATCAGGCTGTCCATCCAGACCGACTCCCCAGTGTGGATCATCCTCAGCGAGGTAAACTGAGCTTCCCTGGCAGCGGGACAGCTCTGCCCAGGGCTGGGGCTCTCCATTGCCTGGCCTGGCCTTTCTCTCTCTGATCCCAGCCCTCTCTCCTTTCAGATTTTTATCAAAAAAGCAGAGTGACACAGACACGAGGAAGCGTGGATCCCCGGTCCTGCTCCCTCCTCCCCGCGGCGCCTCGCCCGGGCGCAGGGAGGGCACAGGCCCCAGGGGCTGAGAGGCCTTGGCACAGGGGCTGCCAGGCCGGCACCGCCATGCCCAGCCGGTGCTGCGGGGCCAGGAGCTCATCTTCTCTGGAAGAAGAGCAGAAAGCAAACCCAGCACCCACCCCGTGCAGAGGGACGGCTCTGCTGCCCTCGGGGGGGACGTGGCTGCCGCGCACGTCGCTCAGGCCGCAGGGGACGGTTTGGGGTCGGGATGAGCTTTAGCAAGCGTGGGGACAAAAAGCACCTTCAGCCCAGGACGGGGCGATGTCTGGCTGTATCTGGGGACAAAGACGGGGGGGGTTTGGTCACCTTGAGTCCTGCCAGCCGACCCTGCGGATGCACGAGGATGGGGAGATGGCCAGGGACCAAGGTCTGCATTGCCTTCAGCCAGGCGGTGGCCCTGGCCACAGCTGAGGATGGAGAGAGGGTGAGGATGGACCCTCCTCCAGCTGCAGAGAGATGAATCTGAAGGGGTTGGAGCTATGAGTATGGCAGGGAAAGCAAAACAATAAAATATGCCACACTGTGCCTGCCAGCATCAAACACAGCCCCTTAACTCACGGTGAAGTCTCCAGTGTCTTCATGCCTTGAGATTGAGTGCAGAAATCATCTTTTTAAATAACTATTTCAGTTATTAATTGATGTGACCTTTTTTTTTTTTTTTTTGGGGTGGGGGGAGGGAAGGGGAAAGCAGAAGTAGCCCAGTTCAAAGAAATAGTAGGGATTAGTGTAAATCCCAATGTCTCTTCAGCTATACACTGGAATGCATTATACTACTTTATGTGCTGTATTTTTTATTATTGGATACATTTGATTTTTCAAGTACATCTCTATATATAAATATATAAAATAATGTGCACTGTAATAAAAGCTAAATTTAAACTTTTGGTGTGGTGATGAGAGTCACTCTCAGCAGGAAGGCCCTTGCTCTGGCTCTGCCTGCTTGTTCCCCACTCCAGCTGGGTGGGTGTCCCAGGGGGCTGGGGACCAGCCAGAGCCCCTCAACCCTAAATGGGGTCATTCCTCAGCACTCACCACTACCTGATACTCCCAAAGCATTGCTTATGGGAAAAGCACTTAGAGCAGCCCAGTGGGAGGCTGATTATTTTTTGCC